>NC_069711.1:28889072-29259072 GCF_027358585.1 Pangasianodon hypophthalmus | reverse complement strand
GAAAATGGCTACATGATGTCCTGGTGTGAAGGTCTCCTAAACATCATGTGAATTTTACACAACTCTGTGCTTATGAATATTTATAGTTACTTCACAAGAATTCTTTTTTACTCTACAGAAATCCTTAGCCTTCAAAACCTTCCCAGGGGGGTATACAATGCTTCCAGGGTCATAAATTACAAATAAACTGGATTCACCCTGATTGGAAGTCTGAAGAATTCAGCTGAGTGTAGGATGACATGGAAATGGCAAAGAATGTAATATAATACAAACTCTGACATGTTAACTTTTCATAGATTTTGGACACAAACTAAAAATCAATTGTGCTCACCCCTCCTACTTGCACATGAGGGATAACCCATGAGCTCATGCTGTTGCTGGCAGAAAGAGAGCAAATGACGAGAGCATTTAAAGAATGAAGAAATAGCTGCTGAACCACATAGCATTGGAGCCCCTCCTCACACACACACACACACACACACACACACACAACGCACAAAGACATCCATACAATCGGATGCGTGTGTACATATGAGGCAAGACCGGACCCAACGTGCCCTTTGGCAATGATTGTAGAAGAGATGAATGTGTGTGTTGTATGGAAGTAATGTGTGTGTAGCGGGTAGTCCATCACATGCATTACCACGTTGTTAAAAATGTGACACATTGCATTAAAGGTGCTGTTTGTAAAGTTTATTGCTTATAGTCCTGTAATAATCGTATAAATTATAAGCATACCTCAGAATAAATGTGATTTAATGTGTATTAAAATGGAATGTATCTGATGTATCTGTCATTTTAGACCTTTTCTGGCCCAGAAATTAGCTCCGTCCACTGCCATAAAAGCTCCGCTCAGCGCCAGGGATTAGTAGTTTAAATAGAAGGGATGGGATACATTGGTGGAAGGGAAGACTTGTCAATGTTTTCATTGTATTTCAATAAGAAAAGTATTATATATGGAGCATGTAATGTTTAATGTTTCTAGTACTGTATTAAGCGTATAATTTATAAGCATACCTTTAAAGGACCTTAGAGATTTTTTTTGTGATATTACAATGGAAGGTGTCTGAATAGTGCCTTCATTTTAGATCTTTTCTGGCCCTGAAACTAGCTCCACCCACAGCCAGAACAGCTCTGCTCAGATCTGACACTTCTTCTTCAAAAACCAGCTCACCAGGCATTAGCAGTTTCAATAGAAGGGGTGTGGTTGATCATTTTCATTGTAATTCACCTTTGAAACAGCATGGGGCTCTAGAAATGATAATCAGCTCCTTTAAATTCAGTACACGAGGTCTTTATACATGTTATATCTGCAAATCTGCTGCTGGGTCCTTAAATGTTCTTGATTAGCCAAGGCATGTTTTGTGTCTTCATTAGGGAAGCTTAGCCTCATGCAAACTGCATGTCCAAATCATATGACTCACGTCAAGCTTTGCTGATGTGTATCTCAATCAGGCATGATCATAAAGTTTCTGACACTGTATGACACACTGTGATATACAGGTATGCTGTGGAGCTCACAATTAGCCAGGCAGCCATCATGAAGCGGGATTCACCTTCTTCCTCAGCATAGCTAGCAAACTGAGATAGGAGATGTGTCCCAGAGTTTGAAAACAAATCTGAATTGCTATTCTTGTACCTCACAAACTCTCTTGGGATGATGGTTTCGGCATACAGCATGCACAGTGCTAAACTGGCTATTAGCTTCCATTATCTCATGACTACATTAACATGGTAGCTCCAGTAAACACTAAAGAAGCCATTTTAAGAGACCAGACATGTCCCTGCTGATCAAATCACTTAACGTCGGCCTTCAACATGTTTTACACTCTAATGGGTGACTCTTTCTATCACACACACACACACACACACACACACACACACACTCCACTAAGGTAGTGTCCATTTCAGAAGAATCTGAAGCACTGATGTGTACACTGAACATTTTTCAAGGCTGTTTTGGCTCTCCATCCTCTCCTTCGTTCCTCACAGGTTTTCCAGTTGCTTATTACTTCATTGCTGCAGGATGTCAGCTTACTCTGGGCAAGTGCTCAAAACACACTCCGGAATTTCCTGGAAGTTGGTCATCCTGCCAAGCACAGCACTGGACGAGAACTTTCCAGAAACAGTGACTCTTAATACACATACACACACACACACACACACACACACAGAGATAGAGAGAGAGAGAGAGAGCAACCAGTGACCCTAATACTGCCAGTAGCAAATTCTTAGTGGATTCTTTGCTAATTCTTAGCTAATGGTGGAGCTTGCTAACTAGGTATTGAGCAAACTAGCTTGTTTGCTAAATAAGGAGGTATTTGGCAAAACACAGTACAGTCCAGAATTACTGACATGAAAATGAGCAAAAATTAATATTCAATACAAATGTAATAAGTGATATGAACTCTAGTATAAAGTGACAAATAGTTGCATTTAAACATGCAATTTTTTGTACATTTATTTATTTATTTTTTACAAAATCCTGCTTTCAAATTATCAATACCATTACCATGAATATTGCAACTCTGAAAAGGTCCCGTCCTCCAGGCAGAACGTTTTAAGTTACATTATATTCTTAAGTTTGTGCATTTGAACTTCCGTGTTCAGTTCAGACCACATGTAAAACATTGATTTGTGTTTAACCATTTCTGTGTTTATTTAAAAGTTTATTTGGATCATCTTGTTTAAAATGCTCTATCATTATCCAGGAGCTGAAATATCCTGGTACTTAGCAGAATTGATTGTTATTGACATGTAAAAATGAGGTCCTGATCCACTTTAACTGCTTACGTGTATGTGTGTGTGGTGTGTGTGGTGTGTGTGTGTGTATATATATATATATATATATATACATATATATATATATATATATATGTATATATATATATATATATATATATATATATGTATGTATATATATTTACCTGATTTGTGCAGGTCAAACATTATTTGTTTTTTCCAAAGGTAATGAAGGACAATGGAATTTTACATGTGTGCAACCTCATATTTCTACCTCAGGGAAACAGGATATAGGAACAACAATTCCTGGGGACCAACAGCAAATTAAAAAATAATATATGTTTTTCAAGAATGATAGTTTGTTTCCATTTTATAGCATACACTCCTTAGTTTCATCAATAATTTGTAGCATATACATTTTGAAGAGACAATATTATTATTTAAAGTGTAGCTCTAATGAGAATTTTTTTTGTTAGGATATATTCTCACCTTACACCCAGTGTTTCAGGCTCAGGATCCACCCTGATCAGGATAAAGCGGTTACTGAAGATGAATGAATATGAATGATGATTTTGAGGTGCCAAGGTTAACAGACTTTACATGAGTTAATAAAGTACTGGAACAGCCCTTATAATTATAATGATGATTCACCTACAGTATTGCCAAAGGCGGAAAGAAGCTGATGAGGGTGTGTTAGTACTGGAATGGGTTCATAGTGTGTGTTAGGCCCTATTGCCACCTGGAGGACACTGATGTACATTACAGACTAAAATGTTTGTATTATGGCGCAAGTTTGACGTTGCACGGTTTGGTTATTTTAACTCCATCATCTTAGCACATCTTTGAAAACACTATGCAGTGCAAGGATTGTCCAGGTACAGTCAAAGTTACATTACTGTGACATTACAGTATTTTATTGTTATATCCGAGTGTCCACTGACACTCACTGGCTAACACAATACAGAAACTTGCAATTTACTGTGGAGTTAATTCCCAGTGTAAAGCAATCATACGTGAAAGCAACACCGAAGATGGCAAATGTTTAAATGAATCTGTAACAAATTTCATTCTTCATCAACCACTTGCAGATGATCGTTTAGTTTGTAACGTACATCTCACTTTTAACAGGTTTACATGTTACCATTTTACGTGTTTTACTGGAAACTAGCGCTTTATAAAGATCAAAGCACATAAATTTGATTTGTGATCACAATATATCCATTGTAAAGACATAAAACTATGATTTGTTTTTGTAGGACTGCACTTGTGAACTGAAGTTACAGTCCCAGCTGCAGAGTTACACACCTGTTAACAGAGTTTTATGGAAGGAATGAAGTGTTGCTTTTAAGTACAATTCCTTTTGTCCAGGCGTAAGATCCATAAAGTTTAATCTCAGCAGGGACAAAGAGAAGACACGCAAAAAAAGCATTTTAAAACATCGACATGACATCACGTTTCTACAAAAGTAAAACTTAAGTAATTCAGCATGCTGTCCACATTCAAAACCGACCTCAACTTTCATTTGATCTGAAATACGCTCTTATCCAGAGCAGCAAACACGTCAAGACTACCAGTGGTGTGTCAGATACATGTTTTAAGAGGTGGACGTGACATACAGTACATGGAGCTCGATAGTTCGTACACACCATCTTGGCGGCAGTCTTAACTTTTAGTTAAAAGTACCTCAAGCTGGGAAAGAAAGATACAACGGCTAAATTGCTAACCCTATTTGCATGCAGCTCGACATCACATGATTGCGCACCAAGCGTATGACACAGAGGTAAAAGAAATTAAGATGGCAAAACACCATAACCTAAAAATAGCGCTACATAAATCACTCGCACAAACGGCTGACAGGATTAATATACACACACAATATACAGTACAACTAATGCAGAATTTCATTGTAAAAACAAGTGGGTCCACAAGGGGGCAGTGTGCTACAAACTGCATCAACACCAAAGCACATGCAGTACAGGATTGAACTAAATACCACTCTCTGTGTTATTTAATTATAACTATGTAACGATGTGGGAAAAGTCTAGTTGTAGATTAGCTATTTCCAGTGTGTGTGATTAGCCTGGCTTCAGTTCAGCCTTTTTTATCGCTACAATATATGATTCTTAGAGAAGTAACGGACCAAAATGTGCAACATTTGCTTTGAAAAAATCAACAACTCTGCTAGTGATTCTGATGCAAGTGGTATTTTTCCATCATATCTATGGAAGAATCTGCGCTTAGTAAGTCCCGCTTTAGGCTTTAACAATACAGTTTACGTTGATTAGTGTCTTTATCCCTGGTCTTCATCACTGGCAGTGTTAGAGCGCTCCTGAAACACATAAGCAGGAGATAATGTGAGTGACATTTGAATGCAAGATACTATACTTAAATTTGCAGGTGTTCGATATTCCAGGTTTGTTTAATCAGAAATAAATGGTTTAGCAATATACTTGTTCAGGTCTAAGACTTCCATTTAAAAGAAAACGCACTTAAAAGAAAAAACCACACTGAACAAAACAGAGCGATGCAGCAGAGCTTTAGTCCTTTAGTCTGTTCAGCTTTCTCATCTGTACACTCTGCTCAAAGCCTCCAAAGCTTCAACTTTCATGCTAATACCACTGATGATAATAACAGTGTCATCATGCTTGTCATCTTGTAGATCGCTAACTAGCTGAGTTATGTCTCTGCTGTAACTCATATAGCTGCACTGCAATCTGGAACTTTGAGTCCTACTTTTGCCGTTAGATTTCTTATTAATGTGACTCTGAACGTTGCTAGAAAATGGTGAGTGATTAAAGAAGCTCTTGCTCTTTTGTTTTTAGGAGCTAACAGCGAAACATTACTGCTATCACTTGTGTTTGAGAATGTTGATTTTTTTTTTTTCCTTTTTTTTAAACTCCATTGTAGTCCCCTTGTGACATTAGCGCAACACACAACTGCTAATTTGTCATGAGAATAACTAACATACAGTCTCAACAAACAAATTAGCACCAGAATTGCTAAACACATCACAGATATTTCAATATAAACATATTTAATGTGGTTCTGGGTGGAGTTTTACGTTAACATTTCGTGAAAAGTCTAATTTAAGGAACTTAGCTAAGACACAGTTTAGCTTTGCACTGAAGCTACAAGGGTAATGTAGCAAACAAGTAATGAAAGTCTATGAAAGCCAAAATTTCTAAATATTTACCAACACGCTATAGATGCCGGCCTCAGCCGATATTCTTCAGACATGGTTTAACATAGTCTGATTTACTGTAACCTATAGACTTAACCAAATCTTTACTACGTAGCTGAACACAGCAACATTATGATGGCAGCCATCTTTGTTTTTCTTAAGTAATCCTGTGTCATTCAGTCTCTTAGAATGCAGCCTCCCAAAGTCTGACAACTGAATTTTACCAGAATATACTATAACCCAGCTATTTTACAAATTAATTTATTTAAAACTAAGACTATGTAGCATAACAATGGCATTTGATGCAAGAACATGAAGATTTTAGCATTTCTTTCTAATTCTATTACATGTCAGCTACATTAGCCTCATAGTGCAAAACTAAATAAGCAAACACAAGTCTTGGCTGATGATTTACATTTGGGGTAGAGGGAGTGTTGTATAATGTGTGTAATGTATGTGTGATGTGTGTGACTCACCTCCTCTCGTTCGTCCTCGGTGTCATCATCACTGACGACAGGTTTGGCTCTGGTTCTCCCTCCCCTCCTCCTGCCTTTTCCTCTTTCGGCACTGCGCTCCTTTCGGCCCAGTTTAATTTTTACCTTCACTGAGCGAGCTGCCAATCATCAGACACACAAACACACACACACAAGTCATAGTCACACCTTCTCTTTCTCGGGCACCACAGATCACAGAGGTGCAGCCTCTGGTGTTGGTTGAAAGCTACTCTGGTGTTGGTTGAAAGCTACTGAGAAGCTCGTTTCTACCATTATAGCAACATACACCACATGGCCAAAAGTTCGTGGACACCAGCTCGTCACATTCATATGTGCTTGTTGAACATCCCATTCCAGATTTAGTCCCCCTTTGCTGTTATAATAAACTCCACTCTTCTGGGAAGGCTTTCCACTAGGTTTTGGAGCATGGCTGTGGGGATTTGTGTTCATACAGCTACAAGAGCATTAGTGAGATCAGGCACTCATGTTGGATGAGGAGATCTGAGGTGCAGTCTGTGTTCCAGTTCATCTCAAAGGTGTTCATTGGGATTGAGGTCAGTTCTCTGTGCAGGACACTCGAGTTCTTCCACTCCAACCTTGGCAAACCATATCTTCATGGAGCTCGCTTTGTGCACAAGGGCATTGTCATGCTGGAACAAGTTTGAGTCTCTTAGTTCCAGTGCAGGGAAACTGTAATTCTACATCATACAAAGACATTCTAGATAATTATGTTCTTCCAACTTTGTGGCAACAGTTTTGGAAAGAACCACACATGGGAGTGATGATCAGGTGTCCACAAACTTTTGGACATATAGTGTATAATGTATGCTGGTCGCTGCAATCCACAGCTATCGGCAAATCAGTCACTTCACAAGTGCAGATGAACTTGCAGGCTCTCCATGAAAGAACGTGATCACATGACCAGGGTGCTCTCTATATATTTTAACTCTATGGGTTGTACAGACTGGGATCTCTGGTGGTCAAACAGTGCAAATGCATGAGATTGGAAATGCATAATTAATAGAATTCTGATATCGCACATTTACACGATGCACATCATCACATTTTTGCACTGCGATGTATCATCACGCCCCTAGCTACAATGCAGACTCACACTCAGACTCTGAGCCTTCGTCCTGTTCCTCCTCCTCTTCCTCGCTCTCCTCTCCGTCGCTCTCCTCCTCCTTCTCAATCTTTTGTCGCAGGCTGGTGAACACCGACTGCAGCACAATGGAGTCCTCATAAATCTACACACACATGCACAAACATGTAAAATATACAGCGACACACACACGCAGACGGAAAAAATGAGATGAAGGTTATGAGTAAATATTTGTATCAGTTTACATAATGTGCATGCATGTGTGTGTGGGTGTGTGTGTGTGTGTGTGTGTGTGTGTGGTTTCCCACCAATGAGCCCTCCAGGTTAAAGGTCTGAGCATTCTGACACAGCAGCATCACGTCTCTCTCCAGGTCATTCAGACTGCGATAGCGGTGGCTGCGGATACGCTCCTGCACAACACACACTTTATATCAGCTTTCAAAACACTTAACCATTTGTGTCATATTACTAAACCTAATTCATTATTTCTAGAAGTTTAGATTATAAAATTATAGAAATACACTCTACTTCAACTAAATTCAACTATTAAGAACACAGCCTACCTTAATATTATAGAGTTACATGTTTCTTTACTATAGTTCTAGAGTCCAGGTTTCTAGCCTAAAGCTCTTGAGCTTAAGATTTTAGGTTAAAATTCCTGGGTTTATGTTTCTAGGCTAAACTTTCTGGGCTTAAGATTTTAGCCTACAATTCCTGGGATTAGGTTTCTAAACTAAAGCTGCTGGGCTTAAGCTTCTAGGTTTGCACTACTGGTCTTAATTTTCTAGGCTAAAATACCTAGTCTTAAGTTTCTAGGCTTAAATTCCTGGTTTTAAGCTTTTAAGCTAAATTTTCTGGTCTCATGATTCTAGATTTAAATTCCTGTCTTAATTTTCTAGGCTGAAGTTCCTGGACTTAATTTTCCAGGCTTAAATTTCTGATCTTAAGTTTCTAAGCTTAAGTTCTTGTGTTTAAGTTTCTAGGCTAAAAATCGTGAGATTACATTTCTAGACTAAAATTCCTGGGATTAAGTTTCTAGGCTAAAATTCCTGGGATTACGTTTCCAGACTAAAATTCATGAGATTAACTTTCTAGTCAAAATTTCCTGGTCTTAGATTTCTAGTCTTATATTCCTGAGTTTAGTGTCTAGGCTAAGCTTTCTGGATTTAGGTTTATAGACGTAAATTCCTGAAATATTTCCTGGTAAGAAGTTTCTTGGCTATAGTTGCTTATCTTAAATTCCTGGATTTATATTCCTGGTTTAACTCCTGAGTGTAGGTTTCTAGGCTTCTGGGCCTGAGTGGAAACAAGGCTATAGTTTCTAGTATGTAATTCAATTATATTCCAAAAAAGTATCAGAGTACATATAATCCTAGGTTAACATTATTCTCCAGCATGAAAGTGATGAAATAACACTTATAGAACAATGTAAATGTTAATCCTGAGTGACTGTGTGGTGCGTAGTTAGGAATTAATGCATATGTGTTCATATGTGCAGGTATATGAAGTCACCTTGATCTTGCGGAAGTCGACAGGTCTGCGGATCAGCTCATAGTACTCAGGGAGCTCTTTACGAGACGGAAGCTGGATGAAGACTTCACTCAGCTGCCGGCCATTACTGCTGCGAGACCAGGAAGAGTGTATGGAGAAATATTCAAATATGGCTGACTCAATCATTTACCATCAGGGTGTTTTTACCAACATGAAACTGCTCTATTATATATGAAATTAAAACATGTCTGGACTTCTCTCTTGCTCCACTTTGAGGGGATTTTCTACCAGAACAAATTTCAAAAGTATTTATTTCTGGCCAAACTACAGCTGGTAAGAGACAAGCACAGGTCAAAGAACAGGAATTGACCAGTTTCTCACCTCTCTTTGTATTTAATAACAGCTTCCACAATCTTCTTCATCTTCTTGGTGAGGCTGGGTGGGTTTGGGGTTATCTTCTCTGCTGGAGGTCGTCCACGCTTCTTCTGTCTCTTACTGTCCTCGTCTTTGTCTCTCGCTCCACGTGTCCCTGATGTAGATGGACCAGCATCAAGGTCACGATCACGCTTCCTCTTTCGCGTCGTCTTCTTGTGGCGCACTTCCTCCTCGATCTCGTCCAGTGTGCCTTCTTCTATAGCCTACAAGGAGGAAAAAGTGAAGAGAAAAACAGTGACGAATGAGTTCTTTGCTTTCTAAACTGTAGCAGTTATAACTGATCATTTTAAAAATTTAGCTAGAGTTGCTTCCTTTTTTTTCAGGCACAGTAACCTCTGACCTTGAGCCATTGTTTCTCAGTGAGCGAGTCGCTGTAGTCGACTTCCTTCCTCTGGCGTGAGCCGCGACCGAACATCTTCTCCGCCTCCTCCTCACAGGTGAGCCGCTCGACCTCAGCGTCGTCCTTCATGATCCAAGTGGGAAGCTCATCTTCCTCCATGAGCCGAGGCCTGCGCTTCGGGTTCCGAGCCTCTTCACGACGCCGGTCCAAATCCATACGCTGCACATAGGGTACACTTCTCTAAACTATGCCATTTTTGCAATTTTAAAGGTGTAGCTTGTAACATATACCTATCATAATCATATAATTTTAAAGAGACCATTGGAAAAAATGTTCATTTCATTTCAGACTGTTTGTATTTTTCTGGCCCAGAAATTAGCTCCGCCCACAGCCGGAAGCTCTACTGTGCACATTTTTCTTGTGAAAAATCAACAACTTGCAAGGCAAGGTAGCTTCAACAGTCTGTTGATAAGCAGATGTTATTTAACTACAAATGCATTTTTAGACTTTCTTAATAGACTGACAACTCTTTTCTTTAAAGGAGCATTTTTGAGTCCTCTGCTGCCTTAGAGTTTAATTGTAATTGCAATACAAACACAGACCAGCCTTCCTCCTTCCCCCACCCCTCTGCTGAAATTACAAATGTCTTACAAGTTGCTTTTTATAAAAGACAGGCAGAGCAGAGATTTCTGGGCCAGAAAAATGAACCGAGTCACCTCTTGAAACCCTCTTTGCTCATTTACGATGAAGCTGTAGGTGTATAAAATTACCAACCATCTGAGTGGCACCAGAGGAACAAAAAATAGAAAACAAGGACAGGAGATTCGAGGCATTTTCACTGCTAGTTATATTTTCACTGAGTTCAGAAGTCTAAAATTGATTTGAACTACATGCAATGAGAACCTTCTGATTTCATAAGAGGAAGGCAAACCATAAAGTGATCAAACTCCTCTTCGCTCCTTGCGATCATTTGATTCACAGTTTCATCATCTGGAACTTCGTCCTCCTCCTGAAGAAATAAGGACAGAGAAGAAGAATGAGTGAGAACATTAATCACTCCGGTCACAAAGCGCATGAACTGCACTGACGTATAAGTAGTATGTCAAAAGATGGAATGAAAAATAAGACCAAGAGAGAGAGCGTATAAATATCTGAGACCTCGTCCTGCTCCTCATGCTCCAGGATGGCCTGCAGGAACGCGCGGCGCTCGTGACTGGATGATTTCTGGTCGAACATGCCTGCTTGGATGACCTTTTGGTCCACGTTGAGCTTGTACTTGGCAGCAGCGAGGATTTTCTCTTCTACACTGTTCACGGTGCACAAGCGTAACACCCGCACCTCGTTCTGCTGCCCGATACGATGAGCTCGATCCTGTGCCTGCAGGTCCTACAAGAGGGAATGAGAGAGAAAAAGCGGAAAATTTTATTCATTTAGAGATAAGTATGGTATTCTCAAAAATACTTTCTGTATTCAGGAATTTCCATTCATTAATAATAAAATCCACAGATTATAATGTACAGTTACCTGGACTCCATGTTATGTTATTTAATGTCTTTTAGCAATCGAGGACTCAGTGTTCAGGTCAGTGTATTACCTGGTGAGGATTCCAGTCACTGTCGAAGATGACCACCGTGTCTGCGCTCTGCAGGTTGAGGCCAAGACCCCCTGCCCTGGTGCTCAGCAGGAAGATGAAGTACTGCGACTCAGGATCATTAAATGTCTTCAGGAGCATGCCGCGGTCCTCTGCCTTAGTCGTACCTACATATAAAACACCAAAACAAGAAGAGTTACTCCTGTAAGATCACAGCCAAGGGGAAAACACACTGGGATTTACACACACACACACACACACACACACACACACACACACACACACATATATATATATGATTTCTTCAGGAGAAGGACAGTTCCAAATGATGAAACTGTGAATCAAATGATATATATATATATATATATATATATATATATATATATATATATATATACACGAGATTATAATCTCAATTTTAGATTTTATTATTAATTGTTATTGCAGGATGATCTCATTGAACATGTTGATTTTATGCATTTGTTTATCTTATTGCTTCAATGAATGCCTGTGAGATGTTGTCTTTTTTGATTCATGTGTTGAAATAATTATGTAATTATATTATTATTATTATTATTATTATTTATGAATTATTAAAGAGCATCTCTAAGGCTTATGTGTTAATGGGATTATCTACAGTACGCTATCTCCCAGAGATGCATTCGCCTGGCAGAGATGACGTATAGTCTAAAAGTTATCATGACCTTCAGTGTAAGGGGTTAATGTGATATCTTGGGGGTAAATTTGTTAGACAGCAAAGGTACAATTAAAATAAACCCGTCAGATTAAAATGCATATTAATGTGGTAATGTGGTAAGGGCTGTGCAATTCATTGTACTTTAATCATAATCCATTTTTTCTTGCTCAAATATTGACTGGCTTAATATTTAATATATCTTTATTGCTACTTTTAAATATAATATATAGATTAAATAAATATATATTATTGTGTGGCTTGATTGTTGATGGAGAGAGACAGAGTATGAAATATTACAAAGAGAGAGAGAGACACTGAGGAGACCATGTTCGCAGGTCTAAGTGCTAAATAAATCTAAGGAATTGAATTGTAAATTAGCCAAGAATTCCTACCCTTCGTTACCTTCACACCACTAAAAAGAAAAGGGAAAGACAAAAGAAAGAGAGAGAAGTCGAAAGGGAAGCGGGATTAGCTGCTGCTCGTACCATCCAGACGGAGGTATTTAAAGTTGCGGTATGCGAAATAGTCCTCCATGATAGTCATCAGTGATGTCATCTGGCAGAAGAGCAGAACTTTGTGATTGGTCGCTCGGAGTTTGGGAAGAATCCGGTCCAGAACCTCAAACTTTCCAGAAGCTCGATACAGGTCAGGGCTGGTTAAAGGTCAAAGGTTAAACAAAAAGGTCACTACAAGGCCTAACTCAATTATTACTTTATAATGTTAAATCTACTTAAATCTTCATGAGGTGCTGAGAGACTCACCCTTGTACTATACCACCAGAGAAGCCCAAGTGCTCAGAAAAGGACTCCTGCATTAAGTGAAGTGTAGCATTAACTTTAAAAAAGGCTAATGATTCACAAAGTGCTTTCAGATGTTTAAATATTGAAAATATAAAGACTTTTCAATGTAGAGGTGCTTTGTAAGAACCTGCTCCTAAAGAAGATCTGACTTCACATGTTACAACAGAGAAGCTGCAAACTACTCTTTCTATTTGACATTAAAAAAACAGATTATAGATCATGTTGGTAAACAGAATGATGATTGCTCTAATGCAGGTATAGTATAATGTACCTCAATCTGCTGGAACATGTAGGGATGATTACAGATCTTCCTCAACTGCATGATAGTGTTCATCAGAGTTTTAGTGCCGCCTTTACCCTGAAACACACACACACACACACACGGAAATACTTCATACTTCATACTTTCATAACTCTGATCCAAAACCTGCATTCAGATCCAAAGCAATTGCAGAATCAAGTGATTTATTTTTATACCACAGTGCTACTGAATTCTCAAATCTGATTGGTCTCAAGGTGTTGATTAATTTCTATAATTTCTATAGAAATTAATCTATAATTTCTATAACAGCGGCTCTGACAATAGTGCTGGCTGCAAGGCAAATCACAAGGTGATATTAATGAGTCGTTCTAACACATTATCATTTCTATATAAATGGATCTCAGAAGCGTTTTATTAACTAAATAAAAACATCTAATCGTTAATATGATGAACTTTTCCGTGAGCAGATGTTTATTTCCCATTTTGGAAGGAGTCTCCAATGTCAGTGCTTTATAACAGTCACATACAAAGCCATGGGACAGTCTTCAGGACAGTTGCTTTTTGTTACCCGACAAGCTGCACTTATTTTTTTGTCATAGTCTCTTTTAATAGAAAGAAAAAAGAAACAGACTGTTTATAGCTTTTATCACATAAGTGTTATCACATAAGTGATAACAAGTGAAAACAGATAATCTGTTTTGGAGACGTTCCACAACATTAAATGTAACTATAAACAGATAAAATGTATGTTGTGTCATTCTTTAATAAATTTGTCATTCTCGGCAAATCATTTTGATATAAGAAGAACAAAACATTTCAGGACGTGTTGTTGTTGGTGTCGACTCTGGGTAGTAACAGTAACTCAGCTCAGCTTCGGGCCGCATCACACACACTGTTATTGATCATTTTCCTACAACAGTGCACCACATTGTGTTTTATTCCTTACTTATATATCACTTGCACATATCCTTTTTTATATTATAGATTTCAGATACAAGTTTTCCATCATACTAAGGTCTGAACTAAGGACCTGACTACTTACCTTCTTGTCTTTTTCAGATCCGTCAGTGAGCAGAACCCCTTTGGCCTGCATGTGTCTGTATAGAACCCTCTGCAGCGCTGACATATCACACTTTATCACATATTCCACCTGCAGCAACACACAACGAACCACCAAAAGTTCAGAGTTTTCATCAAAAAGTGCAGTAATAGGATTCCTTTTCTTATACTTGTAAGCGCTTCTTAGCCGATATTAATTTAGGAACCTCACCGTGTGAAGTGATCTAAAGAATGTTATCACATCTATGTGAAATGTTATGACTTTGGATGAACCTGGACAAAATAATTTAAAGAAATAATTTTATTGTGAGTATTAATTTCTATTTTTATGTTTTGTAAGTCCCTTAAAGTTCTGCCCAAATCTGTATACTTTCATTAAAAAGGATGTTGTTTAGCTACGTAATCTCATTTTGTAAAATAGTTCAGCTGTGCCTCTTGTCATCTGGTGTGGAAATGATACTAATTTTTGCCAAGGTTGTCCAACATAGCTGTTTTCAGATCATTACATCATTTGGCTATTTGGTGACTTTTTTTTTTTCATGTTTACAGATTACAGTCAGCTAGTCAGTGTGACATCACTGAGAAACTGAATGAGTCAAGCTTACCGACATGTATTTCACATAAATATTTTTGGGTAAGATTATCCACTTTTGTGTAAAATGTGATTGCTGTGTGTGAGTGTATGTGCTAAAGGCTCTCCTGACCTTCTCGGGTAGCTGAGCTTCCACCTCCTTCTTCAACCTACGTAACAGGAAGGGGCGGAGCACTTTGTGGAGACGGCGAATAATCAGGATGGTCTCCTCTTCGTTCAGGTCCACCTGTGTGTGAGAAATAGGTAGCGAGAGCAAGAAGAAAAAAGTGAGGGGTTTATATTACGATGATTACAAATTCAAGAAATACTAACTTTATTAAACCATGTTTGGTGGCTATGAATAAGTTTTGTTAATATCAGATTGAATGTCTCTTTTTCAGGATCTCAAGACTTTTTAATCTAAAAATTTGTTTACACAGTTCTAAACTGCTAGCTATAAGCTTCCTGTACTTGTTAGCAGTCTTAGACTCGTACATTTCTCGTCCAACTACTTAGTTGTGTAACTTTTGTTTTTTGGAAGAAATATTTAGAAATATTTAACACTATTAGTCACTGCATAATTCCATCTGTGTTATTTCATAGTTTAACAATCTGATAAATTGCCCATGTATTAAAATGGCATAACAACACATTCAAAGGTGAAAAAAATAACATTTAAGTAACTTTTTGTGTGCGCTAGTTGTTCTCGTTGGCTCTAATGAGTTCACATGTCAATCAGACTCTGGAAAGCATTAACCTCAAGCCTTCCACACGTGTACGTTATTGCACGTCAACAATACCGGAGATTAAAAGAGGTGAGATGCACTAAAAAACAAGACATAAAACACAATATGACAGTAAAATGAGTGCAGTTGTGTTTGAGTGTGTGTTAATAATCTTTATTTAAAGAAACCCTTTTCACAAGCTCCATTTGTATGGTTTTGGCATTGGAGGTGTGACTGAGCAGCAGTTATGTAACATAAAACCAACCTAAACTATAATTTAGTTTCTTTCTCAAGAATCTTTCTCATTAGAAAATTATAAAAAACTTTTAAAATAATTGCTTTTTTGTGTTTAAATGGTAGAAATGGGTTTATGCAAATTTAATACCTGCACTTTGGTTGTATTAATTTGTACATGCAGTCTCTGTTCCAAGGAGGCGTTGAGGCTGTAAATCATACTGTGAGTGCTAAATTAATCTATTTGCATAGACTCTTCCCTGTGTTTTTGGACTTTTATGTAGAAATGGCCCAAACTCTATAGTCATTAAAGCAAATATGCAAAATAACATGTCTTGTTTATTTTGCGTGTTTACTTCAATGATTATATAAAAAACGTCCATAAACTCTGTTCGTAAAGCCGTAAACCAGCTTGCATTTTTTTTTTTATTATGTCAGGCCCAGGGTGAATACAGGGAAGACTCAGACCTTCTCTCCAGTCATGGCGAACGGGGCGTTGAACCACTGTTCGAAGGTGCTGCAGCTCTTGAAGATGGTTGGCAGCAGGAAGTTGAGCAGGGCCCACAGCTCAGGCAGCTTGTTCTGCAGCGGCGTCCCCGTCAGCAGGACACGCCTTGGAGCCAGGTAGTGTGTGTTCAGTACCTGAGTCAGCTTACAGTGGTGATTCTTCATCCGGTGGCCCTCATCCACGATCATATACTTCCAGCGAATCTGGAACCACAGTCACAATGCATGTGAACGAGTTCAATGCAATGAGAGAAAACTGAATCAGCCTCTAATCTGGACCTGAATGGAAATTAGATGGACTCTGTCCTTAGTGGCTGTAACCGTGCCACTTCCATACTGTATTTATGCACCTACCTGGTGCCATCCAGGGCCAAATCACATTTGATTACATGTAATGAACAGTGGACTGCGACCGTGCGTCAAATCTGTCCCTTGCTAGTCAAGTGCGCCTATGGAAGAGCACTGAAATGTTTTTTTTTGTTTTTTTAAGAGTGAGGCTGATCAGAATGGGGGTATAACTCAATTTTACTGATCACTAATGAGGCAGAAGTGCATTAAACAACCTCACTATACTCACATGTTTCCTGATAGATGTGATTAATATCAAAATTAATCTAATTGTGTAAGTGTAATGGTGGGAAAAGAACTGAAAGAGTCCTGCAAAACCAGATTTGACCAATCCAGATATATATATGGTAAGAAAGTAGATCACTGATCAGCTGATCTTTATCATAAGTCTATCTGGGCTTTTAGAAATCGCACAGCATGCAGAATCGCAGAATCAGATGTTCCTGTATTACCTTCGCCAGTACTTGCTTGTCTTTAATGATGTACTCGTAGGTGGTGAGAAGAACATTGAATTTGCCACTGCGGAGCTGAGGAACAAACGCCCGTCTGGCTGCGGGAGATCCCTGAGCACATAAATATATTTTCAAATCAGCGTGAAGATGTTTCCATAGTAAGATCCCTATTTTTGTGATCAAAAACAAGGCTTGTGTCCAGCATTTTGTGCATTTGTGTGCCGAGATGCAGGTCCCACTCACCTTGTACGAGACTTTCACTACAGACGGGGCCCATTTGTCAAACTCGTAGACCCAGTTAGAAAGAGTTCTGCCCAGAGCAACACATACTTTACAATCAAGCAAGAAACAGAGAAATAAAGTAAAGTTTTGGAAACAGCATCGTGTCACTCACGAGAGCGGTACAATGATGAGATAGGGCCCGTTGAGGCGTTTGTACTCCATGAGGTAGGTGATGAGCGCGATGGTCTGGATGGTCTTTCCTAAACCCATCTCATCAGCTAGGATTCCATTCAGATTATTATTGTACAGAGACACCAACCACTCCAAACCTTTAATCTGTTAGAAATGAAGAGAATTAAAATTGAATTACAGCTTGGATTATTGCCATTTAGGGAAAAAAGGGTCAAAATTTCAAAATTTTGAAATGTGCAGTTGTATATGAGAACTTGCATACATTAAAAAAAAAACAAATGTGTACAAATATTTTAGCCTAACGTTATAGCTAACTTGCTAGTGACCTCATCTACCAATTTATTTATTATGCAATATATGTATGTATCCAATAGATAGCCTTATCTGAACAAATGTTAGGATTATGTCTTCTGACATTTTTTTTATATTTTGATAATTATTTCCCTTCTGTGTTTGGATTTCTGTTTCCTCCTATATATCATAATATTAATTATTCGAGGTATTATAGAGATTTCTATTCACACTCATTCGGATGTAGATTTTAAACACAGTGTATCATATTAACAGCACTTCCTGTTTTGCTATAATTGTAGTTAGATTAAATTTAAATGTAATTTAAATTAAGAAATAAATAATATTTCTTAATATTTATATTTGTTTTCTGAGTTTTAGATTAACTTCTTCCATTTCAAGTGAGCAGTCAGTTAAACTAACAACTATAACTAAATGATAACCATAACAACTGCATTACAAGTTATTTCCATTTTGTTATGTATGGAGATACATAGTAATCGTCATCCAGTGATAGAGGGTTGATTCCTGAAATGAAAATGAAGGTGGTGAAAGACCAAAAAAGTGACACATCGTGCTTTTACCTGATACTGTTTGAGCTGCCCGTTGACCATCAGGGACGACTGTCTGTCCACCTTTTCAGTGACTGCATGAGCCACTGAGTAGTACGACTGCAGACCGCGTGTGAACGCAGCACCACCATACTCATCATCTACATCCTGCTTAGCATGCCTACAAAATACACAAACACACACACACACACACAAGACTGATTTACGGCTAATCATATTAAATTATACTTAAATCATCCAAGTGCTTTCTTTTCAGGTTGCTCCCATCTAAGGGGTTTCTTACTCAATGATGTGACGAGCGTCCACTTCTGACACATCCTCGCTGTCCGGATCTGGAATCTTCTTCTTCTCTTCCACAGTAGTCTGTGATGGCTGGGGCTGCTCTTCCTCTTCCTCCTTCAGTTAGGAAATATGCAAACCAGCAATCAACATTAGAGCTAAAAGTGTTACAGGAGTCTTAGTGGAACACACTGAACCCAAAGAGTTTTTTCTACCTATTAGGACAAAGTGCTTTATGTGTGAAACTTCTGAAACAGTTCTGTATAGAATTAATGATGATTAATCAAACATTTATAATATTTTACTATATGTATTTGTATATATGAAAGCACATAATCTACTTTTAGTCAACAAACATCAGTCTATCAAAGCAAGAGTTTGGACTAACTGACCCTTCTTGCATGATGCTAGACTCTGAATGAATGAATGTTATTTATCTTCTAAATTTCTAATTGGGTATTTTCAAATTTTCAAGTTTTCTACGTATGTGTCTTAAACGTGAGTAAACGTATGTAAGTTGCTAAGTTTTCAGCAAACACTCAACGGTGCCATCAGAAATTTTGACATTGTCTTCTATATATTGTTCTGAAAACAACAGAATATCCAGAACCGATGTATGTTTCTCTTTCTCAACCTCTAAAGCTCTAGCATTTTAACAAATCTGGTTACGCCTAAAAGTGAAAAGAGAGGAAATTACATTTAAAGATTCGATTCCAATTCTACTGAAAGACACTAACACACCGATTGCCTAAAAGCAAGTGCTGTTTACTGATTTCAATTACATTTAATTATTACATCTGCTTTTATATCTGCCTTTCTTTATAGCCTAGAGTGTTTCTTAAATTGACTCCTTAACCTTTACATACCTTAATCTTAGGCTTAGGCAAGATTAGAAAGTGACTAAAGACATTTCTACATTGTTTGGATGACATACACTTAAGCTTGCTTAAAGATGACATATGTTTTAGACAGAATTTTGGTCAAAAGATATATTTTTGCCATTTTTCTTTTGTCACATATATATATATATATGATGGAGAAACATAAATAATAAACATTATTCCTTGTTTTAAGACAAGCTGAAGATGATGGATCTCAAGTATACATAAAAAATGTACAACTGAAGTGGAAAAAAATCTGAGAAAAATCTGGTTAAAAAAAAACAAAAATGTTCATAAAATACGATCATTGCCTAATCATGATTTCAACCGCATTCGAATATTTAAAAATAGTTGTAGTGAATGTGAATGGACATTTAAAATGGATTTTACCGCTCTACTATAAATAATATATATGTATTACAAGCGCATTTGTGTTTTGTTCTTTTCTTTCTTGTAAAATAATTTTAACGTAATACATAACACCACCACTAGCTGCATCACCTCGTCCTCCTCGGAGCCTGTGTCCTCGCTGTCTGATCTCGGCGCCACCTCATATCTGCAAACAAAAAGAGAGCAACCTTTCAGAACAATGACATCCCTCTATAAACCCAGCTATGTGAGAGAAAACCCTCAGGCCAGGCTATCAGATGCTCACCCAGGATTCATCTCCAGCCAGGTATCCAGCTGTCCCGCTTTGGGAGCGTCCACTCCGCTCAGGATCTTCCCGCTGTCCACATGGATCACCTTCACAGGCAGGTCGCTCATCTGACTCGTCTCGTCCAGCGGCTATGAGAAAAAACAGGTGCACAGATGCTGACGTTTCAATCATGACGTGTAAATTTAACTTCATGCTATAACACAAGAGAAGAATAACATCACAGCAATAAGCAATAAGACCAGATACAAATCAGAGAAAAAAAAAAACTTTTCATACATTATTTCAACTCCTTAAAGTCTCTTCTTATTACGTAATCATTTTTAAAGCATATTATTCAGTAACTACTAATAAATGAATTATTCAATACATGACAATCACTGAATGAGGAACATGATGAGTCATGCTTGGTGTTTAACACCAGCTTGTCCAAATCTTTATATAATTAAATAATTACATCAAACAATTTCATTCAGTTACACAATCTTTCAGAAATTAACGATATTGTATCCATATGTAAAATGTGTACAGTATTTTTAGAAGAACAGCCATCCGCATTAATTCTATTGTTCAATATTCTGGATTTATAATTTAATTCTACTGTTATCAAAGTAATTATTATTCACAGCTCACTAGTGGTAGTTTCTAACACACCGAAACTAAGAACATGGCTGGGTTCTTTTTTGGAAATGAACATTGTAAGCTGTAACATGCGAATCTTTCACATACCTCTCCATCTGGTCCCAAAGCTAGCGGCTGCCCCTCTGCGTTCTCCAGCTTCTTCTTCTTTTTCTTCTTCTTCTTCTTCTCCTTGAGAGCCTGGGCCGCCTTGTGGGCCCGAACCAGCTCGGTCAGGTTGGCCACGTACTCATCAGTCTGCTGCAGCAGGTAGGCCAGCCGCTTATCCTTCTTCTGATCGATCAGCTTCCTGTAACCCTCTTCATCTTCAGCCTGGAGAGTGAAGAAGAAGAAGTTTGTGGGGGATTGTGTTTGAGTATTACTTGGTATATATTAATGCTACTCTGTTGACATATTTGGAGTGTACTCTATGCTCTGTGTGTTTGTGAAAAGGTGTGTATCTTTCTCCTTACCATCAATCTCCTCATCCTCTCCTTCTCGATGCGTTCATTCTCTTTTTTCTGCTCTCGCTCCGTGTTGGCGTGGTACGTGGCCACAGCTTTGGTCAGCTTCTGGATCTTTCCAGTGATAGAGCGATGGTACTCCTTAAAGTCTTTGGCATGCTGGAGGATGCTGTTCAGATATTCCTGAAAGAAAACAAGAAATCAGTACATGGAACTTCGGAGTTCACACTAAACATTTTATGTGTATGTATACG
Organism: Pangasianodon hypophthalmus; assembly: GCF_027358585.1. Lineage (NCBI taxonomy): Eukaryota > Metazoa > Chordata > Actinopteri > Siluriformes > Pangasiidae > Pangasianodon > Pangasianodon hypophthalmus. The sequence continues at coordinate 29,237,613 of NC_069711.1, read as the reverse complement.
TATATGTATATATACGTATAAGTTATCATTTAGGAAAATACTGTAATTTAATTTTTTGGTAATTCATGTGAACTTATTTTTAGTTATGGATTGAATAAACAATAGTCAGTGCAGGTTAACATTGTAACAAATATTAATTAATACATGTGTTAACGTACTTTGCTACTCTGTTAATGTTACTTATGGTTTATTAATTCTGATGTTTATGGTTTGGTAATGTTAACTAATAAATGTGCAGTAAATAATGTGTTTGCTGCGATTGTTTTGGTTGCTTACCTGGTGTTTCTGCCGACGTTTGCGTTCCTGTTCGATCTTTTGCTGTTTCTCCAGTTTCTCTGTAATGCGAGCCTCTCGCAGGGATTGTCTCTTACTGCGTTTATAAGCCTTCGCATCCAGAGCCGTCTCAAGAGCTGCATCACGCCTCATACACACCACCACCTCTTGACGCAGCTACACCACATGCGCATACACACACACACACACATTTGAATTTCTGTTTAGTTACTACATTAGTAATAATCACAACACAAATAAATAAACTAGTTCATTCTGAACAATGAACTGCCTAAGGCAAACACCTGTCTCTGAAAGTTGAGCAGTCGGAGAGCTTTGAGCTCAATGGTGGCCTTGGTACGCAGGTCTCCAGCTAGTGATCCCGGAAGATTCTCTAGCTCCTGGATACGGTGTGTTATACGTGCTTCAAGCCTGATGAAAAACACCATTTTACAAAAAAAATACATTGACTCTGTTATTGTTCAGATAAATAATGGGCTTTATGTGAATTGTAAAATATAAAAAAAATATATATATACAATGTTAATACTGTATAATAATATAAGAAGCCTGTCCTATACCTGTACTCTCTTTCTTGCAGGATCTCCACAGGGTCCAGGCCGCAGGGTTTCTGCATGGGAGTGATGCGGTTGTGTTTCTGATGCAGCGGGATGGTGGGTGCCGGCTGGGCCGAGTGCCCCGGGTGTCCAGGAGACTGAGTCTGAGGGGGCATGACTGGGGAGGCAGCAGGGGGCACAGAGGGGGGCACCGGAGACGGGCGGCCAGTGGGCTGTGGAGGAATCAGCTTCTGTGGGGCATTAGAAGGTGTGGCTGCGTTCACCATGGGACCTAAAAAGTAATTAGAAGGGCTTTCATATCTTTAGAAATGTTACAGGTCAAGCTTTAAAATTATTTTTGGTTTGCGTAGAGTTCTGAGAATAAGAAAATACAAAATATTAATATTAATGTCATGCTCCAAAAGCAAAAAAAAAAGTTCCAGGTGTTTTGCATGCTATAAAACATGCTATGATTTTTTGAACATTTGTTTTTAAAGTTTTTAAAGTTTGTTTAAAATGTAGTCTAGTAGCTTCCCTAACCAAACCATTAAACATGGCAAGTAAAAAGGGAAAATGTAATCTGAGTTTTCAATACTTAATTACTTTGCTATCTATAATAACTATGTTATTAAATAAAAATAAAGGTGTCTTACCCTCAGGCCAGGTTTTTGGTGGCCCGTTGGCAGGGGGAACAGCATTTGGGCCAGACGGGGGCACGCTGGGACCACTCAACACTGCGGAGCATCCAGAACACACTGAACCTTTACTTAAGTTACCACAGTGGACCGCAGTGAACTAAAATGCTCAGTGCACTTACTATATACTATTATGTTCCTCTAGTATATGTCTAAAATACAGTAAATAAAATAAGCAACTTAAAATGTGTGTCCTATTCAGTGCCTTGCATAACAATTCGCCCCTCTTAAACTTTACCACATTTTGTAGTATTATAACTTGGAACTGAAATGGACTTAATTGGGGTTATATGTCATAACACAAAAGAGCGCATGTGTTATGAGTGGGGGAAAAAATCAATATAGTTAACAAAAATATTTACAAAAAAAAAAGTTTTCACCCCTCATGATTGTGAAACCAGTTACCGTAAACCCCCAGAGTGAAGCATGGTGATGGTAGCATCATGTTTTGAAGATGCTCTTAATTAGCAGTGAATAGGAAACTTGTCATGGTTTAGATGAATTGAGCTAGAGCCAAATACGGGGCAATCCTCGAAGAAATCCTGTTCCAGTCTGCAAGAGACTGGAGAGTGGGGTGGAGGTTCACATAATAACAAGACAATAACCATAAGCTCTAAGTGGTTCAAAACCAAGAATTTAAATGTGTTAGAATGGACCAGTCAAAGGCCAGACATCAACGCGATTGAGAATCAGTGGCAAAGCTTGATAACTGCTGTTCACATAGTCTCCATTCAATCTGACAAAGCTTGAGAAACTTTGCCAAGAAGAATGGGAAAAAATATCAGTGCCAAAATAATATTTTAATTGCAGGTTGTAACATCACAAAATTTGGAAAAGCAAGGGGGAGAATCCTTATGCATGGCACAGTAGTTATTTTAACATTTTAATATTTGAAATTTTGATATTTTAATATTACAGTGTATAGCATCAGAAATTTGCTCACCATGCCCTCGACTGTAGTTGGGTCCCAGAGGTCCTGGACCTGTCCCTGGTCCTCCTCCACCACCAGGTGGCAGACTTGGCATGGCCTGGCCTTGCTGCATGCCTGGCATGGGCCTCTTGCCCTGTACTGCCATCTGTAGGTGGTCGGGAAGAGGCTGTCCGCGTGCCAGCATCTTGTAGGCCATAATTTGTGCCCTAAGCTGGTGCAGCTGGTTTTGGTTAAAGGGTGTCGGGTTGGCGGAGGATCCAGGGGTGTTGCTCTGAGCCCCAGAGCGGCTCGGCTGGGAGTCAGCGCCCTCGAGAGGACTGGAGGAGGTGCAGGAAGAGGAAAGGAGAGGACCGGAGGTAGGAGGGGCTCCGGCCGGGAGAGGACTGGAGACGTGATCCGAGGAGCCCAATGGAGAGGGGTAGCCTTACGGTGCAGCGGAAAGAGACTATTAACTTTTTTTTATAAATAAAATAGATCACAGAAACTGTTTCTTCACTGCAACTCTTTGGTGTATGTTTAGTGACGGTCTAGACTTTCGGTTGGTTCCTTTGTCCAGCTCTTGTTCTAATCGGGTTAGAACAATGACTGCATTTTTCAGATTTTAACCTTTTCATTTCCAGCCAAATTTAGCAATGAAAGAAAGCATAATATTTCTATGACATAAAACAAACAAAATTCCCTATGCTTTCTCTAAAGCCAGAAAGCTCATTGGTGCTCTTCTCTGCACTTAACAGAAGTAATAGTATAGTTAACCCTTTGAACTCTCTGCTTATGGTTATTCAGTTATTCATTTTAAAACCTATTATACAGTAACTACAGTGAAAGTACTTGGAACAGTATGTAGTTACAAGAATTGATGAATATAATAGTGAATTCTCAAATCACTCATCTCACATCATCTCACACAAATATATGGCTTTTACCCTGGGAGTGCTGGTCCATAGGACTCGGTGGAGGCCCCATACCAGCATGTCCACCTGCTCTCATGGACACAGCTTTCATCTGACCAAAACGAGATTCCTCTCCTACGTTCTTCTCGTGCAGACCCTCCAGAGACTGCACAAACACACACACACAGACACACACAAGTGTACATTCATTACACACACTATGTAACATCCTATGAGGTAAGGTAAGCACCATATTTCATCCCAGTGTATGTAAAGACTGTTTAAATGGGATGACAACAAAAACTTACCTGACATGAGTTTTAGCTCTTCTATAAACCCAAATATAATCCGAACACATGTACTGTGGTCTTACTTTGTGCATGGGGTGCATACTGTCCTGCTGTGTGTATCCAGCTGCTCCTTGCTGAGAGACAGAGTGACCAGATGTGGTGGAGGGTCCAGGACTTGGGCCCATCATGCCATGGGAGGATCCAGGTGAGGGTCCAGGCCCCATCATTGGCCCAGGAGAAGGCCCGGGACCAGGGGAAGGGCCTAATGGAGGGTCTGGGGTGGACATCCCTCTGCTTCTTCCTGCCTGTCAGAGAAATATAGGATTTATTATCTAAATGTCAAATCTTTAGGCTGGTTTGTATAAAAAGTAGCTCTGTCACCATTTTACCCAAAGGTTTGCTACTTAATTTTGCTCTAGAGCTACAAGGCTAATATAGCCAAGGTGTTTACTGTTATTCAACACTGCACGTCTAAATCATCACATGCACAGGAAAAGACACCGGTTGGCTATGTAACACCAGTTATACATAAACACTTTCATAAAATAGCAGGATAAGTCTGTATAGGAAAACTAAAATTAAGAAACAAATCAGAACTTTTATTATTATTATTATTTGAATTACTTCCAACAAACTATTCAGCCTTTTCAGTTTGATCCACAACTCCAAGATGGCTGCCATTGCTATTCTTAGCTATGTGACATCTTGTTGCCCATTTTTATTTGAACTCACCATGCTTTGTGGCAGGTATGATCATTTTTGAATCATAGGTACAACAACAAAATTCATACAATTCATTTTTTTTTTTTTTATTAATTTATTTTCAATCTATAATTAGGGTAAAGGGTTATACTTTCAAAGTTGACACTCGATATCACAATATCATTAGAAACAAAAAACAAAGAAAAAATGACAACTTAATTTTCTTCTTCCTATGACCTTCATGAAATTTGTGTGATGTAACTTTCTGTTGAACATGTGACTTGGGGAATATTCCAAATAATTCACAGGAATGAAATGCATTCAGGTAACATATTACTGTCATATTAGTATCACTGCTGAGCTGAAAGTGGTGCAAACAAATAAAATCTGGACAGCAGTATTTAATCATGTGTAGGAGATACAAATCAGGGAGATCTGACAAATCAGTGAGTAACTGCACCTATATGTAGTTCAACCTGGTTAATGGCTGATGCATGAATGGCCAATGCAAGGTAGATGTACATCACAAACTGGCAACCCAGTGTATAACATAATAAACACCAACGTTATGTTATAAATATAATCAATAAATTGAGCGTTGCTGCCTCACAACTCCAGGGTCTCCGGTTCGACCCTGTGCTCGGGTAAGTGTTTGTGCGGAGTTTTGTATGTTCAACCTGTGTCTGTGGGTTCTCCAGTTTCCTCCTACCTAACAAATACAATACAATTAACATATAATAAATTGCTCCTAGGTCTAAATGGGTGTGTGTGTGTGTGTGTGTGTGTGTGTTTGTGGTGCCCTGTGATGGACTGGCGTCCCATTCAAGGTGTATCCCTGCCTTGTGCCCAGTGTTCCTGGGATAGGTTTTGGACTTACCAGTTACTGAATATGAATGAATGAATGAATGAATGAATGAATTAAAAGGCACAAGTCTGTGTAAATATGGTACAAAAGAGTGCAGATAAAATAATAGCCCATACAACAATGATGCAATTATCGTGCGACATCAGGAATGGCAGGTGATGATGATGAAGGTGATGATGGTGATGATGATGATGCTGGGTGTTGCAGCTGGATGAGATTCAGGTTGAAAGGCGTGGGATGTTTGCAGCTGGATTAAAAACCTGACGCGAACATAAGCAACGCTGATCTGAAATGCAGAAGGCAGATCTCTGATCCCACACCTCGACTAGGTTTCATCCAGAGCAGGAGCACAGCCTGCTGAACGAAGATCAGGGTTTAACAGAGAAAATGTCTTCCACCTTGTCCTTTTTCGGCTCGGCATAAAATGGCCAAACAACAAGACAGCAGCGTTGTGCTTCTGTTCGGAGTGAAAGAAGGCGGATGGATATTCATGTAAAATAGACCAGACTTACCGGCGAATTCGGACCTGGAAGTTTAAGAGCAGTCGAGCTGTGGCTGTTGCATGGCTCAAGCAGATGACTGGTTTCTCTCTAATTACCGGAAAGCTTCCTAAGCAGGGATGAGTGATTCGCGAGCGAATCGGCTCCTTTATGAACGACTCTTTTCGACGAGTCGGTTCAGTTTGCAAGCACAACAATTCTAACCATAATAAAAAAAAATCTTTAACTTATAGTGAATTCTTACTAAAACTTAGCTTCAGTCTTAGCTTTATTGAAGCCTTTATTTTTTTCTGGCATAATTTTCACAGAGAACTGACTTCATGTTAAAGAACAATAAAGATCTCACCATAATAATAAATCATTTATTTTAGTTACTTATTGTAAAAGATGGATCTGACATGTTCATTGTTTTATATATTATACACCATTTGCATAGAAATCAAGAGTTTTAATGAAACAAAATTATACAAAACAATCTATGCTATTAATTGATTAATCAGTAATTAATAATAAACTGTACATGTAAACTTTGTGTCTAAATCTTAACACCGTAATGAGCAATAATATAAAAACACTTAAGAAAATTAATTCATTACTATTTTTAACACATTACAGTTCAATTAACACAATTTCACATTTTTATATATTTATTATTTATATTATTTATTATTTATTTATTGTTTTTTATATATATATATATATATATATATATATATATATAGATATATATATATATATATATATATATATATGGATATTATATATAATGAATATTATATTAATGGATATTATATATTACATTATATTAAATTGTATTATTGTGTTTATTTATTATGATTTTTTTTCCAGTGTATATCTCCCAGGATACATTGTATACATTATACACTGTTTAGTGTATATATTTTTATAAGACTAGTGTTTTTTTTTTTTCGACTATACATTTCTGCCGAATTTACAAAAGTTTCAGAAAACACAGATTTTCTTCATACTCGTGTGCCTACGTCGATGAATGTCAATCACCCGTAAATTACCAGGCATGTACACAGGACAGCTGATTTGCATTTGGTGACGCCCACCAAACTCCATAAAAGGCAAAGCTCACAGAGCTGATATGACTAGTAAACAACAAAAAAAAGACTTTCTCTGAGGTAGAAGTGGAAGTTATTTTCACGCACGTCCATTCCAATAAAAAAAACAATGATCATTCCTTATGATGTGGCCACACTTAATTATCTTGTTCCCTTCTGTTGCTAAGTCATGTCCACAATTTAATTAGCTCATTCCCATGAGCTAAATCTCATTCTCACACCTTACGAAGTCACTGCCACAAGATATTTTTATTAATTACGGATGTTACCCGCAGGGTTCTGTACAATTTGGTACAGCACAGGTGTGTTGGAGCAAATATTTTAGATAGACTCTCTGTTCTTTTTTTTTTGTTGTTATGAATGTGTTTTTAAGGGGTACAAACAAAGAGACAGACACTGTGTAGCCATTTTATCAGCTACACCTACCATGTAAGATACAATTACTGAATCTAGGTCAACCGAGTCCGCTGGGTTTGCAAGAATGATACACTACCTTACAGGTTCCCAACCATGGTTGTGGAGTACCCCCTGTCCTGCACACTTTTAGTCTTTTCCAAACACTAATTCAGAGCATCGTTAGCCACAGATAATGCATAACTTTCAGATGTATGTTTTTCACTAAACTGGGTGGGTCATGTGGCATTTGTGTCGAACTAACCCATTTTGGTTTCAAGCAGAAGCCAGTACTGCATACAATCTCATTTTTACAAGGTTTCAAGTAAGAGTGTTATGTTTTTCAGCATAGAATTAGCAAATGCACAAGTTGTTATTATCTAGCATTCATGCTAAAGGCACATGGACATTTATTCATTCACTTATTTCAGACTATAATTTGGGTAGTCAGTAATACACTGTATGGCCAAACGTTTGTGGACACCTGAACAAAACACCCATATTCACATTTTTGAACATCCTATTCAAGATTTAGTCCCCCCTTTTGTTATAATAATTTCCACTCTTTTAGAAAGGCTTTCCACTAGATTTTTGGAGCGTGGCTGTTGGGATTTGTGATCATTCAGCTACAAGAGCATTAATGAGGTCAGGCACTGATGTTGGGTGAGGAGGCTGGGGTGTAGTTGGCATTCCATTTAATCCCAAAGGTGTACAGTGGGGTTGAGGTCAGGGATCTGTGCAGGACACTTGAGTTCTTCCACTCCAGCCTTGGCAAATCACAGGGGCAGTGTTATGCTGGAACAGGTTTGGGTCCCTTAGTTCCAGTGATGGGAAATTGTAATGCTACAGCATAGAAGTCATCCTATACAACTGTGTGCTTCCAACAGTTTAGGGAAAGCCAACATATCAGTGTGATGGTCATGCGTCCACAAACGTTTGGGAAAACGAATGAGAGGTATTTTCTTCTTAATATTATCTTCAAGAAATTCAGATGATGTAACTTCCTGTTGACTATGTGAATTGTGGAATATTCCAAATATTTCATAGAGGTGAATGTTTTCATTTAACAGGGTTGAGTGAATATATTAAAATATACATTTTTCATGACATACTTATGACGACTTGTGGAAAACGTTCTCTCAAATGGATTCATACATTACTTTGAAAATATATTTTGAAGTGTTTTAATGATTATATTTTAAGGTAAAGTGTAGCTATAGTGGGATGGGATGGCATGGGCTGGGGAGGGATGATTTCAAGTTTTATTAATATTTTAAGATACTTATCTGAAATATTCACATAGGTTGTTGTGACACCTATGTTTACCTATGTTTAAATGTCTTTTGTCTTTAAAAAGTCAATTCCCAATCATGGAATTGCTCATACACAGTTTTCTTTCGGCGAAGTAGCATTAGGCTATTTGGGTTAGTTTCTAGTTCCTTATTTTTTAACGTTTATATTAAAATGTTCTGGTTGTTTCTGCGCTGGGGGCACAATGGCTTAGTGGGTAAAATGTTTGCCTCGCACCTCCGTGGTTGGGGGTTAGATTCCTGCCTCCACTCTGTGGGTGCAGAGTTCGCATACTCCCCCTGAGCTTCCGGGGTTTCCTCCGGGTATTCTGGTTTCCTTCCCTAGTCCAAAGACATGAGTAGTAAGATGATTCGCCTCTCTAAAGTGTCCATAGTGTGGGAGTGGTTATGCACCCTGTGTAGGATAAGCAGTACAGAAGATGGATGGATATTTCTGAGTGGTTGTAGCTTGGCGTGTGGCTGTAGCTTGGTGAGTGGTTGTAGTTTGTTGAGTGGCTGTAGCTTGATGAGTGGCTGTAGCTTGGTAAGTGGCTGTGGCTAGGTGAGTGGTTGTAGCTTGCTGAGTGGTTGTAGTTTGGTGAGTGGCTGTGGTTAGGTGAGTGGCTGTAGTTTGGTGAGTGGCTGTAGTTTGCTGAGTGGCTGTAGCTTGGTAAGTGGCTGTAGTTTGGCTGTAGCTTGGTGAGTGGCTGTGGTTAGGTGAGTGGCTGTAGCTTGGTGAGTGGCTGTAGCTTGATGAGTGGCTGTAGCTTGGTAAGTGGCTGTGGCTAGGTGAGTAGCTGTAGTTTGGTGAGTAGCTGTAGCTTGGTGAGTGGCTGTAGCTTGGTGAGTGGCTGTAGCTTGGTGAGTGGCTGAAGTTTGGTGAGTGGCTGTAGTTTGGTGAGTAGCTGTAGCTTGGTGAGTGGCTGTGGTTTGGTGAGTGGCTGAAGTTTGGTGAGTGGCTGTAGCTTGGTGAGTGGCTGTAGTTTGGCTGTAGCTTGATGAGTGGCTGTAGCTTGGTGAGTGGTTGTAGCTTGCTGAGTGGCTGTAGTTTGGTGAGTGGCTGTGGCTAGGTGAGTAGCTGTAGTTTGGTGAGTGGCTGTGGTTTGGTGAGTGGCTGAAGTTTGGTGAGTGGCTGTGGTTTGATGTGTGGCTGAAGTTTGGTGAGTGGCTGTAGTTTGGTGAGTGGCTGTGGTTTGATGTGTGGCTGAAGTTTGGTGAGTGGCTGTAGTTTGGTGAGTGGCTGTGGTTTGATGTGTGGCTGTGGTTAGGTGAGTGGCTGTAGCTTGATGAGTGGCTGAAGTTAGGTGAGTGGTGGTGGTTTGGTGAGTAGCTGTAGTTTGGTGAGTGGCTGTAGCTGGTCAGAGAATAAACCCTGGTTCATTTCGCCTCCACACCAGCAGGGGTCAGGGTTGTATTTGCTTTCTCTGGGCGCTGTCTTAGTAAACACAACAGAGTTCCGGTGAATATCAAATTTCTGCCTCTTCGCCTGGTAACCGATGAATTTCGTCGATAACTTAAACAAATGGACGAGTAGGGTGGATATGGTAAGTGAACATGTTTTGCGACTGTCTAAATGATCAAATAGCATGTTTTTCTCTGATAATAATGTCTTAGCCAAAAAGAATTCCCGTGTCGAGTTAGCGCTCGCTTTGCAAAGCTAGCCATCTTAGCCAGCCAGTCGTTCGCTAGCGTGGATTGTGCACGAGCGAGTTTTTTTCTTCTCCCACCCAATTTCCGAGTAAATCCCGCCTCCTTTGATAAGATTGGCTAATCGAGTCCCGACCACTGCTCTGTGATTGGTTGGTAGTTGATACTCACGGTCGATCCACCAATAGAACGGTTGTTTGTGCTCATAAAAGACTGATCAATCTAGCGCTGGAGGCGGAATTTGTTCGGAATACGAGTGGGAGAGAGAAAAAAAAAGGCTTCTCACGCAATAGACAAGACAATTCTCATTTGGTTGAATGGATACGGCTAGTATGTAGATAGACAACTAAAGTCGGTTTGCGAAGAAAAAAGTTCGTCGAATTCTAGTAAAAATAAGACGAGTTGGCTTATTTGCAGTGTTTTGTCTTCGCGGTGGTGCCCCGAAACCGCGCAGCTGCACAAAATGTCCGTTTTTGTGTAGCTCGCGAGACGTTAGCTGGAGAGTTAGCCCCCCCTGGCTAACGCGGTTAGAGCAATGATGATTCCCACCTCTTGTTTTTAGGACTACGGGAACAAACTGAACCAGGCTCTCTCCTCTAGCACTAAATTTCTGCCCACAGCAGGACTGCGCGGTGCTGGGCCGTTTCAGCACTACGGCCGGCCCCTGGGCCACGGCGTGAAAGTCAAAGAGGAAGACGAGAGTGTGGAGGATTTCTTCCATTTCGGTGAGTCGCTGCGGGTTTAATGATCCGGGCTTCTGCGCAGGTTACACAGCTTTCAGGACTGAGCTGCATGAAGGCACAGGGTTTTACAGATGCAAAACTAAAACTAGACCAAACAGCTGTTTAGAACAAGATGCATTTATTACATCAGGGTTACAAACTTTCTCGTGATCTGGGATCCACTCCATCAGCCAGGGAAGTGATCGACTCATGAGTCAGTACAGATGATTCTCAGCATTTGATTCTCAGCTTTAATGCTATAATTCATGCTGTAAGAGCGCAGGCGCCCTTTCCTCGCTAATAGCAATATAATAATACATTACACTCTACTGTTATGTATTAAATATAAATTGCTATTTCGTATTATCCTTGTTTTTATATTCATTTTTGCATCAAACCCGTTTTTAAGGCCTCCCACGCTGTTATTTAGACATTGAAATCATTATTATTATTGTTTTTTACAACCCGCTTTAATGGAGTTCTATGCAGATTAAATTAACACTGAAATATTTCAAATGATTTCTAACATTTAAAAAATGCATTAAAAAAAAAGGAGAGCGTCACTATTCCTCCTTATTTTCTGTGACCAATGAGCGTGGACGTTGTACCACGTGACCTCACGCACGTATCTGAAGCGCCGCGACTCGACAGAAGAAAGAGGAGAAACAACGTCGGAGAAAGAAAGAAGGCATCTTGAGTCATGGCACCACAAACTAAACTTTTAAGCATTTATAAAATACAATACTCTTATCAAGAACAAAAAGAAACAGTGACAATGAGTGAGGAGTCATGAAGGAAATGTTTACTCGCTTTTATTATTTGTGAATATTCAAGTAGTGATTTTAAAACAAAGGACTGTGAAGGTGGACAAACAGTGGTATTCAGTGATTGGCCGTTGGGATACGGTGGTGATCAGTGATTGGTCGATGGGATACAGTGGTGATCACTGATTGGTCATTGGGAACAATGGTGATCATTGATTGGTTGATGGGATACAGTGGTGATCAGTGATTTGTCGATGGGATGCGGTGGTGATCACTGATTGGTCATTGGGAACAATGGTGATCACTGATTGGTCACAAGCGCAACACAGTCAGGCATTACACACTGACGGTGAGTTGCGTGAACCTGTTCTCTCAACTCTATCAGCAGCTGTGAGCTGGAGAGCCGTATCGAGTTCACGACAGTCACAAACTTCTGCTCAGAAAGTTGCTAGATTTTTGTCGCTAGGCTCATTTTTGAGTTGTTAAAGGGGTCTAAAAGGTCACCAAATCTAGCGACAAAGTCTCTAAACTGGCAACAATGGGAACAAATTTATCCTAAACAAATGTTTAATATTAATATAATTTAATAATCTCAGCTAATATTAATATTAAGTTCTCAGTTACTGAATAAGCGATGACTAAATGTGTGCAATGAATGAATGGGATGAGTGAGTCATGGCTGCCTGGCTTCTCGCTCAACACTTTTTAGCGATGCATTATGCATAGTGTGTGTTTATGAAGACAGATTTTCACCCACAAGGGGCTCCGAGTTGCTCTCAGCAGAAGAACAGAAACAATGACTAATTATTTAACCCATTGTTAATATTGCTTGTATCCTTTTAACACTGGGAGGACACATTCTTAGCACCCTGATATGATTTCATACTAAATCGCAGTAATTTGCTCAGCATTTTGCTTATTGCAGTACAAATGTGCAGTAAATCAGTAATTTGAAATCCAGATGAGCCATCATTCACAAACATCTGCTTGGAAAATGTAACTACCACGATTAGATTACTGTTACAATACATATTCATACTGTTCCTTACTAAATTGGTCAAAGAATCATGAGCCAAAATTGTGATATTGACCTACAATATAAAAAATACGAGTGGAAAATGCTTTTTCTCTCTTTTGCGTGTGTCTCAACATCGATGCATACATGCAGATTGGAACATTATGCATGAAAGAAAGGAACAATGAAACACTTTATGAACAAACAAACTTTCTGGAAGTATCTTTTCCATGCCCATTTTAACAACTTGTGCTTTTAATTACAATAAAGTACAATGATTCCGCTTATCCCATGGTTGAAGTGAGATTTGAGGCATTCTGATATCCAGAAAGGTTTGTAAAGTTTTCCAAAAAAAAAAAAAAAAGTTTAATGCATCATTAGTGACACATTTGACCCCAAAAGAGTTAGTCATTCAAAACTTTTAAAGGCAATAATGTTTTCTATATTAGATAACATTTATTGACAAAGTGGTTTCACAAAACAAACACGTTGTTAGGCAACAGAAAAGTCTTAAAGTTTCAACATTTTTATCATCAAGAAAATAAGATGCTAGTTGGAAAACACAAATATCAGTTGCTTACTGTTTGTTCTGTTGTCTTTTATAGCTCAGCATCTTCAGCAGCAAACAGGCGAGTGTCTCACAGCGTGCTGCGGTGGAGCAAATCCTAAAAGTATACCCCTCACTACCACTCTAAGTACCTCACTTACTGCCTCTCTCACTTCCCCTCTGAATACCCCTCTCAGTAGCCCACCACCCAAACCGAGCAGCCAGCCTTCAGCCGAGCGGCCGTACCACTGTCAGGACTGTGGCAAGTATTTCAGAATCAGCGACATTAAGCGCCATCAGCGAATCCACAGCGGAGAGAGACCATTCCCTTGCTTCCAGTGCGGTAAGAACTTCCCCACGTCGGGCGATCTCAAAAGGCACGAGAGGATCCACACGGGTGAGCGGCCGTACCACTGTCTGCAGTGCGGCAAGAATTTCTCTGACTCGGGTCACCTTAAGCAGCACGAGAGGATGCACACGGGCGAGCGGCCTTACCAGTGCCCGCAGTGCGCCAAGCGCTTCTACAGATCAGGCGACCTCAAGAGGCATCTCCGCATCCACAGCGGCGAGCGGCCTTACAAGTGCCCACAGTGTGAAAAGACCTTCTCCGATTCTGGTCACTTGCGGGGCCACCAGCGCATCCACACGGGAGAGCGGCCTCACCGCTGCACGCTGTGTGAGAAGAGCTTCTTCAGATCGGGAGACCTGAAGCGTCACCACCGGACACACACAGGAGAGAGGCCGTACCAGTGCTACCAGTGCGGGAAGAGCTTCTCCGAATCGGGTCACCTGAAAGAGCACCGGCGGATTCACACCGGAGAAAAACCCTACCACTGCAACCAGTGCGACAAGAGCTTCTCACGCCTGGAGCGACTGAAGGGCCACCAGAGCATCCACACGGGCGAGAGGCCCTTTCACTGCGCCCAGTGCGGCAAGAACTTCTTCAGATCCGGTGAGCTCAAGAGGCACCAGAGGATCCATAATGGAGAGAGGGCATGAAATTGCTTCTTAGAGCATTAGGGCCAGGTTTTTAGGTCTCTGTTTTTTCAGGGTGTTTATTTTATTTTTGCTTTCCTGCTTGTGGCCAATCTGACTGCTAATCTCTTCATGTGGCAGAATAGTTTCTGCTGTGCGAAATGAATAATTCCAGAGGGGCTGTGTTAGTCACCGGGGAGAGAAAGGTTCACACGTACATTTTGGCTATTGAGAAGGAGGTTCGGCTAACAGATTTTAGTTCTTACTCCCAGATAATAACAGAGAGGACATTTACCTGGCCCGTGACATTCCCTCTTAAATAAAAATTCAAGCATTAGGGACTCCTACTAGGATGTTTATTCTATTTTTAAACAAAAATAAAATATTGTAGAGCCTCCCTGCATGTTAAAGGTTCCTTGGATGGCTTACTTAGTGATCCAACCCCTGACCCATTCCAGATCATTTTCTTAAATCACTACCTCCACATATCTTCATTTGCAGTTAAACACAGACAGAGAACAGCCTGTTGAAATATTCCCTGTTACAATCTGCTCTAAGTTTAAAGGAATGATTCAGCAAAAACATATTTGCACATTTATTCCCCTTACCCCAAATGTCACCTGGTGTTGGCTTCTTTAGTTTGGCACTGGACTGTAATGTAGCTAAAGGCTGATTTATACTTGCTGTTAACTGCGCGTACGTGTACGCAAGATGGCCGCTGCGCATATCCTGCGGTCATTTGGCGCATCGCTCGTGCATGTCCTCAGAAATTAATGTGACGCATTCGTGTGGTGCAATACCATTGTAAATAGTGGAGGCAGTATAGCACCATGTGATACTGTCTGCAACTGACTAAACAAACTAGTAGACCATTGTAATGTAGGCTACCGACACTAATGCTTTTCCTATTACAGTTAATGTTTGAATTTTAAAAACCTACCAAAAGGGCTGTTTTGAATACCAGTTTTCTGGATTTTCTAGATTAGCAAATACTTTTCAATGTACGGTGAGGGTTTTTGATTTGAGACGCAGCTCATGACAATAATCACACCCATGACAGAAAGTTTAAAGAGACAGAGTGTTTAACATCACAGTGCATGAAATCACTGAACATTACAGTTCGACTTGGAAACCAGGGATGTTTCGGCTCTGACGTGCCATCAGTTGGACGCCACTTTTAATTCTCCAGATGTAAATCAGATAAGCAAGCAAGACTGTGAACAATGCCGCTCACGTAGCAGCTGCATGTGCGCACGTACGCGTGGGGAAAGTGAAGTATATCTGTGCCTTAACGAGTATTTGAAATCTTCCCTGCTCTTTTACAAAATAATTTTGGTTTCCTCCCCCCCACACAAAAACATACCAGCAACCCTAAATTGCCCCCAGGTGTAAATGTGTGTGTGCATGGTGCCCTACGATGGACTAGTGTCTCATCCAAGGTGTATTCCTGCCTCATGTCCAGGATAGGCTCTGGATCCACCATGGTCCTGACCAGGATGAAATGGTTACTAAAGAGGAATGACTGATCAATTAATTTATTTAAAAATGGGATTATGTTTTGTACTGCTTTGATTGGAGTAAGTACATATAAAAAATTTAGGCCTAAATATATGGGAAAAGATTTTGAGTGAGACTTCTATTGCTTATGAACATTATCTCCACAAAACTAAAGAAGCATATCAGACAAAAAATATGCCTTGTCTAACGGACAACATTTGGAGTAATGGTGGGAAAACTCTGTGAAGTAGATTTTTTTTGTTCTCCCTGAACTATTCCTAGTATCTTTTTCTTTTTTTTTTTTTTTTTCTGCCGCACCAATGGAACTCCATATTTCCAACTCCGTTACAAAGTATGTATTGTACAGTACAATATTTGTATATTGTAGCAAGGTATAACGTCAAGTGAAAGATCCTGTAGAACTGTATATTAAAAAGATGTGTATGCTTACATTCTTTGTATTTGCAATATTTTTTTAATTTTTGCTCTATTTTTTACAAGTTTGTGCTGTATACATTTGTTACGGTGCAGAGACGGTCAACTCAGCATGTGATTTGAACACGTACATGACCCTGACCTGACAATGGACTAGAGCTTTTTGCAAATTGTCTTATCTCTCTCTCTCTTTTTTTTTTTTCTTTTTCTCTTTCTTTTCTCATCTTTGTTGTATCACTGTATGTAACAGCACACAATGAACTTGTGATTGCTTCATGCCACTGTTGTGGCACTGTAAAATGCTACTGTACTCATCATGTAAACAACACATGGGGAAACATTCTTTGTTAGCCATGACGCTCTTGAGTTGTCAGTGTATTAGTTATTAGATTGGTAGAGCTAATAAACAAACAACTCTGAGTATATGCTGAAGGTGTGTACACTGAGTTGCTAGTTGTGTAGGTGTACTAGTCTAGTAACAAATTCACTGGCAACTCGGTGTAAGTTGTCACCACTATGTTGGAAGTAGTGTGTACCAGGTTAGAGTGTAAGACGTCTGTTGTGGAAACACAGTTTATGATTCAGTTACTTAGGATCTGCACTTTTAGGTAATGTATTAATCAAATCTTTTACAAATCATATGAATTAGATTTAGTGTCTTAACTACATTTTTGTTAAAACCATGTTGTTTTCCATACTGATGTCTCTTTTTTTTTTTTTTTTTTTTTTTTTTTTTTTAAAACCATATGTATCTATTTAACCATTGGGTGTGTTTAGTTTTATAGGCTTTGATTCAATCAGAATTATGACCTTCAATTTCTTAAAAAAAAAAAAAAAATCATGATAATAAATAAACTGAAATGCCCAGTATTTCTAAAAAGTAAAAAGACCAAAATATATGGGTACAATGGTAGTATTTAATACGTCTTTCTGATTGAATCCAGGCTGTAGAGTAGGTGTGGGATTTACAAACCCTGGGATGCCTTTTCTTTTGCCTGTGCATGAGTGTTTTCTTTATATGTTAATGTAATTATCCCTTATTTGCACAAAATAAATACATAATCTCTACTCACAGATGTACTTTATATACCCATAAAAAATGTTACTGCAGGTGTTTATTAAGATTTTGTTCTTATTTAACATAAAACACAAGCTAGCATATAAATATAACACTGAGGGAAATGTTAATTTGTGACACTGACTGTAAGACACACACACACACACACACACACACACGTTCTGTCTAGTGGAGTGCTGTCAAACACATCGGTCCAAAATCTCCTATAGGGTGACTGGGTTGATATCTGGTAACTGTGAACGTCCTAGCATATGATTTACCATTCAGAAAACATTCCCCACACCATTACACTACCACCACCAGCCTGAACTGTTAACACAAGGCAGGTTGGGTTCAGTTTGTCCAGTCTGGGTGAGCCTGTGCCCACTGTTGTCTAAGATTCCTGTTCTTGGCTGACAGGAGTGGAACCCAGTGTGGACTTCTGCTGTTTTTGCCCATCTGCTTCAAGGTTCAACATGCTGTGCATTCTAAGATGCTTTCCTGCTCATCAAGAGTGGTTATCTGAGTTACCATTTAGACTTGAGTGAGCCTTGCTGCTGTCAGCTTGAACCTGTCTGGCCGTTCTTCTCTGACCTCTCATCTGCAGAATTGCCAATCCCAGGATGTTTGCACTATTCTGTGTAAACTCCATGAACTGTAGTGTGTGAAAATCCCTGGAGACTAACAGTTTCCAAAATACTCAGACCAGCCCATCTAGCACCAACAACCATGCCATGGTCAAAGTCACTGTCCCTTTAGTTCCTGCTACAGCATACAGAGACATCCTGTACAACTGAGTGCTTCCGACTTTGTGTTAACAGTTTGGGGAAAGGCCCATATTTGGGAGTGATGGTCAGGTGTCCACTTACTTCGGACCGCATAGCATACATCACGACGATGATGTGATGATTTACGACAGCTGCCGACGTGTTTACGACAGAGTTTCCAAGGAGACGTCAGGAGATAATTCTTTATTACTACGCGGTTGGCGCGAGGACCTTCAGGGGTGCACTGTGCGCGAGAGAGAATGGGTGGAAGGTAGAAGGTAGAAGGTATGTGTGTGTTTATAGGCTAGTCAGTAGGCTAACGAGACAAAATAGCATTTAACAAAAGACGTTTATTTTTCATTCGTGAGGAAAATAAGGCTTAATTTCCAGCTATCTGAATAGCAAGATACTATGTGTAACTGTATGCTCTGCTCTCTATTAACGTGCTAAAATAGCTAATACAGTTAGCAGTCTAGCTAGCTAAACAACAGCACACCAGTTTGTGTTTTGTACGCAGCTTGCTAAGGCCCATACACCTTACAAACACCGTCATGTTGGATAAGTTTCACGTATATTTCTTAATATTATTATGAACAAGGTGTTTAATCTCTAGCCACTGGCTTTGGTCTTGTATTCAGCTTATAACTGCGGAACTGTTTTAACGCTAGCTAATATAAATAAGGTTATGGAGCAGAGATTGTGAGTAAGCTAATGTCCTTAACGATACACATCTGAACGTCTCCTCGTCTAATTATCTGGATAAATAGCTTCTTTCCCCTGCTTCTAGTTAGCAGTTAGCAGTAGGTCTCTAGTGGAAGTCAGTTTGGTGTCTTAATTTGTCACCTTCTAACAAAGGTTTGTAATCCAGTTGTGTTCCTGTTCTCAAGGCAAGCATGAGAGAGAAGACTTGTGAAACATCGGTGAGATGTTTGGGAAGGTGGTATGATGGAAGGTTCGGGAAAGGAAAGGGAAATATGTAATGGAAGATCCTTCCCATGGCTCACTCGCACAGACAGCAGGTTTTGGAAACTCACCGACTGCTTCTCTTCCCTCCAGCAAACTACCCCGACTACACACCACCAGGTGAGCTGAGCTGACCTGACCTGAGGAGTGTACTGATCTAACAACAGTCATCTGCAGGAGCTCACAGTACACCTGTTGGTCTGTTTGGCTAGCACCATCTCTTTTCTCCAATCTTCTCATCAGTTCCAAAGCACTGTTGACTTGATTCTCTCGATTCTGATTGGTTGATTAGTTTTCTATAAACAGGAGCTTGGACAGTCCAGGGTGTCCCAAAAGTCTCCATACATAGAGGAAATTAACACTTTTTTTCCCTGCAAAATGTAACTTTATTTACAAAACATCCTCTACATGATTGCCATTTCTTTGTAAACACGCACAGAGTCGTCTCTCCCACTCATGATGATCTCGTGTTAACACATCTGTGTTATGCATGTAACCTGCATGTCCATCTCAACCTTGCGATCCAGCCATGAGAATGATTTCAATACGTTCTTCTTTCATCAAAGGCATTCTTAAAGGCTGAAAAAAAAATATATATATAATATAGTATAAAATTTTGGAAGACTTTTTGCTAAAAAAAAAAAAAAAGAGTGTTAATTTCCTCTGTGTATGGAGATTTCTGGGACACCCTGTAGCTCCACCAGTTCATATTAATGCGTTCATTCTCATGTTATAGTTTCTGTAATAACAGCTTACACATAGATTTCGATAGCTGTTATAATTTAAGGGATAACAAAAATAATTGGATTTGCTCATGTTCCACAACATTAAAACGTAACAATAAATGGACAAAACGTACGATGTTCTTTGATGAATAAAAAATTTTAGGCAAGGACTGACTGTTGAAACTCCTGTTATGTACTCCACTCTATTTACTGCTTATTTAAAACGCTCTGTGCTATTTTTTAATCCCTAGAACAATTACATGGAAGTCCGTAAGCCAGTGTTGGAGCTGAAAGATGTCCCTCCCCCTCCACTCCACAGTGCCTCTCAGCAGCCTCTTGCTCTGGCCCCCCAGCCTGCGCCTCCTCCCTGTCAGCTCCCTGTTTCAGACCCTCAGCTCCCCCAGCAGCCGCTTCCTCAGCCCGGTAGCCCTAAAGTAAGCTTGTGTTCCCGTTGTGAATGCAGCCTGCACATCCAGCCGCACTCTGGCTCACTTGAAGCCAGGGCCCACAGTTTCGGTGATAGTTTTGGTGGCGGCTCTAGCATTAGCAACACCGTTAATGCTAGCACTGGTGGTGGCATTCCTGCACCTTTTCCCCCTGCACAGCTACAGACCCCACAGAGTTTTGGGTTCCGGGTGGCCTCAGTAGCCACGTCTCAGCCCATGGCAGCTCACACACACCCGTCCTGCTGCGGGCGCCTTCACACTTGTTCCTCTGTCTCAGTGGGGTGTCTGCAGTCAAAACACGTGTCTGGCTCTGCACCCATCCACGGGCCCTGCGTGGCCTTATCTGGGTGCTGCCACTGTAACGAGGAGCATCGGGTGGAGCAGCACTACCATTCACACGGTGACACACCCTCCTCTACTCACCTCTGCACTAACCCTTTGTACCTCGAGCACAACACAGTCTGTCAGAAGGGAGCACACTACTGCCATCAGTGTTTAAGAAAGGTTGGTCTCTAGGCAGCAACACAGCTTTACATACTTCAAAGGGGTTGTTGAGTTTATTGCAGTCCTTCAGGAGTTATAGAGCTGATTTATACACATCAAGACTTGCGTACATGGGCACTTGCATAGATGTCTGCTTTCCTACTTGCACATAACAAGAGTTTGTGCTCTAGGGGGCAGCATAGCAAGAAATCAGTATTAACAGAAAAGGGAAAAATGGAAAAAGCCATTTCTGAGCCAAAAACAAAATGTTCCGTATTTCATTCTAGAAATAAATAAACAAGACAACATGGGCGTAACAGTTTCGCAAATTACTATAAACCAAGTAAGTTCTCATCGAAAGCATTTCACAAGTGTTTTCACTTCAGCTAGTGTTTAAATTCACAGTTCCAGCAATCACGGAATGATTGATGCTTTAGATTTTAGTAAGTTGTGTTGCTGTGTTTTTCATCACTTACATTGTGCCTTTACTGTGAGTATGTTAGAAGAAAGAAGAAAGGAAAGTGTATGATCTTGCAGGCTGATTAAATTGGCTATTACAACGAGAGCTAGATCCGGTAGAAAGTCTCCCACTGTACTATGATATCATAATTGTAGTTTTTTTGTAAATAAACCCATTACACTTTAAAAAAAGAAATAATAATAATATAAGGGCTGGGAGAGAACATCCCCAGCCTATAGGAGAAAATAGAAAACTTTGAATGCCATAAAGGGAAAGTTTGTTTAGGCGACTGAGAGCATCAATGTGTCTCTGAGCCCCACAGTTACCCTAAAACCTGCTCTCAACTCTATATCGTGACACAAATATGCAAACATGCTTCAGTGCAGAAGTATAAATCAGCCCTTAGGTGGACCATATTGTTTTGTTCCATGTATCAGTACATCAATTCAAGAGCCATTTGTTATCTGCCAGTGAGAATCTCTAGTTATTGAATGGACATTTAGTACTTAATCCCTATCAACTGCATCGGTAGTGCTTTTGTGTTTACCACAAACAATAACTGCAGCATCTTTAACATTAATGTTGGTTAGACTTTGACCTATTATTGTGACCTATCTATTATTTGAAACGGAACCTGAATAGTTACTTCAGAGACTGTCAGATGAGCTAATGAAGACATTTTGAGGCAATTGTACTGATCATTAAATGGAAGTTAAACCCTAAATATTTAACAGCTTGTTGTACTTGTATGTAACTATGTGTGTTCAAGAAGCTGCACATATGAGGCTGATGTTGATACGAGTGAATTGTTTAGCCCACGCAGGGTTTGGGTGCTGCTGACTCTGAGAAGGTTTGGCCAAACATCCCCCCTCCTCAGCCCTGCTCTGCTACTGTACCTATATGTAATGGCTGCAGAGTTCCTGGAATCTCCAACGATGGCATTCTGCACCCCACCAGCAAAATCAACCAGAAATATGGTCAGTGCACACAGATGCATTTATTATGTTATAAGGCATTAGACAGAGGTTATAAATGATAGGTGGACACGTTAGCTACATTTGCAGCGTTCTTAACTTTTTTGGAAGCACACAGTCGACACGCTGAATAAAAGCAGCGTAGCAGTTTAAGGATTTTCTGTACTTCAAATTTAATGGACTTGCTTTTATATGAAAATTATTTGAAATGCATCAGGTGACCACGTGCATAGTCATACAGCAGGTTCTGTTACTCAGAAGTGGTTTCCTTGTGCGGCAGCTCTAATTGTGTGTGTGTATATTAGGGTCAACTGAAGGTGGCGGGCAGGAGTCCTTGCCCCCAGTGGGTGTGTTTTGGGACATAGAGAACTGTGCTGTGCCCAGTGGGCGTTCAGCTGCCACAGTGGTGCAGCGACTCCGTGAGCGTTTCTTCCAGGGACACCGCGAAGCCGAGTTCATCTGTGTGTGTGACATCAGCAAGGAGAACAAGGCTGTCATTCAGGAGCTCAACAACTGCCAGGTACACAGGAACATGCATGCACACAAGCTCACTAAACATCAGCCATCATTTGCAAACACTTCCGATTTGAGCAAATATATCCATCACGTGCTATCCACCTTATTTTGCAAGGCAGAATTATGTAATAGCATGTATTTTCCCTTTTTGTGCGAGACTTCAGGTTCAATTCAGAAGCACTTGCTTGTAAATATAGTAAAGTAACAAAAGTATTGTAAGTTGCTGTTTATTATTATTATTATTATTATTATTATTATTATTAATTTTGTTCTGTTAAGGAGACCTGTGTGGGGGAAGGCTTGAACAGCTAACTCATGTCTGCAGTCACTCATGTTACCTTAACAGAAACTGTCCATTTCCTCAAAGTACTTGGTTACCCAAGTACATTTACAAATATTTTTGTACTTTAACTCAAGCAGACATATGAATAGAAAACCTCTACATTTTTTCAGGTGCAAGATTTTTTGTGCTTTGTGAGCTATGAACGTAGCTACTATTATATATAGCAAGCTACTATTATGAACAGATGTAGCTAATGTTAATTTCCTCGCTAGCCTCACAGTTATACCTGTAAACATTTAACTTTGTTCATGCGCAGTTGAATTTATCTTTGCATTGATATTCTCGTGACAAGATGCCGCCTCAGAGTTTTCATTGGCGCACCAGAGCCTAAACACTTTCTTGGACACGGATGTTCCTCTGAAGGTTTTCTATCTGAGTGAAGAGCGTGCACGTGCAATCGCTTCAGTGGCTTCTTTATATTCAAATACTGTAACCAATACCGAAGGGCTTCATGCTTTTGGGGAGGCGTCTGGAGATCGTATGGCGTCTCGCATTCACAATTAGGTCTGGTGTGTGGTTTATGCTTAAAACACAACTGCTTTAAGAAAACTTTGCCAGTTATTATGCCAACGCCTGACTGCACAAACAATACCAGTTTTCCATGAATTCATAATTATTAATGTTAACTATGAGACGTGAACTATGAGAAGTGACAGTGCCGGTAGATGCTCTGATGTAAATATAAACTAGTGAGCACAAACCTTGTGTCCTTTAAAATGAAACTTTAAATATACTTGTTCACTTCATTATGTGCTCTCCCATATGAAAGTCTGATATTTTAAATTTCTGTTTTTTGGTTTTCTGTGCACACCTTCTTTCAGCTCAGTTGTTGCATGCTGTATTTTTACTAGGTATTGTGACAGGTCTATTTTTTTTCTT
Organism: Pangasianodon hypophthalmus; assembly: GCF_027358585.1. Taxonomy (NCBI): domain Eukaryota; kingdom Metazoa; phylum Chordata; class Actinopteri; order Siluriformes; family Pangasiidae; genus Pangasianodon; species Pangasianodon hypophthalmus. Next base: position 29,213,925 of record NC_069711.1, on the reverse strand, counting down.
TTTACAGATTGCTTGATAAATGTCCTTAGGTTTTATTTTTTATGTATATTGATTTTTTTTTTTTTTTTTTTTAATTTTTTTTTTTTACTGTCTATCCTTCTCACAGGTCACTGTTGCTCACATAAATGCCACAGCCAAAAATGCTGCTGATGACAAACTCCGACAGAGTCTGAGGCGCTTTGCTGAAACACACACTGCTCCTGCCACAGTCATCGTAGTTTCTTGTGAGTTTATAACATAAAATTAGTTCTATTGACTTCTGTTGCTTTCATGAAGATGTTGAAAACTAGGTGTGTGCACTGGTAATCGAATACCTAGTTAAGTGTTTGCGGTGCCACTATTCCAATACTGAAATCACTGTTCAGGTATTCATTATGCCCATATGAATTCAGTAAGAAAATATGAAAAAGGAAAGCTGCCTTTGATAGTACTTTGATGCAGAGAGCAGCATTGTCATGATTGGCATCTTGGGAGTGGGCAGCCAGATATGAAGTTCACGGGAGAGATAATACTTTTCCCATAACATCCAGTGCAACTCTATTTGTCTTAAATGACACAACCATGGACACAAATCAGGTTTGCAAATCAGGCCCATTTTCAAGACAATTCCTTTCAGTTTTTCCACTTGTTCTGTAAATCTGTATGAACCTTAAGATTATTATAAACATGCATTGCCACAGCGATCACATGATCATATTAAATTTATTAATCCAGTGCGGTTTTCAGACATGCTTCCTACACACAAATATGACAGTGATTATTGTCTTGTAAACTGTTAAAGTTGGAACTGTCACAAAGTTTGGATTATCCCCAAAGTGGTTAAATGAATATCTGTTACAGATATCTGAATTATAAAATTAGGCAAAAGACACTCTAGGCAGTGGCTTAATTAATAAATTGTCCTTGCTAGTCACATGCACTTGGCTAATAGCATGGTGCATTTAATTAGATGAAGAAACATTACAGTGCCTGTGAGCTACTGTCATTTGATTTCCTTTTTTCACTCATACCCTTGTCGATTTGTAGCTGATGTGAACTTTGCCAGTGAGCTGAGTGACCTGCGTCATCGCCATGGCTTCCAGGTCATTCTGGTGCACAAGACTCAAGCCTCACCTGCTCTGCTGCAGCACGCACACCTGCACGTCCTATTCGAGGACTTTGTCTCGGAATTGCCTCCCAGGATGCTAATCAAATCGCAGGTATTTATCTTTTCATCTTAACCCTGGGGCAGGAATATTTAGTCAGCTAAAAACATTTGCAAAGTCTCATAAGAAGATATATATTTTATTTTTATTCATTGGCCAGATGTTACTAGAGATACATTATGCCTATATTTTATGAATTCTAGCCTACTCTGGCCTTTGTTAAACTTATGGCCCTCTGTACAGGAGTGCAGCCTTGCCCCAAGCTACAGCCATGACGTGCTACTCCTGACAATGTATTGGATTAAATACAGGCTGTAGGTTGTGTACAATTATTTGCATTTTTTTTTATTCAAGCTTGGCGTAGATAAAGAAATCAAACCAAAAATTCCTTATACATCTCAAAGCCAGTAACTAACCCAGTAGAAGAGTCCCAGACAACCCAGAGTGCTCCCTCTTTCTTTGCTCCCCCAGCCCTGTTTCAACCTCCTCTTTGTGCACAACCTCCCCACGCACCGCGACTCCAAGTCCGTCAGTAGCAGGCTTCAACGCCTGTCCAATAACTGTGGTGGGAAAGTGCTGGGCGTGTCAGGTGGCACCGCTGTGCTCCGATTTGCCAGTGCAGAGGCAGCTGAGCGCGCCCGCAAGCGCATGGAGAACGAGGACGTCCTAGGCAACCGCATCACTGTGTCATTTTCCCCTGATGGGCTACAGGAGGAGGAGGTGGAGCGGTCTCGGCCTGCTGCCTCTTCCTCCTTTTCTAGTGCCCTGTTCCTCCCTGTGGAGAAGCCGCGGTCACCACGTCGCCCCAGGCGGGCATTGCGAGCCTCTCAAAGTGGCAGAGACGCTGGGGTAAATGTTCCAGAAAGACCTTACAGCCCTAGGAAAGTGGGTCATGCTTCTTCCTGCAGCCCAGTGTTGAAGTCCCTTTCCCAGGTCAGCGGTGTAACCGTGCCTTGTGCCTCCATTCTCCCTTCATCCTTCAGCCGTTAAGATGCTTACACCAAGCCTGCTTTCCAGCTTAATAAAATTCTGAGCCCATGTGTCCAAGATTCTCCAACAAACCAAAGATTCTCACAGAGAATGTTCCTCACAATTTGGCGTGTCAGTTCGTACTCACCAGGCGAAAGCCAAGTTCCAACAATCAGCTTGCAAGTTATCAGATGTGTGTTTGGAGAATGTTGAGACAGTGTGCCAGGGTTTAACAAGTCTGTGCTTACCCCATTTGCTCATAAATCCAATCCTATCTGCCTACCTACAGCTCCCAGAAGACCCTTCTGTCCCTGCTGTTGCCTTGCTGCAAAAACCGTAACATGGAGGACTGATTTATCTTCATGTGACATATCATGGATTAAACTATAGTTTTGCATGAGTTAAGATTTCTTTAACTGCTTTTTGTCCTTTCCATTATCATTCATATCTTTGCTCATCTACTCAACTTTATTTTTATGTCTTTTGCTTTGTAGCTCCATTTACTTCCATCCATTTTGCAGAGCATACTATTGCAGGAAATTCTAACTCCAGTTAAACTGATTACTGCTTTACCTTTATGCCCATTATGCATTTTATTGTTTTAGGAGCTAAGAATCATCTCTAAATTCTAGTGTTTTTTAAATTGGTTGGGACAGAACTTTACATCTTTACATCATTACTTTTTGTTAGAAAGTTTTGGAGTTCGACTTTCTTGCAACAGGACTGAAACATGGCAGCTACCTTCTTTTTCCTTCATCAGTAATATTTACCGTTTGTGAGAGATTCATGTATTACTTTACTTAAACCCAGGACGTGAGTGGTATGGAGTCTAAGCCCAGGACAGGTTTCCCTCTGGAGAAAGTCCGTGCTGCATCTGCATCTCCACAGAGCAATGGCCTCACCTCTCAGCTGCAGCCTGCTAAACCAGCCTTCCCTGCAGAGCTTCCACAACGGGGCCGCAGGTACTTCTCTTACCCCTTCCTCTTATGTTAAAAATGGCATATTTGACTTTTATCTGTATTGGATCCGCATCTCTAGTTCACTGTGAAAGCTGCACCTTGTGCTGCCCTTTTGAGTTTAGCACCAGCCCTGATCCTGAGCCCATAATAAAGGACTTTAAGAGCATTTAGATGGAGGGCTTTTGCAACATTAATATTGCAACATTTAATATGTAAAAATATCCTACCCATGGTACATTTAGATCTCTAGCAAAATTTACCCCCAAGGTCATGGATACAGATTAAACATTAATTTACCTTGCTGCTATAAGGTTTATAATCACTCAGCTTTTGTTTTGTGTTTTTACCTTGTTGGTTGCAATTGATAATTTGGCAAAAATACCAAAAAAATGTAATTAAAAAGATTATATTTTAAGGTGAAAAAGATGTATGTGTTAAGATAATTCAGGTAAAATTATTAAAAATTGAGTGACTCAGCCTCAGCATTCATAAATTGTATTATTCCTGTGATGACCTCAGTTGCTCATAATCAGGATGCATGAAAAGGGTCCCTTGAATGTCCCTGTAGCTTGGATATTGCAGCACATGAATGTGCCTGGCGGGTCGTGGATATTCGTGGTAAGGGCTTTGAAAATAAGCTGGTGATGTAAGAGTCAGGTTTTGTGTGCATAGGAGAGACTCATGCAGCCTGCGCAGTACTACAGATTCTCCAGCAGAGTCATTTCAGGTGAGCACTCCATCAGCTTTCAGCAAACTCAACCTACACACTTCCTTCAGCCCGCTGATGTTCTCCCAGGGATCCTGGTCCTCAAGGTTTGTGTCTTTGGCAAAACATGCACAATATGAGCTCAATTGTCCAGATACTTATCCACATGCAGGTAATCAGTGCTACTACACATCTCTCTTTCAGGAGTGCATCTCCGTGTCTGTCTAACCGTTCTTCACCGCTGAGTGTTCCCTCTCGTAGCCCATGTCCTGACTCTCAGCCTGAGCCCTTCTGCGACGGTGCAGACATCCAGGTAGCCAACCTTGACTACAGGATGTCCAGGAAAGAGCTGCAGCAGATTCTGCTCGACACCTTCGCCAAGCATGGCAGGGTGAGAGAACATGCAAATCCTTCTCTATCCTCCTATAGCATATACATTTCAAAGCCTGATATCGAATACTACTCGATTTTCCATAATATTTACGTATTCAATGGTAAAAACATCACATTCTATTTTTAATTTTAGTACATGATCATTCTGTTTATTGCCATGTATTTTCCATGTTTGCCCTTCAGGTGAAAAGTGTTGAGCTCAGTCCTCACACAGACTACCAGCTCAAAGCTAAGGTACAGATGGGTTCTCTGCAGCAGGCTATAGGAGCCGTCAGTATTCTTCACCGCTACAAGATTGGCAATAAGCGTATTCATGTCTCCCTCATCACTGGTGCAAATAACAAATCACTCACCTGCCTCAGGTACTGAACTCTAACATGCGGCAAGCATTAATCATTACAGTACAGGTTTATATCTCCACTGCTTTTATTTGCAGTGAGCACACGGGACGTTATTGACGTAATTCTCTGTTTCCCTTTCATACAGCTCAGAGATAATCAGTATTCTTCAGGATTCCCCAGCTAACTGTCTTCCACTCTTCAAATTCACTGAAATTTATGAGAAGAAGTGAGTCACTTTATATAGACAGTACATGTGTACACTGATTGCTCTGGGTTTTTTGAGGTGTTGGTATTAAAAAAAAAAAAGTCATTAATTGTTTAAAACATGATTGTATGAGAATGCTAAATGACCATGTTCAGTTAGTTAATTACTTTAAGTCATTCATTACATTACATTTTTTTAAATTTCAAATTATTTAAAATATAGAATAACTTAATGGATAGTTTTCCTTGGTGAGGATGGGTTCAAAAGTTCAAAAATTGCCTTTGTGGTGAAAGAATTAATTGAAGTAGATTTATTCTAAACAATTCACTACATTTTAAAATGTATATTTTACAAAACCATGTCACAGTTTTTGGCCCCCCTCTGCATTTAGTACTTTGTGCAACATAACAGTAGAGTCTTCTCCTATAATGCTTGATGAGAGAGGAGGGTACAAAGCTAGCTATATGTAACTGTTACATCAACTGAACAGCTACCATTAAACACATTGCTATCAATCTTTTAACACTGCAGTTTCTGCTGCTAGATAATCCTTAGATTGCTCAGGAAAAAAAGAGTTTGAACAGTAGATGCTTTACAGGCAAATTACAGTTTTCCAGCAGACTGCATAATTAATCATGTATTTATTGTGATTATGTGATTATGATTTTGACTCAATCATTTGCCCATACTTGACTAACTGTGCTTTTGGTTAGTTTATCTATAATTAACTAATTGTTGTGCAGTTGAGTAGCAGTAGTTTAATCATTTGTGGTCTGGGTGTGTTAACCTGTTGTGCAGGTTTGGCCGTAAACTGGTGGTGAGTGATCTCTACAGATTGCCAGAGGTAGTGGCTGTGCGTGAACAGGGTGGAGGACGCTTGGTATGTCTTCTCTCCAGCAGCCTACCTAGACATAGTCCCCTGGGCTCCTCTCAGTCCCATGACGGCTCCTCCACCAGCGGCAGTCCTGTGGTGTTTGAGGAGCTCGAGTACCACGAGCCTGTCTGCAAACGTCACTACACACAGCAAGATTTCAGGTAGGACCATTAAAAACAGGACTACAAGTATGTGTTTGCAGCATGGATCGTGGTAATAAAATGCATGGCATGTTTTCTGGAAATCAGTCCTACCTGTCATTTATCTTAGTCTTTATGTCCATGTGTGTAGTGAGGCAGATTACGACCCTGACACATACAAGATCCCTTTTGTTGTGGTGTCTCTGAAAGCCTTGTCTGCTCATGTGCACAGTCTGCTGCAGTCTCATGAGGGTACCATCCCCTTGCTCAGGTAACGCGCCTGCCCTCATTCACATGCTAGATACAGATGCTAAGTCGAGTATTTTTAATGCTGAGGGAAAAATGGACATCATTTTGTTTGAGTGTGAATTACATGATATTTTCAATCAGTTTCCCAGAATGTTATGCGTCAGAGTTCAGTCCGTTGACAGTGGCCGAAGAAGGGAAGCTGGAGGGTAGTGTTCCACTGGAACACCTCATTACCTGTATACCAGGCATCACCATTGTAACTGCACAGAACGGCTTCAAGGTCATCAAGTGGATCCACAACAAACCCCCGCCACCTAATGCAGGTACACACATATGACTGAGTGACATGAGGGAGAAGCATCTGGCTGAAGTTTATTACATTACTATTGAGTCAAAACATTAACTCGGGTCTCGGTGCCCTTTCAGGTAATCTGCTCTTTGAGGTAATAGTTATAAATGATTGTCATTTAGTGACATTTAAGTTACTACTGATGGTGCTTTATGAGAATGATGGATTGGGTGCATCTATCAGATCACAGTAGGCTGACGCTGTAAGTTTATATTAGATGAAAAATTGTAAGAGTTTGTGCACACTGCATGCGGCATGAATATCACCCTCCTCTCCCAGTGCCTTGAGCTAGCAGCTTGACATGCCTACAGCCCGCAGTGCTTCTTAGGTAAGGCGTGTCTCTCTACAACAAGGTTTACAAATGAAATTTTTAATTGTTAAATTATGGTCAAGGCAACAAACAGCAAATGCTGGTGCAGTTTGCCAAGGGCACTGATAGTTTTGGGTAACCTTCTGCCAGATGACCTTTTTTCTATTTTGTTTTATTTTTTTCACCTTTTCAGTCATGCAGATTCATGGTCATACATTATAAATAACTTTTCTTGTATGCATTTTTGGGAGAAACATATGGCAGATGGAATTATCTACCCAGACCATCACTCGCAGCTAGGCAACATCACCTTGCTTGCTAGTTCTGCTTTGCATAATGTTGAATCCAGCTCAACTTATTTTGCCACACTTGCTGTTCCACATTCCCTTGCTCTTTTTTCCCTTTGAAAATGAATGGGCACAAAATGTCGGATAGAATTGTTTAAATAGGTCTTCAGTTCCAGTACACCGAAGGAACCAAGACCATTATGTAAAAGAACAGGAGTTACCCAAATGGATCCAACAGTTTATTAACTAACTGTTCATTGCATGTGAAGCGCAGTTTCAAGCCTGTTGCGTGTGGGGGTTTTTCTCTTCTCTTTGTGAGCATCATTCCACTAGAAGTGTAAACAAAACAAGCATGTCCATTGTGTTTTGGCTGTGTGCAAACAAAAGCAAGGTGGAAACTTTTCTGCTTTCCTGGTCGTGATATAAAACACAGACTAGTTGGCTAAATGCACATTTTAAAATTCTGGGTAAGGTGGTCTCATTCAGTAAAGCTAGCTTTTGACCAAACAGCTATGTTAAGTAAGTTCCATTCCAATTTTTTCTGGTCCACAGAAAAATACCTACAGGATTGTTGTCAAGGTGGAATTCAAAAACAGCCACCTTCAATCAGCATCTCTAGGAGCACATCCCAAATTATTGTTCTAAAAGAAAGAGGGACATATGCAATGACCTTTTGTTATAACGTTTTCCTTTCTTTCTTTTTTGCGGGCATGGATTTGCACAGACCCGTGGCTACAGCGCTGTAAGAGCCCAGTAGGAAATCCACAGCTGATCCAGTTCAGTCGAGAAATCATAGACCTGATGAAAAACCAGCCCTGCTGCCTGATGCCCATCACTAAATTTATCCCTGCCTACCACCATCACTTTGCCAAACAATGCCGAGTCTCTGATTATGGCTACTCCAAACTGCTGGAGCTGCTGGAGGCTGTACCACACGTACTGCAGGTTGGAGTTTTGTAATACTGTCGTTGATTTTTTGCATATGTGTTTTGGGTTATTAGTGCTTTTTTTTTCATCGATTTATGCAGGATTATTTAAGAAAGTAACACCAGAAGAACCAGAGTTTAAGTGAAATAGTGATTTGTTTTATTTTTTATTATTATTTTTTAATTATATAACTACAGTACTCTTTTCTGGACTACATAACATTTGTTGGACAAAATTGAGCCAAGTATGCATCATACATAGAAACAGTCGATGCATGAAATGAAAGCACATGCTTAAATAACTATCACCCAGCTGTAGCCTAGTGGAAAATAGACATGGTGCTATTTTAGGTAAAGTTTGTGTGTATATGACTCTGTAGTTATCTTCCAAATAAAAATGCCTGGTACTCTAAAGTGTCTTGTCCAACAAAGCTGCATTTATATGGGATATGTATTAGACATAAACTCGTGTTTGCCAGGACCATAAGCATTGTCTTTTCCGCTGCAGATCCTGGGCCTGGGCTCTAAGCGGTTGCTGACCCTCACACACAGGGCGCAGGTGAAGCGTTTCACTCAGGACCTGCTCAAACTGCTCAAGTTTCAGGCGAGCAAGCAGGTCATCATCAGGGACTTCATGCAGGCCTACCACTGGTCAGTCACCTGCACGATTCTCTAATCTCTTTTCTGTCTTAGACGTAATTAGTATGCACACTGAGATACACCGGTGCTACTTGTATTGATCTGATACTGCTCTGTAATTATGTTTATTATTCCCACTTCATAATTTATCAGCATCATAATTTATTGCTTGGAGGTAGGTGTATGCTGATGTAATGGTGTAGTTCTTAACACCTGCTGTGAAAATGCCAGCAGTTGCTAGTACCACTGCTAGGGATTTCTGCAATAAAGCATCACTTGCCAGTTGCCAGTGTTAATGGTGAACTGAGCAGTCAGGTTATTAATTCATTCCTTCACTTCTGTGAGAACATTCAGAATGTGAAAAGAACACAACTACTCAGATGGGTTTGCTTCACTTCTACTATTTTCTCCTAGAATAATAATGAAGACGTTAACATTATGAAATAACACACATCATGATATGCAGTGACCAAACAAATATTTTTTAATCTGTATTAAAAACTCCTATAAAGTTTCCAACCCGTTGTAAAGGGGTTGTCTGCTTCCCAGTGAAAGATCATAGAGTAATCAATACAAGAAAGGTAACAACTAAATTCCTCTCACATGTATTAGTTTGTCTGCTTATTAAAAATGATGTGTGTGTCCGTGGTGACAGGTGTTTCTCCAGAGACTGGCGAGTGGTTGACTACGGAATGTGTGACTTGATGGATCTGCTGACTGAGATTCCTGACACGACCATCACCATCACACAGCAGGAATCTGACACGGTCATATCCGTACCTAAGAGAGGTGAAGATTCTCAGCATGTACCCACATTTCTTCAAAGAGCCTAGAGTTTTTAAATGTGTTACAAAAGTTAAACTAAAAGCTTATTAATAAGACTTAAACTTCTACGCACTTCAATTCTTTTTAATATTCTTTTTAATATTACAGACTTCTGCAAGAGTTGGATCACCTCCCTTTTATACAAACAACCTTTTTAAACTAAATTATGCAATAATTGGATTGTGCAGTAGACTGCTGAGCAAAATTGTAACTGTTTTCCATGTTTTGTTTCTTAGAGCGGACCGCAGAGGAGATGGAGCGCACCAGACAGTTTGGGAAGGAGGTAGTGGATCTGCTGCGGCACCAACCACACTTCCGCATGCCCTTCAGCAAGTTCATCCCCACTTATCACCACCACTTCGGCCGCCAGTGCAAGCTCACCTACTATGGGTTCTCCAAGCTCATGGAGCTGTTCGAAGCCATTCCTGATGTCCTTCAGGTGAGTGCTGATCAACCTGCCATCGCAGCTCCACATCTCAGCTTTGCATCCGTTAGCCATCTGTTAGATGGCTTGTTCATAATGTTGCTCAGACTTGATTGTTTTAGTTAAATAATTTTTTGCCTGACATGATTTACATTCAAATATGCAACATTTCAGTTAGTAAAATTGCAAATACAGTTTTAAGGAATTGGACTGTGCTAGTTATACATCATGAACCATTTCACAGATTGTAGAGAAGAACAGGTTCAGAAAAGGTGAAGCTATATGTGTTTTAAATAATAAACAAGAGTCAGTGATTGGTGAGCAAAGTGTTGTGACATTCTGTGACTTAAACCGGCATACCTAGAGTTGCATTTCTTCAGCCTCTGATCTTTGGGCCTGTGTGCAGGTGTTAGAATGTGGTGAGGAGAAGGTACTGGCTCTGACTGAGGTGGAGCGAGTAAAGGCTCTGGCAGCTCAGCTGGTGAAGCTCTTGCGTGCTCAGAGAGACTGCACACTACCTGTTAGCCAGCTGCTGGCTGAGTACAGCAAGACTTTCGGTTACGGCCTCCGCCTACAGGATTACGATGCCAGTACACTGCCTGCCCTTCTCGCCAAACTCTGCCATGTGGTCAAGGTAAGCAACTTGGCAGCAGGTGATATTTCAGCACAGCATCAACAGTATTCATAGTTGCCCACAGACAAGTAGGTTCAAGAAAAAGAAAAAACTATTTCTTACTGACTTTTGCAAAACCCACATTTTCATTTGGTATTGTAGCTATGTTTAATACACTTCACAGCGATATGTCGCACCTCAATGCTGTAATTATAGTGTAAGCTACTACTTTTTAGCCTAGTCAGTTAGGTTTCTGGGCAACCAAAGCATCAGAGTCTGGGCAGTAAACTGGAGCTTTCACATGCCAAATTTATGATTTGTCCACCCCTGATTTTAATATTCAGAATATGCATTATTTTTTTTTACATTTTAAACGTGTGTTGTAATGCTTCACTTTTCCTTCCTGCTAATATGGCCTGTTCATTGGCCTGTTCATTTACTTTTTTTTTAATACCTTAACAAAGGTAGTAGATGGAGCTGAAGAAAAAGAGGTCCAGCTTATCAACAGAAAATCACTACGTGCACTTACGTCCCAGTTGCTGGCTGTAATGATGTCACTTCCTGATGAGCACAACTGGCTGGGAGTAGAGGCACTGCAGAAGCAGTACGAGTCGATGTACGATCAGCAACTCAACCCCTGCGAATACGGCTTCGTCTCGCTTACTGAGCTGCTTAAGAGCCTGCCTTACCTAGTGGAGGTGTGTATGTGTGGTTGTGAGGGAGAACCTGCCACTGGAGTACTAACATATTAACATGTTAACATATTAAACCTATTCAGGTCTGAATATTCTATTAAAACCATTTCACTGCATTTATAGGTCATCTGATCTATTTGTGTGCTTGAAGCAATGAATCTTGACAGGAAATATTAGGATGTCTAGTACATACAATTGATAATTTGATCATTCTCTGTACAGTTGTATGAAGGTGAGGAGGAGGATGATAAGGCCAAAGATCGAGTAAGGTTAACTCAGCTGTACCAGTTTGCCCGAAAAGTCCGAGCCCTCCTGCACACCTACCACTATAACCAGATCTTCCTGTCTGAGTTTTGGGGTGCCTTCAGCAAGTACACGGGCCGCGAGTTCCAGCCTCGTGACTACGGCTACACCAGTCTGGATGAGCTCCTGGCTGCTATACCACAAGTCAGTTTTCAAATGTTTCCTTCTATTTTAAGAACATCTGAATGTTTAATACAGAATACTCTCTAGGGGAAACGGTAGGAAAGGAAGGCAATGAGTTTCCTGTTTAGTGTTTTCCTTAAACTCAAAATGCTAAAGTTAAATATTTTTCATTTAACTATGTCATTGAGAGAGCTGCTGCTTTGATGCTGCAGATTTAACGCATCACATTACAGCTTGTACTTCTAACTGACTGACTGGTAGCCAGTATATTTGGGTACAAAGCTGACTCTGTGCTGCTTTTTCCCATATCGACACAAAAGCACTCTGTGCAGCACCTTTTCCTACTCTAAAAGTGCTCTCTGTTTAAACTAAACATTATGTAGCTGTCCACTAAAAGGATGGAAGCAACATTGATTGGAAATATTTTTTTTTCTCCTTCATTACGGACAGCACATGAAGCCACCCAGCATACTTAATGGCAGGGGAAACAGTGCGTGCATGGGGGATGATATTGATAGTGCTGTTTAGATTTTCCACCCATTTATTTCTATTTATAGTTAAATTTTTTCTACAGGTTGTCTGGATCAAAGGCCATGGACACAAGAAGATTATAGTCCTAAGGAATGATATGAAAGGTGAGGGAACATCATTATACACACTGTATGAACGCCTTATTAAGGGCTTTGTTACCTACTGGCACAGCATACCTGAGATTCTGTAAAGATTGCCCAGGTGATGAGATTATCATTTTATAAACCACTAACAAGGAAGGCATCAAGAAAAATTTGTGAAAAGATCTAGATTTCCTACACGATGAATACAAATTTGTATGTGCTAAAATAATTTTATGGTTAAGTTCATACCTGCTTCATCATTAGTGAAAGGCTTACCAGTCAATTACTAGCATATGCTCCTAGATCACTTGAGTTTCAGCTGTACCTCTAATGGAATAATGTTCACCTGGACTCATGTATCGAGTGTGTTGCTGCTATTTCTGCCTTTCATTAATGTGTGTGCGTCATCAGCCCGTGGCAGCCCTGCCAACACAGAGAGCCCTCAGCTCGAGGAGGCCCGAGAGAGCCAGAGCCCTGCCAGCACACACAGCCCAGGTAAACACACACACAGACAAAAAAGTGCTGCATCAATAAATTGTACATAGCTGATGTGCGGCAGCATCTTGCTCAGGATCAGGTGATTATGGTGATACTGAAATGCAGATGACATGAGGTACAATACACTATGTGTACACAATAACTACAACTACACAATATGTGCTGGTGTGAAAGGAAATAACTCCCTATACCCTTTGGTGCATGTATTCACCATAACAATAAAAAAAACAGGCTTGCAGCAAAAAATTTGCTCTAAATTGCTGTAAAATAGTATGTCTATAATAGTACACCACCTACCATGATCAGTCTCTGTAGTGGCATACTGTTTTAGTGTGGGAGTATGGTGGTTGAGGCATTGAGATTTCTAGTTTGCTTGCTTGTTTTTGTACTCTTGCACTAAACAGCCAGTCAGAGGACTCTCACCACTAGCTTCTATTTAGCATGCTTAGTTGTTGCTGACTAATCCCAGCAGGGCTAATAAAGACAGTGGTTGATTGCTCAACAGTGACTGCCAGCTTTGTTAAGACCCTAAGATTAAAAAATAAAGTTGTGTTAAAGGACAACTAAACTTTATTCTTCCTGGCCTCAGGTGGCAGTACTGCTGAGGCGGAGCTGCTGTGTCTGAACTCCGGTTCTCCCGTGGACCTGCTGTGTGGGCCGGTTCCCTCCTGCCTGCCTTCCCCTCAGCTACATCCTGACCCTGTTCTGCTCCAGCAGAGAGACCTCATCCGCTTCGAGGAGCACTTGCACAGCCAGCCCACAGGAGGCACCAGAGAGGATCAGCCCGTCCACGACCGCCAGCCTCAAGCAGCCCTGCCGCGCACTGAGCCCCGCACAGCTTCAGATGAGGTGAACGAAACGGAGGAAACATCAGTGTCCAGTGTAGGTGAAGTTCCCACCAGTAGTGTTGAAAAAAACACAGAATGTCAGAGTGGGAATGCTGAATCTAACGATACACTGGACTCGGTGGTTACCAAGCCCTCGCAACCTCCCAACCTCAAACCATTGGCCACAGAAAGCCCCAGCAAAAGAACCTACCGGAATAAAATAAAACTTGCAGCTAATTTTTCCTTCTCCCCAAACCCCTCAGTCTAAGGTTACTCGTTAATCAGATCAAGCTCTGGGAAGTCGCAGTATTTTATTTAATTTTTTTGCTCTCTCTGTTCAAATAACTTGAAAAAGGCTTTATAATCATCCAGTGAAATAAATCTTTGTAACTCTACAGAGCTGTGGCTGTGAAGGATTTGATCTGACTAACAGTAGCCTGAAGGTTCGTACCTCTCCCTGTGCTTCTTCTGCTTCTGTCTCTTAAAATGTTCAATGCACTTGCTCATCATTAGTTGGCTATATTCACAGCCTTTGTTTAGTTTACAATCCCATTTTCCATGTTGGTTTAAATCCTGAGTATTTCAATATTCTGAATTTTTATGTTCTACTGAAAAATCACGTCTTCTAGAATATGTTTAAGGAAACATGAGTTTATATAAAACAAAAGCGTACCTCCAAGTTAGCTGTAACTAAGGCAGCTTCCGTCCTTTCAGAATATTATTTCCTCTTGTTCTGTGCTGTTTTGAGAATCATGGTTTTCACTAAATGAAATTATTAGTCGCATTTGAAGTCCTCTGACCGACCCTGCTCTTTATGCACAGTATATTATAACAAATACAAAGGAGACATCATCTCCTATTTATACACAGGATGATTTTAAATAATATTAAGTTATTGAAGGAGGGCATTGATTATATTAATTATAATAATCTTTAACCCAGAATGATGCAAATTCCTTTGTATTTGTAGTATTTCTGTAATTATTTGTATACTTTAGAACTCTTGAGAGTTTAATATCTAAACTTGTGTTTTTCTGTAAGGTTTTGAGTAGATTTCTGGTCCATGCTTTAGTGCACATGTTTAACAGCCTGAGTTTTAATGGCATTTTGTTTGACATCTTAACAGTGCAGTTGGTTTCACTTTGTTGGAGATTAGAAGATGGGCAGGTGTCAGTCTGGATGTTTGAGCTAGGTACAGGACATGCATGCAGGATAAAGTCGAGGTTGTGTTACGGAGCTCTTTTCTAGCTTGAAGCGCGCCATTCGACAGCTGATGTCGACAGTAAAAGTTGAGTTGGCGCGCACACAACTCCGCGGTTCTACTGCTGGAGTTCAAGCAGAAGCTCCATTTCAGTTTTAGCCACGTATGCAGCTTTTGCTTTATTTCGATTGTTTGGGGATTTTTGTGTGTGGAATTTTATATGCACGTAGTGCATAGATAATTTCCTGTGTGATGTGATATAGAAGCTGTAGAGTTTTAATCTGTTTGCTTCCTGCATTTTCACGGCGGTTCATGATGGCAAGAGCCAAGGTTGTTTTCTTTAACCTTGATCAGTTTCTTTGGATCGGTTGACAGTCTGTGCTTATTCTTAATGCAAGACTTCAGCATGTGTGATTTATAGATGGGTTTTAAGGCACTGGAGTCGAGGATGGGAACTGCTCAGAGTGAAACACCATGGTATCAGGGGGACACACACAGGCCCTCTGATTTTTCTGTGGACCGAGCCGGGCTTTTTACAATGGCTTGTATCAGCCTTGGCACCATGGGAGACGAAGCGAGAGAGAGAGCTGCTAGAGCATTCCCTCCTGCACTCCCTTAGCATATTGTTGTTTGTAAATTTCTTTTCTGTTGTCTTGTTTAGTGTGTTTCTTGGGACTGAAGACTTATCCTGCATCTGTTTGTGCTGTCTGGGTTATCCCAGGACAAAAAACCTAGACTGATCATCTGACGAGCTGCCATTAGGATCTGTATTTGTGCAGAGAGAACCATGTTTTGGGAGAATCTCCCTGTAAAATGGCTTCCTGTTTTTATTGTGAATATACGCGATTCATTTTGAAAATGTGACGATATCTGGGCTCTGGCCTCAAACCTGACGGTCATCAAAATGACTGCTGTTTTAGTTTAAAGAGGTCCTGCTGTAAGTTTAATGCCAGTCGAGTCCAGTCTTAGTCAAGTTTACAGCTCATGTTCCTAATTTCCTGACTCGCCATCAGTGTGGCTGCATTACGTCCCAAATTATTTACTTTCATCCCAGATTAAAAGAGCTGTTTTTTTTTTCTTTTCTTTAAAGATTATCAAAGGCCTGATATTTATTTAATGGAGGGAACGTTCGAGCTGAGTCACACTGGCTGTAATGAGTCCTAATTTTGCTGCTACACTTTCAGTTTGCCGTTTTGGGGAGATAATTTGGTTACAGCTAACTCGGAGGACAAATCCGGAACATCTTGTTTGTTGCGCTACAATGAGAAACTAATCTTGTTTGCCTATGCACGTTTGCATAGTTTTGATTTATTAAGTATCATTCTGCTGGGGGTGTAATGTTAACGAAGTTAAATGTACAAGGCAGTTATGAGCATTTAGTTGAGCAGCGGCTCTTTTCCAGCATGGAGTGTTTTGGTTTATGTGGTTAGGGGTCAGTTATGTGTTTTTACATATTGACCTGGAGCAAGTGCAAAGGTATTAGATGTGCTGGATTTATCCTGATTCCATCCTAATATATCCAACCAGTGATGTTAAATGTTCTTGTCAGAAATCCAGCAAGTAATTACACTAATTTGGGAGATGCTCTTTGGTGAAATGATGCGCAGATTCAAGACGACTGTACAGTTATTCTCTCATCAGAAGCAGAATGTTGTCACGTTATCCCGAAACTCTGTGTCGTGCCCCCTTTTGGTTCTTTCCGATGTAATTGAGTTGCATGTTCTTTAATGTATTGTACCTTCTGCCTCTGCTCACTTGGTCACTCTCACCCCCATCATTAAGCCATTATAACATTCACTTTTATGTGAAGTGCCCAAAATATTTCTGTTAATAAATTTCACAAGCATCAGTTCTGACTCTGACGTTTTACTTGTTAATCCTGGAGGGTATTAAAAATTTCCACCCAATATTATGGCTGTGTAACTGTATAAACACTCCTTTTCAACCCCATACAATCATAAAGAACAAGAAAAAAACTTGGCCTGCTCAGTCTTGTTTGTTAATGTAGCAGCTGCAGTTATATGGATGGATCAAATCCAAACTTGCCTTTCTTTAAAATTAGAGACTTTTGTTTTATGCCAGCTAGCTTGTTTAGAGATATTCTCCAACATTTGCTAAATATATAAGGAATAAAACCCTTCTGCAGTGTGCTGTTATAGGAAAATAATGGTGTGATGTGGCCCAGTGTGAAGTGGAGTTCCTGTTACCTCCCTGAAGTGGATTATGTTCCAATAACATGTCCTGAAGCATATTTCTGTTATACCACAGAATTTTGCTAACAATTACATTTGTTTTCATTTGTTTCAGAAGAAAAGCAAAAAGCCAAACTGAAAGTTATATTCAGGTGAAGTAATGTGCCATGGGTCTTTCAGAGATTGACACAATTCTATAAACAAATTCTCTAAATGAATCTTATATAATATATAAGATATGTATATAATCTCAGTATGCACTGTTTACATCTTCAGTTATTTGTCGTAATCGTAGCATGTTTTAAGGGACACGAACGCAGAATAATAGTTTGACATTTATTCTAGTAGCATGCTCCATTTCTGTTGGTACAAAAATGTTTATTCCATGCGCAACAAGACTCGAATAACAATATCCAGAAAGATGCTTTTATTGGAACATGTATTTACAAATAATGTTTAAGTGCTTGTATTTATTCACACTTTACATAAAGACCTTCATAACAAACCACTGCAAATCTCAGGAACGTTTCTACTGTGGTTTTCTGTAACAGTCCTGAAATTTGCAGTCTGATCTTTTGTGACGGAAAAGCTCACAAACACTAAATGTGTACGATGAGTACGGCAACAACATGAAGAACTTGCAAGCAAGAAAATAACACATTAACACCCTGTGTTTATGTGAAAGTGTTCTGTTCACAGGCAAGGGAACTAAATCTGACATGGTCGTTGCTTGGGTCCACTCAAGATTCAAGATGTGTAAAGAACCACAGCAATTACATGAGAGAAAGATTTGCAGTAGTCTTGAGTTTCTTGGGTAATTTGTAGCAGTAAAAGTAGTACAGTGGGTGTGTTAATTTTTCAAATCAAATGCACAGTACTCCTGATCTTAAAGTGAAAACGTCCGTGGGTCTGTCCGTGGGTCTGTCCGTGCTGGTTACTGACTTCTAACACGAGTAATGTCCTGTCTCAGAACCAGTGTGTATTTTGCTTGTAGAGCTCTTCTAGGCAAACATGCAAATTAGCATAAATCTTTGTACGGGGACAGCTGATTAAAGTGAAGGACTAAATTATAGAATCATTAAGAATCCCCTGTTGAACGTCCTTCATAGTCTGATGTAGCTCTGTCTGTCTCTCTCTCTCTCTCTCTCTCTCTCATGCATCACACTCGTGAATACCTTTGTGTGCATACAATTTTTATGACCACATGCACTGATACTGCTTGAGATTTTCTCCGAGCACTGTTCCTGTCTGCTTTGCTTTGATCATGCATCGTGAAAGGCATCCAGATTGCTGTCGTTTCATGGCAAAGTTGGTATCTGAGGAATTTTTTTTTTTTAACAAATAAATAAGCATGGTATTGGTGTAATTTCCAAAACATATTTCATGTGTACATGTATATATCAGGGATGTGATTCATTTTTTTTTTTTTTTTTTTTTTTACGGATTTCTGTATTTTCTGACCTGAGAAGTAGGCTTTGACCCATGTGAATTGCATAAATCCAAATAAATAAATTCATCATGCACGTTGGAGTTGAGACCGCGCCAAACGGAGGCTTCATTCAGGAGGTAATTCGACTTTATCTTCTTGAATCCAGAGAAATAAAAGCTTACAGTTTAGCCTCTGCAGAAAGTCCAGACACTATACTGGAGTTTTTGGGGAATTGAAATGTGTAATCCATAAAAAAAAATAGCCACCGAACATAGATGGATTGGCACTCCTAAAAACATGTAGTGTCAGTTTTATTCATAGTCATTTTCACTTAAATGTGGAAAAACTGACAGCTGAAAAGTGAAAGTGCCACTTGAGGGAAAGTTGAGGGAAAAATCACCAAAATTCTGTGAAACCTTCACATTTTAACATTCGTCATTCATCAGTACGATCTCCATCAAGACAGTGTTATGGACTGTATAAAGACTGAAATCGTGAAATGGCCTTAAACAATTACTAAACAATCTGCAAAATGCTGCGTTTTCACACACGTTTATTTCATGCATGGGTTGCTTCCCACAGCACTGCACACGCTAGCAGCGCCATCTAGCGGCTGTGTGCGGGATACCCTTAGCATCTCAGCTATTTCTGTAAGTTTGGCGAAATAACCCCTTTCCAGCTGTTCCTTCTTTTTTTGTCCTTAGCTGATCACATGCCTGATGATTGGTGAGATCTGAGATTTGGTGTAATGATACACGACCAGGTAAAGAAAATTGTTATGGCCTGTTTGATCAAGCAGTCTGTTCACTTCATCGTCTCTTGCTAAAATTGAAAATACTTGCATAAAAAGACACATACAAACTCCTTAGACTATATACATGTGGACAAAGCTAAAGAATCAACCTGTGTTTCCACTGCGTTCAGAGCCAAACCATTATGTAATCACGTGTGGCTGTCTCCTGCTGCACGGCATAAAAATCACAACCCTTTTACTATGAGAATATACAATGTTTAAGTTTGTATGGTCAAATCCTTTATCCTCTAAAACACAGCACAAAGATATCGTTGTCAAAAAACCATTGGTGAGATGATACATGATTTACTTAAAGAAATTTTTAGCATAATTATGATTAGCTTATGTAACTTCACTTTTGTTGCAGTTGCTAGGAAAACTGTTTTCCCTCCACTGACCATTGATTCATGGTTGTGATTCATGGCAGTAATCTTTAAAAGCTCCACATTGTTCAGATCTGTTCTGTTGTGATGGCCATGCATATAACTTGAGTTGTTGCCATAGCAATGAAAAGCCCCTGCCCCAGAGCTCTGATGCTGAAGATACTGTAACTTCGTTCCAGTCCACCAGCTCTTTAGAGATGAAATGGAGCAGACAATTTTGTGGGGAAAAAGGGCAGTTATGCACTGCATCCAGCTCTGTGTCTGTGAAACACACATTAAAGGATGCCACAGATCCTTATTGAAGTAGATTCTAGAATTCTCTTTAATTCTAGAATTCTACAAGGAGTTCAAGAATTCACCAGAGCTTCAGATCCTTACTGAAGTGGATTCTAGAATTCTCTAAAGTTCTAGAAGGAGTTCCAGAACTCCACAGAGCTTCTAGAACTCCTGTGGCTTTGTGTGACTGGGACATCTCATAATGTTTCAGCCAACACATTTTTCAAATTAGAGCCAAATTACATCATCTGAGGTTTATATACAGCAATAAAACTGCTTTAATGCAGAGAAAATAATTTATTAGATGAGTCATGGCACTTCTAAAATGAACAATGGCACAACATCTGCTACGCAAAGACAAAAAAAAAAATCTATAGCAACCTGATCAACCCCAAATAAGATTATGTCTTCCTGAAACATACTAACTGTAGCATGGAGAGGTTTTACATGATGGCACACTGCGTAGCTCCACAGCAGTCCTTTATGATGGCTACGCTGCTCTTGGTAATGGACGGTTTGTTTGGCGGAGGTTCTGGGGTCGGCTTTTTCACTTTTGGAGGACCTGCGAAGGTACAAGGAGGAAGATGATTCACAAATGCTTACGGACTGTCATCAGTAGCAGATCATCAGTTTTATTTCTTGTATCCAACTATCATTACACCAGGTGAACCACCCATAATCATTCCAACAGTGTCTGCTTATTGTCTCTAAATGCCTTGTTAATTTTAGATTAAACTTAAGCTACATTGTTTTTAACACCTTCAACATTCAAGCAATTAACACATTGGCACTCTGAGAAGGAAAGTCAACTCCTTGGACACTATGCAGCATGGTTATATACAGATTTTGCATTCATTTATCATTCAAGCTCTCCTACCAGCTAACATGCAGTTCTGCAGCCCACTGTGTAAAATTTGCATACTGTAGCTTAAGTTATGCTTATATACACTGTATGGCCAAAAGTTTGTGGACACTTGATCATAACACCCATAGGAGGGTCTATGAATCTGTTGCCACAAGGTTGGAAGCGCACAACTGTTTAGAATGTCTTTGCAGTAGTATTAAGATTTCCTTTCACTGAACTTAAGAGGCCCAAACCTGTTCCAGCATTAATCTCCCATTTCTCTCTCTTGAAGCTAATAGGACAAAAACTCAGCCCATGTTATAATAGCTTTATCTCTGACTGTTATGAAGAGTTGACACCGGAGACTCCTTCCAAAAATGTTAAATAAGTCTCCTCACAGAAAAAGTCACCATATCAACAATTACACTTTTTTTATGAGGAGTATACACAGTATAAGTCCCTGTGTAAGTTGCTACTATAGAAAATGAAAAATGCTTATTAGCAACTGGAAGACATATGTGTGCATTCCACCAGAAAGTGGGATCTCTAGCAGAAAGCATAACCTCACCGGAAATTGATCCTCTGTTGTCGTGTGCAGTTGTCCTTGCCAAAGCCTCTTAATTTTGCAGCCTTTATAATGTCATGTTGTGCTGGATAGCCCCATGAAGAGACCATGTTAATCTCTGGAAAGTGCTTTCCTCAATGTGATTAAACACACAGTGAACACGTAATTGCTCATTTCACCAGAAGGCATGGAAGTGTGGTGAGTGAGGCGCAGCAAGGCTGTGGCCAACCGCTGACTCATTTCAGACCACAGTGATCGTTACAGCATCACTGACCTTTATGGGAATTTGTTAACTTGCTGTGTGGCATGTAAGAGTCTGAAATACAGCTCATGCCACTTGGTAGTAAGGATTTACATTTACAAGAAAGCCCATGGTGCATGACGTGAGATATTCACTGAATGTTTGGGAGATACACCCATTAGAGACCTACATGGCCATCAGACTGTGCAGACAAGAGTTTGGAACTGTAGATCTGCAAGCTGTGCTGGATCATTAGTTGGTCACATGACCATATCTTGTATGTTGGCTTTACCTGTGCTAGGAATTCAATAACCTACCTAAAGCCCCCAGAAGCATCGCTTGTCTGACAAATCCTTTGAAACATCGTCTGTATATGTTCTAAACTTAGCCAATACTTGGATTTGGTGAGAAATGAGCACTTACTGGAGTGCCTTATACTGACAAAAAAGAGCAAATCCTCTTTTCCCACAGGATATAATGGAATCTTTACCACCATGTCAATTTGGACCTTAATAGGAAAACTTGTACCCCTGCTCATTAAACAGCCCCTCATGTGGCCGCATCGCAATACATAAAATCATGCAGGTGATTTTATAGACATCGCCTGGTCCAGCTTGGGTGAGCCTGTGCCCACTGTCGTCTCAGGTTCCTGTTCTTGGCTGACAGGAGTGGAACCTGATGCGGTCTTCTGCTTTTGTAGCCAATCTGCCTCAAGGTTCAACATGTTATGCATTCTGATATGCTTTTCTGCTCAGCACAGTTGTAAAGAGTGGTTATTTGAGTAGTTTTCCTGTCAGCTCAGACCAGTCTGGACATTCTCCTCTGACCTCTCTCATCAACAGAGCATTTTCATCCACAGAACTGCTGCTCACTGGATGCTTTGTGTTTTTCGCACCATTCTGTGTAGAGACTGTTGTGTGTGGAAATCCTAGATAATCAGCAGTTTCTGGAATACTCAAACCATCCCATTTGGCACCACTGACTATGCTATAGTCAGTCATTGAGATCATATTTTTCCCCATTCTGAAGTTTGATGTGAACATTAACTGAAGCTCTTGATCTCTCTCTGCATGACTTTATGCATTGCACTGCTGCCACATGATTGGCTGATTGGATAATTGCATGACAGTGAAAGTGTACTGGTGATTGTATATAACCTGGTGGTAACTCTTATATAGAAGGTAGAATGGGACATAACCTTTCCAGATGCATGCACTCATGTAAAAATTATAGACATGACTGATTCGGATTACTCCACATCCCCATGTAAATCTACAGGGTGTCCCAAAAGTCTTCATACTTAGGGAAAATTAACATTTTTAGCAAAATGTAACTTTATTTACAAAACATCCTCTACATGATCCTCTACATACAAAGTCATCTGTCCCACTCAAGATGAACTCGTGTTAACACATCTGGTGTTATGCATATAAACTGCATGTCCATCGCAGCCCTGAGACAGCTTCCTGATCCGGCCTTGAGAATGATTTCAATACGTCTTCTTTTGTCAAAGGCATTCTTAAAGGCTATCTGAAAAAAATATATAATATAAACTAAGTGAGTTTACTTTACTGAAGTGTGTTAATTTCGCCTGTGTATGGAGACTTTTGGGACACCCTGTAGTCCAGTTTGAATAGGGCTTTAGCTAATGATTTGTCAAGTTATGCTAGACAATACATTCAAAACCTTGCGTTTTTTTTTGTTTTTTGTTTTTTTTTTTGTTTTTGTTTTTTTGTAGTTCTTGTGTTTACAGTGGATTCACAGCCATCTGTCCAGAATGATGCTATCAGCTCTCTAGGTCTCTATGTATCTACAGGAATATGTACAGGTAGATCCCCAAACCCCGACCTTTGGTCTCTGATGCCTAATATCTCACAAGAACAGCAAATGACTGCATAGCTAAAGTTCTGTGTCCATGTTGCTTCATAAAAAATGTCTGTGAGCCCCAGTTAAAGATGAGTAAGTGTGTCGTTGAATCAGGGTCACTCACTCTGTGTGACTCTGGCCAGTTTGTCCAGCGGCATGAGCTTGAGTCTGAGGAACTCGGCCATCTCTTTGTCCTCTTCCTGCTCCCTGCACAGATGGAGAGCATGTTTGTGAGTCACAGATATGAGTAAAAACAGGGAAAGCGGGACAGACTCAGAATATCGGGAGATGGTATATAAAACAAGGATATGACACAAAGAGAGAAAGAGGGAAGGGAGAAGAGAAAATGAGTGAAAGAATGGCAGGAATGAGTCATAAAGCTGCGAGAGCTGTGGCTGGGTCACAGAGGTGTTGATGAGCTCTCACTCCGACGAACACTAATGAGTGTCAAAATTCTCACTGAGACTGAAAAACATTTTCTCTGTGATTCACTAATTAAATAGGAAGCATTAAAATACAATGATGATGGACAGTCTGCCTATTCAGAGCTGTGTTGCAGTTTTTATATTCATGCTACATACACTGTGCTGTGCTACTGACTCGGTTTTAAAGGTGCAGTTTGTGCAGCTTTGTATTGTGTTGTTCTCTAATTTTTTCTCCCATGTATTCATTCCTGTTTTGTCAGATTTTGTCTTGTTTTTAATTTATTAATGGGTATAGGCTCTGTTTTTTTTTTGTTTGTTTGTTTGTTTGTTTGTTTTTTTGGGGGGGGGGTTGTTTTCTGTTTTTATTTTTTATTTTTTTATAAATGTGGTATTTGTAGATGGGATTATGGACTTATACATAATATTTTTACTCTTATTTTCATAATTTTTAGTTTTTCTTATTTTAATTCCTTTTTCTGCTTTTCTTTTCTTTATTTTATTTTTTGTCTCTTTTCCTTTTCTTTCCATCCTCTTTTCCACTTATGAGTGGCTTTAATACTTACTTTTAAAGTAACTTTATATGTATTTAAAAAAACGGATGTTTGTTGATGGGATTATACACATATAGATAATATTTTTATTCTTTTCTCTCCTTTTTTATATTTTAATTAAAATTTATTTTAAATCTGTCTTCTTTTGTTTTCCTTCCTTTTCTTATTAGGAGTGCAAAACAGTCACTTTATATCTATCTATCTATCTATCTATAATTAATAAATATATAACAATTATAATAATTATAAATATTATATAACAGATGCAGTTTTTTTGTTTTTTTTGTTGACTGGCTTTTTTCCCCCCCTTTCTTTTCCTTTTTTTCTTAGGAGTGATTTTAATAGTCCGAAACAAAAACCATAATAATTTATATATATGTATAAAACAGAAAAAACATATCCAGTGTTTTTAATATTTTAAAAGTATTTTTAGAACTATAATAATATCATTTCTAAGACATGAACACTAATGCCACAGCACAGAAAAGCATTTTCCACTGTATTATTTCCAGCATCTTACCTCTTTTCACTATGAATAATTAATAAGCTAGACAGCAAGGCGTTGTGCCTATGACATTTGATCGATGTGCCATGGAAGTGTATCATTCTCAGGTGTAAGAAAGTGATTGGGTTTAACTGAGTGTATGGAGGTCTGGGATGTCCTGTGGTTTAATTAAGGAGGCATTTCTTCTCCACGGGGAACTCTGGGTTTCATCTAGTTCTTTATTTAACTAAACAAATCTTTACATTATTAGTTATGTGGGTCCAATATGCAAATATCAAGCTTTGGTGAATAATCTGGGAACAGTCAGTCTCATAAATATGCAAGACTGGGTATGTCGATACAGACTGGATGTCAGATAACACACTTGTTCATTTCATTTCATCGCACACTCATTCTCTCACACACATAATCAGCTTTGTTGTAAAATAAAAGCTGTACTGTGTGATTCTAGCAGTATTTAGCAAGAGCTTGTTTACTGCTAAAAAAAAGGGGCTTTCAAGTGGTGCAGGGTTATTCAACCCGAAAATATGTAAAGGTCCAGTTTTTAAGATTCCTTGCTTACAAAGTTCTGGCTTACATAAGCGTTTAATATGACTGAATTCCAGCAACAGTTTTCTGAATGTGTTTTGAATGCGATACAGGGACAATAAACACATGCTCTTCTGTTCATTCTATGTTCTTTTCTCCTTTTTTTTTTTTAAACAAGCTATGTCATCAGTTCGCTTATCAGGCAAGGGAAGGTAAATAATTATGAAGTTTTGTGAAAAGTCTCCTCTTTCCTAGGCTAATGTCTCTAGTTCTGTGACTAGTCTCTGACACTGATGGATCTGTTTAACATAATGTCTGATTATCTGACTAGCTAGCTAGCTTACACATTAACAGCAACTATGTGGGCATGCTGTTTTTGTCTATGACAAATTCCTACAGAAAACAAAAAATGGATACGAAACAGTACCCGTCCAGCAGCAGTAAAGTTAGCTCCATCAATCTTTTAACGCTCTTCTCACTTCTCAGCTCTCTCCAGCAGTGAAAATCCACAACGATGATTATTCAGGTCTTCACTCTTAATCATTCCCAATCATCATTGTCAAATTATCAAAAAACATTATCAAAAGTGGACATTTTTATTTTGCTGCCTGACAGCTGTGACTTTTCTTATTAGCATACAACTGTCATCTTCCGGTATGTTTGAATTTCCCAATGAGCGCTGTGAATGCATAAATAATTGATATGCATGCAATGCCTCGGTGTGCTATCGGTTAATAGATTTGGGTTGATAAATGTGCCTGGCTCTGTCACAGAAAGCAAATTATTTCTCATCAGAATGTAAAACAAGCTTAAACTAAATCAAGGGTGTGTGATCTTATCGACAAAGGACCAGTGTGGCTCCTGCTTGGTTAGAACAAAACCCTGCAATTTGAGGATACGCTTACACACCCTTGACCTAAATAAAAATCACACAATGCAGCTTTTCACAATGTTTTGCCAAGAGCCAATTTGTCAGACTCAGGTTTAGTCCAGACCTGGTCTGACTTGCAGTGTAAATAGGGATTGAATCCTCTTTGAAGCCACCAAACACTTTTTTGTTTTATACTGAGTGTGGGCAAGTGCAGAGTGCAAGCTCCTTATTATCTCTGGAACACAACGTGTAGGAGCAGAAGATAGCGGTGTGACAAATCAGCACCTCCAGACACCACTTTTCTCTGCCTTTACTTTTCTCTTTAGTTATTTATTTGATCTCCGTCTTACACACACCTCAATCTCTCCACCTCTGCATCATCCACCAGGAAATCCCTTTTTTCCACCAGCTTATGGATCTTCTGAATCAGCTCCTCCTCCTTCTGCCGGTGCTTCTTACTCTTTTCCTTTTCTGGGTTGAGAGAAAGAGGAACAAAGAAACAAATGGGATCAGCGAATGTAACCATTAAGTCAATTTTGTATTTAGATGAGCAGGGGTACTCCAGCATTATTCTTTTCTTGTAGATTTTCTTTTCTCATAGCTATTATTCAGGATTATCATACCTGTTCTATCTTCATCGCTGTCCTGTTCTCGCAGTTATTCTATTCTCATAGCTACTGTATTATTGTTCTATTGTCGTAGTTATTGTATTCTCATACCTATAATATTCTTGTGGCATTTTTTTTTTTTTTTTTTATTATCCCGTGATTTTCTCTCTAATTTAGTTGTGATTGATAAAGAGAGGACGTAAACCACCTGTCCATCCCTGAGCCAATTTTGCTCTCTTGGACTTCCGGCCACGGATGGCTGTGTATTATCATATCTGTTCTATTCGCATAGCTGTCCTATTCTCGTAGCTATTGTATTCTCTTCGCTGTCCTATTCTCGAAGCTATTGTATTCTCTTCGCTGTCCTATTCTCGTAGCCGTCCTATTCTCGTACCTGTTCTATTCTCATAGTTGTCCTATTCTCTTAGCTGTCCTATTCTCGTACCTGTTCTATTCTCGTAGTTGTCCTATTCTCGTACCTGTTCTAGTCTCGTAGCTTTTGTATTCTCATAGGTGTCCCATATTCATAGCTGTTCTATTCTCGTAGCTGTCCTATTCTCGTAGCTATTGTGTTCTCGTATATATTGTCTTCTCCTAGCTATTGTATTATCGTAATTATTCTATTCTCAGAGCTATTCTGTTCTCGTAGCTGTCTTATTCTCGTAGCTGTCCTATTCTTGTACCTACTTTAATTCTTGTAGCTATTGTAGTCTCATAATATACCTAATCAATCCTGCATGACCAATCAGCTTGTACTATTGGTTTTGCCTTCAGAATTTAGCTTCAGTATATCTGTTTATCCAGGTCATTCATATCTGAGGTTTGTTTATCTTCATTTTTTTTTACCTGAAATGCAAACATACACAAATTGATGGAAGGTGAAGGGCAGAGCGTGTGGAGGACAGGAAGTGCCAGCTCAGCTCTTTTCACACGGAGAGAACACAATCCTGAAAGCATCTCTGAGAAATGAAGGTATGCACACAGATGCTTCTCTCTGTCTTTCTCTGACTCCCTCTCCCTCTTAGACAAACACACAATGACGCAACACACATGGTCCGTATCGACAGACACATAAAACTCTGTGTCACAGAAGCCATAACGCCCACCAGCTGTGCTTGAGAACTGCACCATTCAAACCTGCTACAGCTGTGTATTTCAATCAGTTTCAGGACTAAACCTTTGTGAATGCTCCATAATAACAGTGGTGCTCCCTACCCCATATCCAGCATCAACCCAAACAATGAAATATAAATGACAAGCAACTGTCATATCATGTGATTTAAAATGTGTTATTGAAGGTGAGGGTACAAACCTGGCACTGTCACAATTTTACGCAGCTCCTGCTTCAGGGCCATGATGTCTTTACACAGCTGAATATCATCCATCCTGAAGAAGGAAAAGAAGACTTTCTGAGAAAGAAGTAGGACTGGGCAAGATGATAAAAAGTTGCAATACAGTACATCATGCGAGACACAATGCTCAGTCTCGGCAAGAGTAATGTTATGGAAAAATTTTTGTATCAATCTTCTCTTTTTTATTAATTGTATTTTTTTTCCAAATGAAAGATACATTAATTATTATTATTATTATTATTATTATTATTATTATTATTGGTTTTTAAGTGAGTAGAATTGTTGTATAGTAGCATCCTTTTCAATAATTTTTGCTGCCTGTGGTTACTAATTTTTCCTAAAATGTTAAACCTTTATCATTTCTTCAATGTATTGCAAATTGTAGGCCCAACTACAAAACTACTAAACTTGCTAGTTTTGGCTCA
The DNA here is from genome assembly GCF_027358585.1 of Pangasianodon hypophthalmus. Classification (NCBI taxonomy): domain Eukaryota; kingdom Metazoa; phylum Chordata; class Actinopteri; order Siluriformes; family Pangasiidae; genus Pangasianodon; species Pangasianodon hypophthalmus. The sequence goes on along the minus strand of NC_069711.1, from coordinate 29,185,456 downwards.
TGAACTATCCAGTATAGAGTGGCAGTATGACAATGATGGGAGTAAAATGGTATTGTAATTTTTTTGTTATTATTATTTTAATAATATGCACCGTCAAAGACTGCTCGCTGTATGTCCTCACTTTGATAATGTCAGCAAAGTACGGACTTGGAGGAGGACCTCAAGGCCTCAAGACAGATTGGGACAGGTCCATAATCAGCTCCCTTGTCATGTAGCCCTGATTAATGACAACCTCAGATAAATATTTAAATGTTGTTTTTGCCATCCTTGATCGGTTGATGTCCGGCTTTCTTGGATTATATATCTTGTATTTTGAGCAATTCTACTTTGCTTCCTCTCAGACATGATGCTGAGAACTCATTGGTTCACTGGCAACACACTGGTTAGAATAAAGTTAAATCAAATAAACATAGCAAAATTAAATAAACCCGTTATCCAGACTCAAATATTTTCACTTGTGATGCAAGGACAGAGCACTACATCTCATAGCTGAGAAACTTCATCCGCAGATAAGGACTATGGCTACACAGTCATCCCTTCTCCGGGACGTTTCCATTAGTCTGTTAATAATGCACTTAACTAGCTCTCCGTATATTTTTACATTATAGTAGCTACCAATTTTTAACCCTTTAGGTTTCTGGGCAGAAGCTTTGAAGCATAGACGGATGTTTAGTGCTATTGTTGAACTCATAAAGTCTTGGTCACTATGTCAGAACTTTAACTGCTACTAGTTCACCAGCAATCCTTGAGAGCCAAATAAGAGTCTTGCACAAAAGTGAACTCCAACCATCAGAGCTCTCAGAGCTCTTTTCTTCATTCACTCCTCAAACCAACATCTAATAATGACTGTGGTTGCACAAATGAGTAAAACTGATCAGTAAGAGGAAAGTATCAGTTATGTAGCAATATTCTCACTATGACCAACATGCTGATATCAATAATAAATAATAAAAATAAAAATTCCACAATAAGACTATAATACATAACATGCTGCCAGCTTCTCTACTGTTATGTAATGCTGTTTGTCAGCCGTGGCTGGAGGTCGTGGGTGGACATCAGAGCCGTGACTCACCGCCCAGTCTTATTTCTTATTTAACCTCTGTATTACCAAAGCAATCACACTGGGATTGCTGCTTCTTTTTGGTCTCTTCTTTTTCTCTGTTTGACACTTCCCTTCTTTTTTCCCCTCCTTTTCTTTTCTCCATTCTCCTCGCCTCATCCTGCACTGCAGTGACGGCTACCAGGCGCTTTAATCCACAGCAGTAGATGACTCATCTGCTAGCTATTTCTCTCACTCTTTCTCCACGTAGTTCCTCTATTTCTCTCTGTCTCTTTTTCATGACATTGAGTCTTGACTTCTATCTCTCTATCTTGCTTTTTGTCCTGACATATTTTTCTACCTCTCCTTCTTTGTCTCTTTGCTCCATCTCTTTCATTCTGGTCCTCCATCTCCATCTTTTTTCGTGTGTGTGTCTGTGTGTGTATGGATGGGTGTGTCTGTGTTAGAGCTTTGCAGTGTTTTGTGACGCACTTATGCACTGCCTGCCAAGAAACATTTACTTTGTATCCTCAGGAGTCCCCTAGACACCGCGACCACACCGAAACCCTTCATGTCCCCATAACCCACAGCAGAGCCGCAGTAAACCCAATCATATTAATCTGATGCAATTTAGCCTCATTCTCTGCTCCACAGAAGGAAACAATTAATTGAAGCAGAAGCTCAGACAATTCGTGACCTCAGCATTACAAGGATAGAACCTTATAATACTAAGTCTGATTGGTGGGCAGTTCTACAAAAATATCACAATACATAGATATTTTTTACAATGCACTATGCCTATTTGTGTATATACACTGCTCAAAAAAATTAAAGGAACACTTTGAAAACACATCAGATCTCAATGGGGAAAAATATCATGCTGGATATCTATACTGATATGGACTGGGTAATGTGTTAGGAACGAAAGGATGCCACATCGTTTGATGGAAATGTAAATTGTCAATCTACAGAGGGCTGAATTCAAAGACACCCCGAAAATCAAAGTGAAAAAATGATGCAGCAGGCTAGTCCATTTTGCTGAAATTTCATTGCAGCAGCTCAAAATGGTACTCAGTAGTTTGTATGGCCCCCATGTGCTTGTATGCATGCCTGACAATGTCGGGGCATGCTCCTAATGAGACGACGGATGGTGTCAATGTCAGTGGCCTCCACCTGTAAAACCATTTCTGTTTTGGGGGTTGTCTCATTGTTGCCCATTTAGTGCACCTGTTGTTAATTTCATTAACACCAAAGCAGCTGAAACTGATTAACAACCTCCTCTGCTACTTAACTGACCAGATCAATACCCCAGAAGTTTAATTGACTTGATGCTATACTCTGATTAAAAAGTGTTCCTTTAATTTTTTTGAGCAGTGCGCATATATATATATATATATATATATATATATATATATATATATATATATATATATATATATATATATATATAAACAATATTTAGGGTTGCTAAGAAACCGCCGGTGAAAGTGCGACCTTTTAAAAAACAACCACATCCCACAATACATGACTACAGACTCTGTCACATGATCCTTTAAACAGCCCAGACTTTTAATAGAGCATTGTGCAGTCTTGCTCCTAGTTATTCGAGTGTTGAGTCTGATCATTTGTTTGTTTATTCACTTTGATTTTCGTTTGCCTACGTTGCTCTGCTTGCCTCACTCATTGCTTATTTTTTGATATCAATTTTGGTTTTGCACTTCTGTTTTTGTTTTGTTTTTTTTGTTCTGTGGACTTAACAAACCCCCACATTTACATCCAACTCTGTGCATGATTAGTAACATGCTGTCTGTTTGGAGTTCTTCATGATTTTCCTCCATGTTCTCTGGTTTCCTCCTATCTCCTAAAAACATGTCAGGAGGTGGATTGGCTACTCTAAATCCCCCCTAAATGTGAGTCAGTGCCCTGACGTCCCATCCAGGGTGTGTTCCACCATGACCCTGACCAGGAAAAAGTGCTTACTAAAGACGACTGAATGAATGAAAGAGGATCTACAAAAGAAATTAAATAATGCAGAGAAGCTGGAAAATGAAATAATTCACACTAAATTTGAGTTTGACATCCAGTCAGCTACTCCATTGTGTGGTGTAACAATGGAGTTGGTCACGGTTATAAAAGCAATGCTGTTCATAGCTTTTAGAAAAAACTGTTTTCTGATTTTAGAACACTATTGATATCATACTGTCTGGCCCTAGTCTAAACTAAACAAAGGAAAGTAAAGAAATGCTACATACATCAAACACTAGAGTGTCATGGAACTACAGCACTGCTTAAAGGAACACTCCAGCATTTTTGATCTAATCTTTATCCACCCCATCTGTAGCGTATGTGCAGTTATCACAGACAAACATTTTGCACATCTATTTGCAGTGAGAAAACACAGAAAACTTATAATGAAAGCTTAGCGGCAGGTGTTGAAATATTTGACTGACCGACCTTAAATAAACAATTATACAATGTGAATTCAAAACAACTTTTCCACGTTAACAATAAGTGACCTAGGATAATACAGACTTAACATAAAGCAGTCTTATCAAAGCAGTTCTTCTGAAAATTTTGTGAAAAAATTAAGCCCAAAACATTTGTCACACATAAATACAAATTATTCCTTCTGAAAAAGTAGTCCCTTCTCTGAAGGGGTGAATTAAACATACAGATTACGTGCTTAATATACAAATACCTCTAAGTGAAGAATTTGTGATAGTGTTCTACCAAAATTATGTTTTGTATAAATATTTATCGATTTTTGACTCAAAATTCTTGTTCATTGGACTCGTGATGTGGTGGATAGAGATAATTTATTTAAAAAAATGCATTTTATTTAAAGTAAATGTGATGGCAGCCTTTACAGGCAGGCTTTTTCTGTCACACTCAGTTTAAACCCTGTTGCTCTCAGTTTCTTCACATAACAACAGTCACGATCTTGCCCTTCTTGCTCTTGGCTTGGCTTCTGCAGCAACAGCGCCATGTTTTTTTATTTTAGTTCCAGTTTTGGTTCCTCTCTCCATCTTCCTGCCTTTTTGAAACACAAAGCTTTGTGCTCATTCATTCATTCATCTCAGTAAAACCAATTTTTTTTTCTCCATAATTCAATCGCTGAGATTTGTAAGTATATAGCCTTTAATATACATTATTAGGAACACCTGTATACGTGCTCATTTATGCAGTTATCCAATCAGCCTATCATGTGGCAGCAATGCAATATATAAAATCAGAGGTAGTTCACAGGAGAATGGTCAGATTGCTTCAAGCTGACAGGAACGATGTGTCAACTCAAATAGCCACTCTTTACAGCTGTGGTGAGCAGTAAAGCACATAACAACACACAACTCATGAAACGGTGAGGTGGATGGGCTTCAACAGCAGAACATCAGACCACATCAGATTCTATTCCTGTCAACCAGTAACAGGAATCTGAGGCTGCAGTAGGCCCAGGCTCACCTAGACTTGACAGTCGAGGACTGCAAAAAGACCAGGTGTTGTTTTTCCACTTGAATCTTGTCACTGTTCTCTGACCTCTCTCATCAACAAGGCATTTCTGCCCACAGAACTGCCACTTACTGGATGTGATTTTTGTTTTTCACACCAGTCTGTATAAAGAGACTGTCGTGTGTGAAAATCCCAGGAGATCAGCAGCTTCTGAAATACTCAAACCAGCCTGTCTTGCATGGTCAAAGTCACTGAGATGACTTTTTTTTCTCAATTCTCATTTTTGATGTGAATATTATCTAAAGCTCTTGACCTGCATGTGCACGATTTTATGCACTGCACTGCTGCCACACGATTGGCTGATTGAACAGGTGTAAAACAAGAGTACAGGTGTTCCTAATAAAGTGGATGTTGAGTGTAAGGTGTGACTGTCTTACTGGGTTTAAGTAACATGTATGAAGGTTCCCTTTGTGCTCTGACAGCCTACAGAACTGCTTTCAAAGGTACTGCAATTAATTCCAGTGAGTTTTCTTGTTATTTTTCTTGGGAAGCGCTGGGTTTTGTTTAGGTCTCTCTTTAATGATCTGGGAACATTCAATATCATAAATATGCTAATGGTCTTGAACAGTTGTTCATTTCATTTCACGGCACACACACACTAACTCACAACCATGCATATATACATGTAATCAGCTTTGCAGTACAAACTCGATTGGTAACATGCTGCATAATTAATTCTCATAGAGATTAAGTGTGCTTTTGGGCTAAATTAGGTTGTAAATGGGAATAAATAAATATTCTTTTACCTCACTAATGCATAATTAATGAATAAATAAAATAGGAGTGGCATTAAAATAGCATTAAAACCAAAATATAAATGTCTAATGTTAAACTTAATCTGGGTCTGGAACTAAGCAGCAGTAGTGTATCCATCATGTAGTGAGTTATGTTTGAGGGAAATGACAAAATAACATATCAGCTTTAAATCCTCCGTTAAATTGATTAGTGCACACTGGAGATAAACATCCACACACTCAAGACTCACTCACACACACTTACACACACTCAGAGACAACTAGCAAGCAGGCAGTGATTTGTGTTTCTCACATAAAGCGGAGCTCTGACTCCCTTCTGACGAGCACCTCCCTGAGCCTCTGGATCCTGGCCATCTCAATCTCGATCTCATCCGGAGTCATGGAGCTCTCTGCCATGGACACGTCCATCTGACCTGCAGGAGAACAGAGACACTCAGTGTATCTGTGTCCGAAAGACATGCCACTGACAGTGACAACATGTATGTCCTGTATGGGTGTTTACAAACAACATGGTGTGTATATTCTATCTAAAGATCTTCATCTGATTTACATGTAAGGAATAAAACACTTCAGGAAGCGATGTTATAGGAAAATAATCAACAACAGAGTGGTATGATGCACATGTAAAGTAGAGTTACTGTTACTACCCTCAAGTCGATTGTTTTCCAATAACTGCATGTCCTGTGTTGGAAAACAATCAACAGTCAGTGTTTTATTCTTCTTATACTACATCATTTTGCCAATTATTACAATTAAATATTAATTAAAGAACATCACGTCACATGTTTTATCCATTTATAGTTATGTTTAATGTTGTGGAACGTCCGCAAAAAAAGTTAGTTCTATAATCTGTTGTTCCCTCACCAAACTCTTTTTTCTCTCACATGAAGTTAATAATACAAAAAAACCCTTCCATTCTCAAGTCTTTCCCGTGTCAGAAAATGTAAAATTACAACTTTACCTTGACTGTTACAAAGTGCTAACACTGTAGACTCCTTCCAAAACTGTTAAATAAATGTCTCCTCACAGAGAACTTCACCCTATAAATAATTACACAGCATCCATCATACACGTCCCTGTGTAAATTATTACTATAGAAATGACAGTATTAGAACATGTGCATTAATATAAACCGTCTTGTATCTGGAACTACTAACTGAGCTGCTGTTATAGAAAATTCATCAACACCTTCTGACCAATCAGAATCAAGTTAGTGTTATAAATGTAATCAGTTGTATGATCAGAGTAAGGAACAGCAAATGGAGAAACTCCAAACACCCAGAGAGCAGGATTACAGAGAATTACTGTGTGTGTGTGTGTGTGTGTGTGTGTGTGTGTGTGGGCGTAGAGCAACTTGCTGGCAGATCAACTTTCACACTTCATCATGAATCAGCATGAGTACAGCAGAGTTTTTCACCCTACTGTTTACAAATAATGATGAGGTAAGACAGGTGATGATATCATCACTATACCCATTGCGACTAAGGCCATATGGTCACTACTCTTATTAAAACATACGAAATATTCAGTTATCTCAAACAATTGTAAGACAAGATATTATTAGAGTTCATTCAAACTACCGCAGTCCGCTGATCGAGAAGTCAATCACATCGCCGTAGCAACTAGTGACGCACCGACACCCAGATATCTGGCTGATACTGATAGCATGGTGCATCTAATTCCATCATTTGTGGCTCCACTTACCTACCAGTTCAACACACTTATACACACATACACAGGGGTAAACAATGACTTTCCTCAACCTCCTGTGACAGAAATATATTATTTTCTATATGACAGGTCAATGAAAACTAATACTTGGACTCTAATTTGAAAAATGGATGGAATTTTTTTTTTTTTAAACATTTTCAAACCTGATCACTGCATAGATTAGGTTTGTAAAATTCCAGTAAAGATGCTTTCACGTGTACTTATTTAAGAGTTGGGTTCCCAATCCTTTCACCTGCATGGATCAGAGCATAGCCATATTTCACAGACTAGTGTTTAGAGGGGGTAATGAGGCAGATATTTTTTACACAGGCTGCAAAAGGTTTGGAAACCCCTGTTCTAAAAGACAATGGCTCTACAAAACTCTCAGAGGTGGTTCTAATGAAGCAAAAGCCAGGCATGAAATCCCTTCTTCAGCACATGAAGCATCATGAAAATATCTACAGTCATCTTTGTGCTTGCTAATTCAGCAAAAAACAGGCATTTTTGCAGCTATTTACTGCATTTTAAATAGCTAAGTGGTGCAGCACCGCAAATCCATTACAAAGCCTTTTTTTGGGAGTTTGGGAGTTAATGAGCTGCAATCTTTTCATTACATCCAGGGAGACCACAGTGATTCCCCTTTCATACCAACACTTACAGCAATGCCGATATTACAGATAATTATCCAAGCTTTGAAAGAGTGTGGTATAATTTTATGTTGTTCTTGGCCTTGGCTGTCAGATCAGAAGCCTCTTTACAGCTACAGTTATCTTGTCTCTCAAGGTACTGGAGCAGAAACTTTGTAATTGGCCATAGGGGAGATTTGCGAGGGAGGCATGGTCCTGTATAACTGAAGCTCACAGGAGGAGTAAATTACAGAGAGAGCATGAGAAACCCTGCCAGCATAGCAGCTTTTACAACGGCTGATTGCTTTATAAGCCAGCACGGTTGGGAGACGGAGTGTATCAGTATTATAAGATGCCATTTTTGATAAGAAAATCTTTTTTGCTGCCTTCATTGCTATGGACTGTTGAGAGGGCACATGCTTTTCCAAACTGAATACAAATCAAATGACCACCGGCATGATGTAAACATCTCCCTGGACTGCTGCATGAATATTTAACCACTAGCAATGACTCGCATCAACCATCGCTGACTCACAGCGCGTCAACAATCTCAAACTGCCAGGGGGCGGGGGCTTCTTGTCTCAGACTAAATCATCTGACAACTGGCTATGTGCAGAAGCAGGGAGACTTCACACACACAAACACACACACATTGTTAGAGAAAGCAGCAAGAAGCTCTTATGTAAGATAAAGCCTAAGATAAATTTGTCATATTATAGCATGCTGGCATGCACACCAAATGTAGAGTAGTGACCTTTAGCTCTACTGTATTAGATATCTTTAGTATAAGTAATAAAATTGAGATATTTATCTTCTGGAAAAAACAAATACATAGTCTCAATGGATCTTCATCTCACAGTGAACACTGACTGATCAGACATTCCTGGATGTCCATTGTAGGACTCTCTTGGTGTGATGTCATAAAAAGACATTGTTATTGGTCCATTTTAAATTGGTCCTGCTCTACAGCTTGAAATGAATTTCAGAACTCACCAGTCACTGTGGCTTTTCTGAACAAAATTTGTTTCAGTTTCAGTTCTAGCATTTTATAGTCTGTTTTACCCAGCTCGTTTGTTAAACTCGCTCCTTATCTTTGCAGGAAGATAGCCAAGGTGTGCTCACTTCCTCATTTAGCTCCATAGAGTATTTATATTTTATTATATATTGAGTAGTCAAAAATGGGAACTGCAACAAGCACTAATAGAGGCCCACTGGGGCACGAATAACGCTGCCCCATGTTCTCTTTACGAACATTTTCAGTAGAGGAAGAGCAGTGAACAGGACAATTAATGCCAGGGTTTTTAACTTCAAATAGGGCTATATACTCCATGGCCACCAAGATCTGGTTTTATAGCAAATAATCAGAGTTAAATTGAAAACATTTCCACAAACAAAGGGAAGTTAAAGTGCAGGCAGTGTGTCTATGATGTGCAGAAACATTTCTATTGTAATATACACTTCAAAGATTACAAGATGGAAAGGAAGATTATAGAGTGGATAATGTCTGTATAACAGAAGTGCATGTGCCAATATTTCCCAGGAAATGGCTGAGAAAACAAAAAAAGAAAAATGCATCTACCATTTTCCAATAACCAAATGTTTTGGGCTAGTTTCAGGTCTTTTGTGTGTTTTTTAAATGTAGTTGAGCTGGAAATTTGTTTGAGGTCATGTTGTTATTTATGTCCTGCCACACCAAAATCTATGGTCATGAGCCATTGATGAGTAATTCTTCTGTAAGGCACTCTGTAATAAAAGCTCTGACAAGCCTTCCCCTTCTGTGTTGTTGGAACAAACGAGAAACAATTCATTACTGTACAAGTGTGTGCAATTTTATAGTAGCTGATTTGTATCCAAGCCACTCGCAGTGTATCCAACACTTCTTTCCTTTTTTGTGCTCTCTTCGTCATTCGGTTTTCAATTACCGCATGCTCTCTGTTCCATTACTAATTAAATGTCTTTCTTTACCAATTCCACATTCAGCCTGGCTAGGCTTCTGCAAGTTGTCAACAGATAAATCCAATGGAAATCACAATTTACATATCTAGCTGGGAGATAAACCAGGATAAACCAGTCATGCTGAGTGAATAAACAAATATGGAGTACATAATACACGTAACACACTTTTCCTCTTAAGCAGCAAACACTGAGTGGGACGGTGTTCATTTCAAGCCCTGACCCTAAATATACATCTTGTTTTACTTGATATTAACTGAGTCTATATTGCACAGTGAGGTTATTTCTAGATGCTACCTACTTTTAATAGATTACAATAAGAAGAATTGTATTTTATATTGCTATGTTACATAAAGTACTGAACGCTACAGGCAATCTGAAGCAGATTTCCTTAGCAAATCATTTCTTCTTTGTTAATCTCGTTGAAACTGTGAAAGAAATTATATGCAGATACTAGGATGTATTATTATCACACTGTGAATTTTTCATAACTGAGACCCCCCAACCACACACACACACACATATTCTGTCCTTTTTTTTTCCTTCTCTTTTTCCATCTGTTGCTCGCTGATTAAATGAAGCCACGGTGCATTCCTGGGAAAACAGTTGTTAGTGGCTTACCACTCCCACTCCTCCTTTTTTAATGAAATCCCGCACAAAAGACTGGGAATGTGCCAGCTGCTCTCAGCCGAGCACGCCTTTCTCACAGAGGACAGTTAACAAGGCTCGCTAGATATGCACGACCGGCGCCAACCTGCCAACCTGCAGCTGAGGCTGTTCACACATGCAACATGTTAAATCCATTTCCTGTACTTGAGTGATCTGATAAAGCTCATTCACATTCTGCTTTTATGTATTGTAATGAGGGCCTGAGCTTTAGTTTGGTGGCTGAAGTGCTGATCTCAAGAGCACCATTCAGGCTCTTTCACTGAGTAATTTGTAGTTACTCATTAAATGGGAATTCCGGCATAAAAGTAGTGTTTAATATGTTATCATGTTACGTAGCACAGGAATAAGGTACTTTAGTTATTTCTCTACTTTAATTTGAGTTTAGTTTGCCTCAGCTTGCACTACTAACTGCCACAGTTCTTTCTCCTTATACTCTGCACTGTACAATGGATGGATGACACCATGCCCTTTTTTCCGGGTCCCGTACAGCTGTTTTCAGTGTTTTAATTCCTCAACGGGAACCTTACTTGGCTGATCAAATTGTTCTGACATCCAATATGAATTAAAGACATCTCACACAAGTAAAAATAAACCTTTTTACAGTGCTTGGCTAATTTCGGCTGTGCGTCAATCACGTGAGCAACAAGGAACACAGACTTCCTCCAGTTTCAGCCTTTTTTTAGAGTAGCAGCACTGCTCTAACACTCCGGATTCAGTTCAGGAAGTGTTTTATAATTAGCGGTTCAGGCGTCAGCGATGACGGCCTCAGATGTAAACCAGGTCATAAGAGAATAATCTTCTCTCCCTTAATTAAGTTACAAAAAATGCAACTTGTCATGTTTTTAGTCACATCCGGGAGAACGGGAATTTACAGCGATTCAGCCGTAGTACTTGCTGGTTAGTGTCATGGTGGTTTAAATTAGACTACTAGTTTGTTTATATTTTAGGAAACTTGGACAACTAAATGTGCTAGAAAATGTTGTGGGCAGTTTTTTTTTTTTTTTTTAAAAAAAAAAAAAAAAAGATAACTGTGCAAGAAAGATTAAAAAAAAAAAAACAGTCCCAGAATCAGTACACATATCTATGTAAAAAAAAAAATTCTGGCTTAGACCAAGTCCACATCGGGTTTAACAAACACTAAACAGATTTGTGTCAGAGACACTTCTGTCTATCTTATAAGTGACACTGAATCCAGTCCAAGCACAGAGATGAGCCTTTCTCAAGGGCTTGCACCACAGTCTTGGGATTTGAACCTACATCCTTTTGGTAAACAAGCACTTCTTTTCTGAGCTACCGCTATCAAATGAAATCCAGATGCTCAGTGCTATCACCGTCACTGTGGAGTTTGATCAGTGAGATGAGTCGTGTATCAGCACTGCTGCTGCTGCTGATGCTTCTGCGCTAATACTGAACATGGCCGGAGCTAAAAATAGAGCCAGTTTCTTCTCGCTTCATACTGATGGACTTAACTCCCTTCAACAATCTTATAGTCTTCCCTGCTGCATGCGCCTACTCAAAAACAAAACAAGCTTTAGTACCACCAAAAAAACTGTTTTGTCTCAGTTTCCAGACAGACTGATATCAGAGTTTGGAGTGTGATATTATCAAACATTTTTCATGAGGTGTATGTGTTGGTGTGCTGTGATTCCTCGGGCATGATCAGCTGAATAAATCTGAAATTTCAAGTATAAAACACGAAAATACTTTAATAAACTCGACACTTTTTAATTTTTTTTATTATTGACATAACTTGTCCTGAAGTGTTTTATTCCCCTTACACCACAGCTGCCTCCCATCAATCACATCTTTTTCATTTATTAAAGAACGACACATACTTGTTATCCATTTATAGTTACGTTTAAGGTTGTGGAACGTCCATGAAACAATTTCTTGTTGTTCCCCTTACCAGCTTCTTCTAATGTTAATAAGAATAAAAAAAAAATAGCTTGTCATGTTACTGATTACAGTTTTTTACAATCACCTTGATGTCATTTTTCAAAACTCTAGACACAAAACTCACAACTGATGATCAAAATATACATTTTTCAAAACTCTAACACATCCAATTGCTTGGATACAATACACATGAAACTAAGATCATTTGTTCATTGAACTAAAATCACCTGTTCAAAATGACACAACGTCTAAGTATTACAATTTCAAAATGTAATTCACACGTTACATTTGAGATGACTGTCTAATCATTTCATTACAAAGATCTAACTATCAGTTGATACAACTTCTCAAAATGATAAGTAACTGTTGCATTACTCTTAATGCATAGTTTTATCGAAACTGAAGAACAATATTCCATGTTTAGATCATGAAAGTTTCAGGACAACGAGATCCATTGACACCATTTACCATGGAACATGAACTGGACTACATTATCTATGGATGTAATCTTTCATTATCATTCTTTATCAGACACTGTTTCTATGGTCCCATGTACCACTTTTCCAGACCATGTTTTCAGATTTGACATTACTGTATGTATGCATTGTATTGTTCTTCTTTCACCTGCTCCCGTTAGGGGTCACCACAGCAGATCATTGGTCCACGTATTTGATTTGGCACAGTTTTTAATGTGTCCTTCGTGATGCAACCCGTCCCAATTTTATCCAGGCATGGGACTGGCACTGAGAATGCACTGTTGCACACAACTCCAGTGGCTGGGAATCAAACCCAAGTCACAGCGATGAGAATGCTGTGGCCTAATCACTAGTCCTCTAGGGGACATGCAGGCCCTTGAGTTACTCTTCCAATAAGGCCAAATCATTACTGATGATTGATTTCACATTGTGGTAGGAGTATACAGTGAAATGAGTGGTGTCCACCTTCAACAACATAGTGATAACATGGAGCCGGCAGGTAATCCAGTTCACAATAGGGGTCAAGCAGTGAGAGGAGGAAGACAAGGAAGACTTGGTGGTCAAAGGAATGGCAGGGGACAAGCAGCCCTTCTGAGAGGTGATCGTGGGCCTCATCATAGGAGGGTTTAGGCCTCACCAGAGAGGTGGCCATTGGCTTAAGGTGCTCTCACGAACAAGTCACCCTTCTCCAGGCCATGGATGATGCATCCAATGATATCACAGCAGACCAGAGTCAGGCCTGGATTTACCAGGTGGATGGATCAGGGCGCATTATTCTGCTGAAAGAGGCCACTGCCATTATTGAATACTGTTGCCATGAAGGGTACTTGGTCTGCAAAAATGTTTAGGTAGGTGGTACGTGTCAAAGAAACACCCACATGAATGCCAGGACACAAATTTACCCAACAGAACATTGCCCAGAGCGTCACACTGTCTCTGCCGGCTTGCCTTCTTCTCATAGTGCATCCTGGTCCTATCTCTTCCCCAGGTAAGCGATGCACACACACCTGGCCGTCCACATGTTGTAAAAGGAAACATTGTTCCTTAGACCAAGCCACCTTCTTCCATTGCTCCGTGGTCCAATTTTGATGCTCACATGCTCATTGTAGGCCCTTTTGGCAGTGGACAGAGGTCAGCATGGACACTCTGACTGGTCTGTAGCTACGCAGCTCCATACACAGCAAGCTGTGATGCACTGTGTGTTCTGACACCTTTCTATCATTGCCAGTATTAACTTTTTCAGCAATTTGCATTTACCCTGTCACCGGTTCACCGGTTGTCCTTCCTTGGACCACTTTTGGTAGGGACTAACCCCTGCATACCGGGAGCACTGCACAAGACCTGCTGTTTTTGAGATGCTCTGACCCAGTCTTCTAGCCATCACAACTCAGTCGCTCAGATCCTTACACTTGCCCATTTGTCCTGCTTCCAAAACATCAACTTCAAGAACTGACTGTTCACTTGCTGCCTAATATATCCCACCCCTTGACAGATGCCACTGTAATGAGATCATCAGTGTTTTTCACTGCACCTGTCAGTGGTTTTAATGTTATGGCTGATGGGTGTAATTTGGACAGTACTATTTCTACACGGTTGAATTTCCTCGCATTCTAAATCCCAGATATGGAATCTGGTTTAATCTTCAAAGTCAAAAAAGAAGAAATGTAAAATGCTATCACGTGTCTCACCTCTCTCTCTCTCTCTCTCTCTCTCTCTGTGGATGAATACATAAAACAAATCTATGCAAAAAAAGAAGCTAAAACCAAGCATGCTTTAACCTTGTGTTCACAACTGAGCAATGGATGTTCTGTCTGAGCAGCTGAGACAGAATTTAATATTTGAAATGTTCAACCTTGAATACATATATATTTTTGGGGAACAATAAAAACACAGAGAAGCATTTCTCACGCCTGGGGTTGTTCCTACCAGCAGGTATGAGCGCAAATAAGAAAAGAAAGTAATGTAACGTTGCGTGAATTCACCAATTTAAAAAATATATATATATAAAAGCAGTTTGTGTCACCAATTTTTACAATCTGATTTATTCCCTAACATAATCTGTGTAATATAAATATGAAGGGGGGTTATATCAGACACACCAAAAGTATTTTTTTTCCCCTTTTCATAAGCCAAGCATATGAAGTTGCACTGTAAGTAAAAAAGGGAGATATGGAGATAGACCAAATAGGAATATATATTGTTTATGATTATGGAAATGTTATTTATTAGAGATTTCTTTTTCTGGTTACATTTTTAAGCCAGTGATTCTGTAAAAGAGGCATATCTCCAGGCTTCATGTCTACATGCAGGGTATAAATAATAAAGGGTGGTGTTATTGTTCAGCCTATAAACTGACTGTTTTGATAACAACGTGCTAACGCCGTGCTATGTCAAACAGACAAAAGCGTAACAAAAGCGCTTGCTGTTGTGGAAAGTAGTATTATATTCATTTCCATAAACTATTCTAGACACCAGGTCGGCTTTTTTTTAGCAAAATAAACCTCCTAATTCACGAATTAAGCATTGTCCTGTACAGCGCGAGGTGTGTTTACAGTTCATACCTTCGTCTTTGCCCCATTTGGTCTCGCGCACGGCGCCGTAGCTCCTCTCGTTGTCCACGATGGACTTCTTTAATTCCATTACTGATTTTGTTTTTCGTATTTAACTCTCGAAACGCTGCCGTTTACGACGTAAATCTGTGATGTGTGTGGTTTAAGTTGTTTTTGTTCAGTCTTCCGCTGTTCCGTTCAAACCGAGTGGGTTCCGCCGAGCCGTGGTGCTGCGCATCCTCCTTCACAGCGAGACTGAGCACAACGCTCCTGACTGGGCTGCTGAGGGAAGAGCGCGCGAGGGATGCAGGGCGCATGCGCAGTACGAAGAACGCGTGAGGGATGCAGAGCGCATGCGCAGTAAGAAGAACACGTGAGGGATGCGGAGTGCATGCGCAGAGAACGCGTGAAGGCGCATGCGCGGTATTTACAACAAAAGGAGCCACGTAACAGGAAAAGTAGACAGGCTATGATAGGCTATATCTAAATTATAGTAAATTATATTTCTTTTATATAATATAAATATATAAATATATAAATGTTATTTCGAAATGCTATACATTTCTATATTAAAACACTTCATTTTAGATTTTGAGCCTAATATAAAAAGATTACATTTATTATTCTTATTCTTATTCTTATTCTTATTCTTATTCTTATTATTATTATTGTTGTTGTTGTTGTTGTTGTTGTTGTTACTCAGGCATAATATATCCTACTTATTCTACACATCACGATAAAATGTATCTGGTGTTTTTCTTTTTTGGCGCCCCCTGCTGCCTGCTAAGTGAATTGCAATGAAAACAATAACAAGGCAATACTGTGAATTACTTTTTCTAAGATATCTTTAAAATTAGATAATTGTCATAAGTCTAGCAACAGTTTTCAATATTACAAACTACACTTTTAATCTTGACTTTATCAGAAGTTTATCAGTTTGTCTCCAGACACAAACAAAAAAGAATGACTGTCTCGTCACTTTATTATGAGGTAGACTCAATGCAAATCCTCAGTACCTGTTTTGCAGAAGTAGTCACCAGCACATGATCCAGAATGAAACATTTGTTTAAAAAAAGTTTTGCTCTAAAATACAGCATATTTGTAATATTATAACAGAGACATTATCTTTTTCATATTTGGCAGTTAATACAGGCCTCTTACATTTTACATACAATCAGTAGTAACATAATTCTCCTGCCTCAGAGGTAAAACAATTCTTTGTTAAAATAATAAAATTTTAACAGACACTGACATTAGAAAACATTTTGATACATTGTAAAGGCTGGTGTTTCCATGAGAAAATCCTACACGCAAATGACTACTCTACCATTTTAGAACTATTGTACCATAATAACATTTTAACTCTTCACAAGATACATCTCAGTTCCAGTTAAGTTCATTCAGTGACCTGCAATAACAAGCTAGCCTGAAAACACACACTGCTCGACATGGCTCACTGATGTGACCGTAAACTATTTGGAAGACATCTTAATTTTTTCTTTTAATAAGCATATACCCAAGATCACATAAGAACATTGTGATGGTGTGAGTATCAATATCAAGAATATCAATAGCTGTTTCTTACAGATATACAGTATTATACACTATATGGCCAAAAGTTTATGGACATCTGACCATCACACCCATATGTGCATCTCCTCCAAATTTAGAAGCACAGAGTTGTCTAAAATGTTTTTGTATGGTGTAGCGTTACAATTTCTCCTCACTGGAACTAAGAGGCTGAAACCTGTTCCAGCATGACAATGCTCCTGTGCACAAAGTGAGCTCCATGAAGACATGGTGTGTTAAGGTTGGAGTTCTGCACAGATCCCTGACATCAACCCCACTGAACACCTTTGAGATGAACTGGAACACCGACTGCACCCCAGACCTCCTCACCCAACATGAGTTCCTGATCTCACTAATGTTCTTGTAGCTGTATGAACACAAATCCCCACAGTCACGCTCCAAAATCTAGTGGAAAGCCTTCCCAGAAGAGTGGAGCTTATTATAACAGCAAAGGGGGAATAAATCTGGAATGGGATGTTCAGCAAGCACATATAGGTGTGATGGTCAGATGTCCACAAACTTTTGGCCATATCGTGTATATAATACAATATTTAATGCAAAATCTTTTTTATCTGTTAAAACAATAAGTTCAGATTAAGCGCTTGTTATAAAAAGAATAATGATCCAGTGATGTTGCTATGGAGGATGCTGTTAGTAACAGAGCAAACTCTTAAACCCAGCTCAGAAAATGTGTTTCCTTGCCAACCAAACTGCACCATATAACTATATATATATATATATATATATATAGTTATATAGTTATATAGTTATATATATATATATATATATATATATATATATATATATATATAGTTATATAGTTATATAGTTATATATATATATATCTCACCATGCAGTATACCTTATCACCCAGTTATACATATATATTATATCAGATTCTTTTTTGTAAAGTGGACATTTTTAAGTAAGTTTTTTGATCATAAAAAATAGTATATCCACTAACAATAATATATATATATTTGGATAACAATAAAAAGTCTCTTTTTGGTTACGTACAGAAAAAGCACTCCCCATGAAGCCTACTTTTAAAAATTAAGCTCCAAGTTTATATTTAAAATCTATTAAAGTTAAACATTTTCCTGATTAATTATTCTTGAACGAATTAAATTAATGATTTTTTTCTTTTTTTGCTAAGGGCAGGAAAAACATTACTCTCCAGTGACATGTCTCATGTAATTAACTAACCAAAAACTAATGTAACTGCATTATACAATTTTTTTCATAAAAAAATATGAAATTCAATGAAAGATAACAAGTCCATGAATACATTACCTTTGTGCAACAGATTTTACTTCTGGAGTTGGTGCACTAAAGTAGGACTGGGCAATATGAAACTATAATATCGATATTGTGATTAATTACGTCACAATACACATTTCTGTGATATCATGGATATAATGATCTCTTTTAATTTTTTTTCTTTTTTAAAATAAATTTAATTTCAAACTGTCTAGAAGCATTTAATCTTAAAAATAGGAAAATATAACATTTTTATTTTTATTTTTTATTTTTTTGTACATTTTTACGATTTTTTTAAAACACTCCTTTGCAGTGTTAACAGATGGATTCTTTGGACTAAAAAAACATTTTGAAATGAAACCAGGCATACTTCATTCTATGTTAAAATGCATGTGAAGCTGCTGCATTTCTCTTTCATGGTGTAAAATGTAAGCAAGAGACATAGCAATTTGTTGATGACAGCATTTGAATAAGACAATACTTTCACTGTTAATATTTAGTGAAAATAAAGAGAGCAAACTTTCACTTAATGGATGCCCACACTCCCAAACATAGCCAAGTGTGACAATACTTGAGCTTATGAGATGTTAAAAAAAAAAAAAAAAAAAAAGGAGGCAGTTGTGTTTCAGTTCTGGGGCTGAAACTAAAATGTCTATTATTAGTTCCACTCATACTGTACCTTGGCTCAGCTTGCATGGTGCCTGAAACTTGGTAGCGAAAATAGGGACAGCATGGAGTATTATGGGTAATTTGTCGAGCCGTGTCACACTGTCTGTTTTAAAAAGCCATGTGACCTTTTTGCATTATTTGCTCCTTAGTGTGAAGTTCTCAAGTCCCCCAGTCAGTCCACATTTTAGCTCTTTTCCAGTTCCTAAGGGTGCTTTCACATAAGCAGCATTTAGTCTTTTGGAGTCAAACGCTGGTGTTTGACATGTATTTTGGGTTTCAAGCAGCATTTCTTCACAAATGTGAGCTGCTAAACTGAGCCAAAGGACAGAGCTGTAGAACTACAGAAATGCAAGAAATGCAATTTCTTCCCCTTTTTTTCATTTGTTTAATTACGTGCACTGTAAAACAAAACCAAACAAAAAAAAAAGTATGGTTCAGATTCAAACAAAACAAATGGACAGTATGTATAAGTATGTATAAGTATGGACTGTATAATCAGTATGAAAGCACCCTAACATTCCTGAGCTGTTGTTAACGCTGTAATAATACCTGCCTTGCTGGTGACTAACATAAATCAAATTACAACATGAGTGTGCGTCTATGACCATATATGGAATCAGGATGAAGAACCTTTCTTGCTGTGCGTTCACAGAATCACTTGCTCTGACTGGATTCCTGAACCTTCACCTCACTGTTCAGTTGGCGTATCCAGTTCATAGCTGCCTTCAGGGTCCCATCTCCACGCTGGCGAGAGAAGCAGAGGAAGGTAGCCCAGACAAAAGCACAGCAGCCAGTGAAGGTTGTTCGCAGGTACAAGGGCACCAGGGCAAAGTTCAGGCACTGGGAATAAGAGCAGACATTACTTTTTTTCCCCAAAACACATTCTGCACATAAGTATATTTCCTGTTCATTGATCATTCAGCGCTGCATTTTGTGTGTACCCAGCATACCGGGAGCATACTTTTCAGTCTAAACATGCTCAGTCTTGCTTGAGAGAACAGTGTAGATTAAGTGATTTAAATCTGAGGGGGTTGCATATGTGCAAATGCCATATCCCTCAGTTTAAAAAAAACCCACAATAATAATAATAATAATAATAATAATAATAATAATAATAATAATAATAATAATAATACTTGAAAAACTGGCATCTTTTTAACATAACCCTTGGATTTTTGACATTATATTACTTACTTCTATAAGATATACAGTGGGGTCCAAAAGATATACAATGGGATTCACATTGAACATGTAGGCAACTCATTTAAAACATGAAGTAAACATTTTTTTTTAATTTTGAAAAAAATAAAAAATAAAACAAAGAAAGGAGGTCTTCAACATCTTGAATATTCAATATTAAAGATTCTGCACTAAGTCACTATTTAAATTTAGGATCTTGACCATGTTAACTGCACAAGAGGTCAGATTTTCCTTGAGTCTTATCTCTTCCACTGAAGAATGTATTCAGACGACATTTGATCTAACATGGATTGTCAGGTTTTACACAAACTTGTGGAGCTCAAGCCAGCTCAAGTGCACACTGTCATTAAAGCAGAAGGGGACGTACCAGAGAGTTCTACTTTTCACTCAAGTTATTACTGATAATATGATTTGTAATAAAAAGGAAATTATTAAATTAGAAAAGAATGCAAAATAGAAGCATTTTCCATAGTGGTCTCAGACCTTTGGATCCCACTATACAGTATTATCAATATTTTAATTCCATCCATGAAACTTAGACATGCACTGATTTGTGTTGAACCAGCAACTAAAGTGTGTGTAAACCTACTGAGAAGGTGGTTCTGTACAAAATGCCTGCTTTTGTTCAATCAGAGGAGTGGCTGCTCTGTAGTGCAGTCTTTAGAAATGGCAAAGAAAACACACTGAAGTACAACAATATCTGTGGATTCTGTGGCTAAGTAAAGAATAAAACATGATGGAACATGAGGTTATAGGAAAATAGTCAACAATGGGGTGGTGTGATGCGGCCACAGGAAGCAGAGTATTATTTTCCAGAATTTGGTCAATGATTACAATTTTTATTTATTAAAAACGACACATAATTTTTATGCATTTATAGTTATGTTTAACATTAATAATATTATGAGTTATGTCATAGCAGCTGGTCATGTTACTGAGAAACCAGAAAGCACATAGTCCTCTGTCTCGGAAATCTTACTAACCGTTACAGATTGCTTTAAATAAATGTTAAATACGTCGCCTCACAGAAAGATGCACCATGTCAGTGTTTATGTACTTTTCTTTGTTAAATAACACATTTTTTTCATCCATTTGTTGTTAGTCTTAGATTATGTAGAGCATCTGCCATACAAGTCCCTGTGAATTAGCTGTCAATATAGAAATAATAACATATTACGACAAGCTCATTAATATAAAACTGTGCTTTGAATTACAGCCGGCACTAATGTCAGGGCTGCTGGTATAGAAAATTAATCAACATCTTCTAACCAATCAGATTCAAGAATTCATTAGTGTTATGGTATAACCAGCTTGTCCAGCAAAAGATGTCAGAAGTTAATGTCAGTAAATTTGATATCTAATATTAGAAGATTGTCTTAAGATTTAATTTTGCTATGACATGTTACCTAAGCTATTACATTATTGGGATAGCTAAGTGACTGTTTTATATGGATTTTTGTGGTTTAATATATTTTATATCGATTTTTCTGGCGTAAATCTATAGAGTCTGTCTTTATTTATATTTTGATGACAGGTATTTCCTGTGTGAGCATGTTCTCACATAGATAAAACCCAAATTTATAATATAATATATTTTTTGAAATATTAAGTCACTTTTTTGGCTCCTTTTATATTCATAAGCAAATTGCTTCATATTGCAACACCTAGTATAGTCAAGTTCATTTCAAGACTTCCTCTGACTCCCAAAGGTCTTCTAATGAACTTCATTTAAGCTAATAAATTACAGCAACAGCTCTTAAAATGGAATTGGGAAATTGCTTATGGGGATCTATAAAACAATATCGAAATACAAAATGAGTTTTGTGTTCATCTGCCACTAACAAAAATCATTTCAAGCCTAAAAGGCTTTTTTTTAGAGAAAGGAAAATCTAACACTGAACAGGAATGTTTTAATAAAACTAATTGTTGAATTTGAAATGCTGGTGTAATACAGCTGTGTAATAAAACCCCTAAGGCAAAGTAAAAGGGCAAACAGTGCTTTGCAGCCAAATGAGACATTATACAAAACGGACAGAAACAGTGATAGGGTGTTGTATTTTAGAGAAATGCTTAACTTTACCTGCGCAAACGGCCAGAACATGAGTCCTGTCTGCAAGAAATCATGAAATGAGGTTTTAAACATCGTGAAATTCAAAATGTCGGTGTTTAAATCATGCACTTCTTTAAATACCAGGCTATTACAAGACTTACTGTGTATGTGTTTAGGAACTTGTTTCTCCAGTCCTCCAGTATGTCATCTTTACCCTCTAAAAGACTCAAACCTGAAATGATCAGTAATAACTCTTTAACCTCAGTCAATAACAACTGTACACCAACAATATGCAGCTATAGGGTGAGTCTGATAAAGTGGCCAGTGGTTGTATAATAATAATAATAATAATAATAATAATAATAATAATAATGATAATAATAATAATAGTAATAATAATAATAATAATAATACTAATAATAATAATAATAATAATGGCACTGTCGCTTCACAGTTGCAGAGTCCCTGGTTCGATCTTGAGCTCGGGTTTCTGTCTGAGTGGAGTTTATCATGTTCTCTATGTTCTCTCTGTGTCCGTGTGGGTTTCCTCCGGGATGTCTCGTTTTCTCCCATCTTCCAAAAGCATGCTGGGATGTGGACTGGCTACTCGAAACTGCCCCAAGTGTGAATATGTGTGTATGGTGCCCTGCGATGGACTGGCATCCCATTCAAGTAGTAGTAGTAGCAACAGTAGTACTAGTAGAATTAGTAGTAGTAGTAGTAGTAGTAGTAGTAGTACAGGTGGTAGCAGTACTAGTACTAGTAGAAGAACTAGTAGTAGTAGTAGTAGTAGTAGTAGAAGTGGTAGTGGTTGCAGTTGTAGTAGTAGTACTAGTAGAGATAGAGGTGGTAGTAGACGTAGTGGTAGTAGCGGTAGTAGCAGTAGTACTAGTAGAAGTAGTGGTATCAGTAGTAGTAGTAGTACTAGTATAAGTGGTAGTAGTAGCAGCAGCAGCAGTAGTACTAGTAGAAGTAGTGGTATCAGTAGTAGTAGTAGTACTAGTATAAGTGGTAGTAGTAGCAGCAGCAGCAGTAGTACTAGTAGAAGTGGTAGCAGTAGTAGTAGTGGTGGTAGAAGTAGTAGTGCTAGTAGAAGTAGTAGCAGTAGCAGTAGTACTAGTAGACGCAGTGGTAGCAGTAGTAGTAGTACTAGTAGTACTAGTAGAAGTGGTAGTAGTAGTACTAGTAGTACTAGAATAAGTGGTGGTGGTAGTAGTACTAGTAGAAGTGGTAGTAGTAGCAGCAGCAGCAGTAGTACTAGTAGAAGTAGTGGTATCAGTAGTAGTAGTAGTACTAGTATAAGTGGTAGTAGTAGCAGCAGCAGCAGTAGTACTAGTAGAAGTGGTAGCAGTAGTAGTAGTGGTGGTAGAAGTAGTAGTGCTAGTAGAAGTAGTAGCAGTAGCAGTAGTACTAGTAGATGCAGTGGTAGCAGTAGTAGTAGTACTAGTAGTACTAGTAGAAGTGGTAGTAGTAGTAGTAGTACTAGAATAAGTGGTGGTGGTAGTAGTACTAGTAGAAGTGGTAGTGGTAGTAGTAGTACTAGTAGTACTAGTATAAGTGGTAGTAGTAGTAGTAGCAGTAGCAGCAGCAGTAGTAGAAGCAGCAGTAGTGATCTCACCTGTGTAGAAGGCGCTTATGGCCAGAGGTAAAGACATGGTCTGGTCCATGGCGAGTTTCCGCAGCACTGTGCTCACGGAGCTTCCGGGAAGTCTGCGCTCCAAGAAGCGCATCCAGAAAAAGTTGAAGTTGCCGTTAAAGCAGAAAGCGACGATCGCGACGTTTCTCGTGCGCCTCCAGTCGATCTTTCTATCTTTCTTGTTAGATAAATACTGCTGCATCAAGTCCCCGCCGGCGTACAGCCCCGAGTACAGAGTCACGTTAGTCAGCCACGGATACCTCCTGATGGGGTTCCGCATTCTCACGCACACTGAGAGCTGCTCTCACTGAGAAACACCTGCTCCTGATGCCCGAGCTCACACTGACGGAAAAGCCAGCATTCCTGATCCTGCGATCACCTTCTCCGAATCCAGCCAAGAGTCCCTGAAGCTAATGATGTGAGTTAAACAGCCCAGTGGGACGGAGCTGTACTTCAAAGCCGGTTTCACTACCTGCTCCGCTCCACAGCGCGCATGCGCGTCACTCTCAGCCTGGGAAATTCCTGAAGAATGAATGAGATGTTGTCAGGGGTAGAAAAAGTACAGAGAAACAATTATACTGAAGTGAAACTATAGATCATGTGTCAAAATCTTACTCAACTAAAAGAGGAAATGTGATAAGTAAAAGAAAAAAAAAACTTTTTCATGCAGCCAAGTATCAAAAAGTAAATGTTTCAAACTGATGAATCTGTTTATGTGATTTTTTCATGTGAAAAATAACTTTTATTTCTAATTAAGACAAAAAAAAATGCCTAAAAACATCATTCAGTCTGTGTAAGTTTGCAGGAATAACACTACATAATGAATTAATCAGAAGTATAAAATCCTGTAAATAACTAATATTTAACATTAGCTAGAATTTGAATTGCTGTCTAGCCAGTTATGAAATCAATGCAGTCTACTCTGGCATTAGCAAAGAAACAAGCTTACTAGCCAGTAAATTTAACCTTAACATGCTTTTTTTGTTTAAATTAGAAGGAGTTCATGCCTTCTGATGAGGTAAAGGAGATGCCTCATTTTATACAACTCGTTACTTATTCCAGCACACTGAAACATTTCGACTGAGGTAGGGCCAGGGCGCTCATCCTCAAGTTCAACACTGCAGTCTTAGCCATCCTCAAACACACATGGATGGCGCTAACACACATGGATAGTGCTATAGTGCTAACTATATTGCGTAGCATGAGAAGGTCACCGCAGATGATGTATTGGCACGATTCTTAGTTTATTTTTCAATATTGATGAACTTGATCGGATGTTAAACTGAAATACAGTTGAATTCAATTTTATTTGTATAGCGCTTTTAACAATGGACATTGTTACAGAATTATTTATTTACAGAAATAAATACATTCAAATTAAATTAAACCAAAATAAATTGTAAATATGTGAATTTATCCCTAATGATCAAGCCAGAGGTGACGGTGGCAAAGAAAAACTCCCTGAGACGATATGAGGAAGAAACCTTGAGAAGAATGAGACTCAGAAGGGAATCCATCATCATCTGGGTGCAACGGATAATGAAATTATAAATAAATCCCTTCTATAACTGTGTACTATATGGACAAATAGTGCAATTGTGCAACCAGTAAATTCATCACAGTTTTCACATGAAGTCCGGTCTGTTAAACCTATCCACTGTCCACTGATAGAGTACTGAGTACAAAGCTGCTCGCGGCAACCGCAGCCCCAAAGCCACCACAGCAACTGCAGCACCAAAGCCACCACAGCAATCACAGTCCCAATCCATCACAATATAATTCCCCATATGAGATCCCCAAGGCATCACCACGGCCCCCAAGTGACACCATCCCCAGCAATCCCAATGATCTTCAGGCCGTCCATGAGGGGCCACCGCCAGCAACAGTGAGCGATCTCAACTGATTAGAACAAGACCAGAAGTAGGGCATCAGGATGGATCAGGCAGGATGAAATGACTGGATGCTAAACTGAGGCCACTCGATTGATACAGACACTGTAAAAAAGTTACTGTAAATTTTACAGTAAAGTTCTGTATCATCTTACATAGTACAAAATATTGATTCAATTTAGCGTGAATTAATTCTCTAGTAGAAGTGGTTGAATCAATGCAAGTTGGTCGAGCTAGTTGTGGTGATTCAGTGGTTAAGGTTTTGAGTCACACATTGGAAAATTGTAAGTCTGAATCCCAGCCCTGGGAAACTGCCATGATTGGGGCCTCGAGCAAGATCCTTAACCTTCAACTCAGTTGTATCCTGGATCACTTGTAAGTCTCTGTCTTTTAAAAGCATCAGCCAAATGCACTGGATTATGTGTTAATTTATACTATGTAAGATATTACAGTACTTTACTGTAAACATGTTTTAAAGGTTTAAACCTTGTTGCCAGGAAATTACTGTAAAACTTACAGCCAATTATTTTACAGTGTAGCATACAATCATTAGCTGGATGAAAGAAGAAGAGAACTCTGAATTTTGTAACGAGCCCTTTTTGCAAAAGTAGTTACATAAGAGTACAAGTATTCCATTTCAGTAATACTCAACTAAAGTAAAAAATATGCCAAAATAATACTTGAGCATAGTAATGACGTAAAAGTAAGTAAAGTAAAAGTATTTTCCACTCCTGGACTTTGTGACATCATTCAAATACTTAGAGGTATGCATCCCAAACTGCACACTACTATATGTACCAAATATATCAACAAAGGTGACAGTGGAAGGGGAAAGGTGTTGATTAATTTTCTATAACAGCAGCTCTGACAGCACTGCTGAAAAATCCAGCTCAGTCTGATCAACTATACCAGCTATCCCAGGTCAAACTGGTAGAGCGTCTTTGCTAACTGGTAAGTTGCCAACTGATAAATTGGCAAGGACTGGTAAGATTTTCCAGCTTCTTTATTACTCAACAAAATTGATCAATAATAACGCCTTCAATACCAGCTGGCAAAGACAATCTGCTAGTTTGACCAGCTCAGCCTGTGTTTTAGCAGTTGATCAGACAAGCTGAATTTTTGCAAAGCAAGTCCCAGCTTTATATGAATGCACTTCCTGTAACATATTATTGTTTCTATAGTAACAGCTTACGCAAGGACTTGAATGGTGGATGCTCCACAAATACACATTTAAAAAATGTGTGTAAATATTGATATGGTGAATTTTCGCCATGGTGAAGAGTCTCTAGTGTCAGTGATTTGTAAAAGTCAGAGGTAAAGCTGTAACTTTAAGTCTTCTTTCATTTTGAAGATGTTGTTTTACTCTTTTTTTTTTTATTATTTCTTTATGAGCGCTGTAAGTGTTTGTTTTGTTGCATTAGTCAAGTCAGAATATTTGCTAAGTGTGTGTTACCTGTCTAAAATGTTGTTACCTGTGTAAAAAATCCTCAGCCATCACATCAGGAAGTGGTTTCTAAGGCTTTGGGCTACAGATTGTTGGGTCCTTAAGCAAGACCCTTGGCCCTCATATGTATCTAGTCTCAACCGTAAGTCACTTCGGATAAGAGCATCAGCAAAAAGAACAAATGTAAATTCAAATGTATAGATTAAGCTGTTGAGCCCTCTGATTGTTTTATTACATATTACATATTTATTTTGTGAAATAAGTTTATATCAACTCCAGGGTGAGGATGTATTTGTTTGGATTCGGAGCTTCAAAACAGCTAACTGCGGCTAACCTCTGACAAAATCACTTACTGCACCTTTAAACACAGTAGAGTTGTGAATGTAGCATGATGTGAAACTGCTTATCACACATCAAGAGTATGAAAATGTAATAAATTGCCCGAAGATCACCAAGACATTGGTGTAAGGCAAGCTGGAGATAGCACATGAGCAGAAAACAACATTGTGACAAAATCTTCCCAGTTAGTAAACAGGTTATTATCCTGTGCTCATTGTGCCATTGTCACAGTTACAGCAATGCATTTGTCAATAAATACATATCCACACATGCACAAATGCCCATGCTACTATTTAACATGTTTTTCCAAGCCTCCAAAAGGCATCTCTCACTGCCTCTAGCCTCAACCTTGCTATTTATATTTTAAATATAATTTAACTGCCCTTTGACCTGCTGGGTTATTTACTGCATTACGTGTATGCACTTTCAGTTTGTGCTGCTCCCTGTCTACATCTGTCCTGTAGATGCTGCTGTTGGATTTATCTAGAGAGACTCTGTGAATTTCACTACTACCTTCATGACATTACAACTCCATATTGTAGATTGCAGCACATACATATTCTAATACATATTCAGAATAAATTACAATTGAAGAGTACAAAAAATTAATAGGTATGACACTTCTGGTCTGGAAATGTTTGAAAAGATCTGATTTGAAGGTTCACAGATGTGTCCGATTTTGAGGTCATCATCACTTCTGTATATATACTGTATATTTTTTAATCGTTAAAAGCATAAAGTATATTTTTAAAAGTGACAAATGAATAGTTATTAAAATTGTATAAGGACAAATATAGACAATTACATTTTGTGCCATTTTGTGCCATACTGAAATATTTCCTTACATATTAGCAGACTTATAAGGAACAATCTTTTTTTTTTTTTTGGTAATTTTTTGTTTTGGTTTGGATTTTTTTTTTCCTAGAAATCTTGCCAGAAAGTTTCACAGGGCATCTAGTAGTTTAGACAGGAGGTGTGCATTGGAACTGGGACCCCTTGGAACGCAGCAAAAAAATTAAAGCAAACATGAAAAAACACAACTTAAATATGTCTTAACAAAGTTTATTGTAAGGAAAAAATACCAAAAATAGAGTGAATTACAGAACAGGACATGTTTCTCTAAATCATCAACATGATTCAACATTCAACATCAACATTCAAACCAACTTTATAGAGGTTGAAAACTCAGTGGATCTTATTCATCCAAGTTCTGTATAAACAAGCACAGATTTGAGTCCCAGAATGACGTATAAGCAAATTTGCCAATAAATATATATATATTTAAGAAAGAAATATATATATATAAGAAGAAAACTTATCAGGGAGGCTGCCAAGTGACCTACAGCAACACTAAAGGAGCTGCAGGAATAACTGGCAAATACTGGTCACTCTCTGCATGTGACAACAATCTCATTATTTTTCACATATCAAATGTAACTGTAAGTGGATAAAAACATAACTTCCTTTAATAAATAAAAATGTAAATAAAACTTTAGAGTGATAACAATAACTGTGCTTTGCATGGGGGCCGCTTCACACCACATCATTAGTGTTTTTTTTTTTCTACAAGTGCCCATCTTATCGTGTTTTATTCCTTCCTATTGGCACCTCCAATTTGCACACAATTTTATATCTCACAGTTGTAGTGGTTAATCGATGTGTTCAGATTTTCTCTCTCCCACAAGAGTTGAACTCTGTTGCGCCAGGCTTGCAGCGTTAATCAGCCATAAAGCCAGTGGAATTGTTACTACGATTCCAATGACGATCCCGATACTAGAGCCCAACACTCCATAATTAGATCCAGCCACCGATCCAATAAGAGCGCCAATCACAGCCAACACCAGCAGACCTACAGGTTTGAGGTAATATTTTGCAAGTGCCAGAAGATCATCCCGATACTTGCGCTTGATGTCATCAATATCCACTGCCTGGTTTTCATCTTCATTGACTGCAAAAATTTAAACAGAGGAGAAAGTCAAGGATAATACAGTGGCTGTGCATAGATATAATCTGAAATAATATAATGGTCTTGCATTGACAGAATTATGCTTACAAGATGGACGAGTTGCCTGGGCACTTCCACGTCTCTGCTGAAGCACAGTTTCTTCCTCAGCCTGTTTTTTATACACACTAAGTCTTTTCTGATATCCTTGTTTCAGCATTTCCTCTCTGTCCTCGTACATTTTTTTCAACTCTTTGATATCCTGTGATATTTTGCTCTGTATCAGTTCATAGTAAACCTGTGGCAGGAAGAAATCACCCAGATTTTCTTCCACCACGCTGTCTATCTCTGTAAGGAGTCCATGGACCTGGGTTTCAGGTTCACTCTGCCGCATAACATAGTGTCTGCCTCTGCACTTTTCCAGCAGTTTTTCTGCTTTCTGAATGTGATCTTTGATTGTGGATTCCTCTACATCTTCATCACACAGGAAAAGCACCATAGTGTGATTCCAGACTCTCTCAGAGAGCAGCTCCATGTGCTGAATTGCTGATTTAAGTTCATTTAGAGAAGGTCCATCACCAGTGTTTACGGGCAACACCAGAATCAGAGCATGGGGACCTGGAGGACAAAGTGTCACGCTTCGGGTGATTTTATTTTTAATCTTCATTGCAGTGCACTCTATAGAAACTCTGTCCCATCCTGGTGTGTCCACTACACAGATCCTCCTTCCTGCCTGTTCACCTTCATATAAAAAGCACTCTTCACTCTCTTTATTCAGCTTTGTGTCTCTCAGGATGACTCTGACTACTCTGTTCTTTCCAGCTCCAGCTTTTCCCAGCAGTACAATCCTGCGGTCTGAAATAGGAGGTGGGCCTCCTTCGGTAACACAAAAACACAACAGATGTTATGGATTAATACACCTTTTCTCGATGTACAAATGTCATTATGCACAAGAGAAGCAAAATATTTTGAAAGATATCTAACCTGGAGCCGTTGGTGAGAATCCACTTGCCATGGCTGTATTAAAGCTGTTGAAATTTATCCAGCTGCCATGAAACGTTCACTTTGAATTTCCGTCACAAATGTTATTATTTGAGAATTGTGGAAGGGAAGATCGAGTTCTGTTCATAGAAGCAAAACACAGCAAGTCAGCTCAAATGTAACTAGGACAATTACAAAGAATTTCAAAGAATACAAATTAGTTGACAGTGCAACTGTTCACCCTGTTGGTAGGTTGGGGGGTTGTTAATTGACCTGTGTGCAATTGACCTGTGTGTAATTAAAGTATCACATGTGTGCAATTAAAGTATCACATGATCTCAATACAAACACACCTGTTCATTTGTTACAGAACATACTTAAAGAAACATCATCATTAAGACTAAGGAGCTATGAAAACACACCCGGGACAAAGTTTTGGAAAAGTATCAGTCGAGATTTGCTTATAAAAAATATTCAAAACATCTGCAACAACACTATTAAATTCATAATTAAACAATGGAAATAACATGGCACAACCACGACTCTGCCTAGAGGAGGCTGTCCCCCAAAAGTCAGTGATCAGGTAAGGAGAACATGAATCAGAGAATCAGTGTAACAACTGTAATGCTCAACATGATGCTACTAACACCATGCTTCACTGTGGAAATCAACCTCATTCATCTAGTTGTGTGACGTCTGATATCAATTGGTTGCACCAGGACTAATTTTTCGGTTTCCACAGCAATGGGACGAATGCTTATGCAATCACGACTTTTGCATTTTTTATTAGTAAATAATTTTTCAAACTATATTTTGCTAATTATTTTGCAACCTATAACTATATTATGTCAATATTATGGGCTACTGTTTGTAGAGTCATGACATAACATCCTAATTAAGATCATTTCATCCAGTTCCAGGTTGTAACACTGTTAAAACTGGAATAGTGCAAGGATGGTGAATACTTATGCAAGCCACTGTATAATGCAACTTTACACACAAGTGTAGAGAAGTGTAGAGAGTAGTACTAGTAGAATATAGTACTGAACAGAGCTAAAATATAAAATGGATTTCTTACTATCATTTGTCAGGGATTGCTAGTTAATTATAAACATTTTGCTTAAACTACTAGTATAGCTATAAAAAAAAAATCCAAATAGACACTGTTGTTCACATTAATACACAAGCATTAAAACACAAAGAAATGTTATTGCATCATATGTGCCTACAGATAACATGAAAGCTTCTTATAACATTTTTTATAAAGTTTTATTCCTTGCTTATTGTATTGTATTTTTTCCATATTTTAGATTAATAGTAAGCACAACAAAACTATGAACCTGTCTAATATTCTTGCACAACCTGGACTAAAAGAAGTTCTCATATTCTTAAATTTTAAATGAAACTCGTTCAAGGGAAAATGTTTTAGTTTGAAATATTTGTTTTGTAACTTCTAGCATAACCTGGCAAAGAAATGCTATTGCGTCATACGTGTAAACTGAAAATAGAGACTTGGTTTATGAAACTTTAAACCTTTTATTCCTTTTCTGTTTTGATCAAGAAATAACACTATTGTATAAGATTACTAAAATGAGAAGAAATTACTTACATTATTTTTATGATATGTTGTCAAGTAGGTTATTTCCGGGTTGTGTGGATCTGTACGGTTGATGGCTTCAGTTCAGGTAAGTCAGGTGCTCTATCAGGCCATCGAGGGCGTACACTTTTCACTAACATACCAGGAAGAACATCATTAACTCCTCAAGGTCCTAGAGAGTGTCTATTGCACAAAGTTATGACGTTTTATCATACGATGGTATTGTAGTGTAAAGTTTAACTTAGTTCACACAGTGATTGCTCACCTGTCCAGACCTGTGGACTGGATTAAAAAACGTCTTGAAATAAGATATGTTATCATAATCCATATCAAATGTTGTGTACAACTATATATTGTCCATCAAAACACTGGACACACCTCCTCATAGAAGCATATTATTGTATTTATTTGAAATTGATGAATACCACAGTGCTGTTGATTGCTCAGAAGGTGATTATTTTCCTATAACAACCTATAGCTATTCCTATAACTGTAAGGCAATTCGCAGGTTTCTGATAATACACTCAGCCTAATACGTTATTTTTCTTACAGTTGAGTCCAAAAGTTTATACAACTATAAGTTTATAAACCTAAGGTAAAGATATTCAACTCCACACATACATTTCTTCTGAGAGTGATTCACTCAGCAGCAACAGAAAGCAGCAAGAATAAATAATTAAGTGTCAGTTACAATTTATAATCCTCTTTCATTGACACAGCTCTACTTACAGCATTGCAACAGCTTTAATATTACAAATAATAACTAATAAATGAATAATGAATGCACTGCAAAAACTGACTTAAATCTTACCAAGTGAAAATATATTGAATATAGTCAAATTTATTTCATAATTCCTATTGTAAGATTACAGTAAGCCAAATATAAGATTATTAAACCTATTTCGAGACATTTTTGCTCATTTTAAGTTTTACATTTTCTTATTCTATTGGCATATATTTGCTTCTTTCTAGAAAGAAATGCTTAAAATGAGAAAAAATATCTAGCAACAAGACTATTTCAAGCTTGAAATTAGTAAAAAGAAAATGTAATAATCTTATATTTGGTTTATGGTAATCTTATAATACGAAATATTAGATAAATTTGACTATATTCAAGAAATTTCATTTGCTAAGATGTCATTTTTTGCAGTGTGTTGCTTTGCATCTCACTTTACTATACTATACTAGGCAATAAATATGTTATGACCATCATTTGCCTATCATGAAGACAACTTTGTAATAAAGTGAAACACATTACTAATGAGTGAGGTGTTACTGTGTCATTCTTCACACATTAATGATATGGAACAGTATTGTAAATTGAAACCCATAGTAAATTATTACTAATGTCTCAGGTGTTACTTTGTTTTTACCTAAAAGTTAAATTAGGAATAAAACACAGGACACAGCAGGAAGTAAGTGGATGTAAATCTTGTAATGGATTCATGAAAGAAAAAAAAAATCCATGCACTGATGTCTGAATAAACCAGTTGTGCGAAAGGTGTGTTCAGACTTGTAAAAGTGATTATGTGAGATGTGGAGGACTATTAGGTTCACAGCTAGAATATATCTTTATTTATTCTCCTTTTGCTCTATTTCTATTTGCTATACACAAAAGAACCAACAAGGTTAGAGAAATGTGCAACGGGGCAAGTATGTTCTTGTCATGGTAATATGATGGCAGTGAAATGAATCTGAAAGTCCTGTGGATTTTTACTTTATATTTAAGGATACTCTGTTCCTTATTTGTATGTTGGGAAATGTGAGGACTCTGGATGTTACTTCAAAGTACAAATTTCAAGAATCAACAGGTTAAGCAAAAATGAAATACAAAAATATATTTTTTTCCAAAAGACATTTTAATCCAAAGTCTGTACCATTAACATACAGAGATAATATCTAGATAGATTTCTGGCAAATTGTTGGTGTGTAAGTTATTGACACTAATAGAATATTGATTTGCTACTGTAGTGTCTCTGATGGAGATTATCTTGTTATTTAAACGACACACACACACACTCACTGAAGGTCACTTCACACTTGATGCAAAGGCATTATTTTCAATTTACAGAGTCCCTATTTTGCAGCGTTTTTAAGTACACCCTTTGAGAAACCCATCAGAAAACCTGTGGTAGAAGCTATATAGTAGAAATTGTCATTTGACCAGGTGAGAATTTTCCCAGGCCACACCCCAATTTCACTTTTGAATTTGAGCGCTGTATGTCTATATGAAAGCATTAATACTTCATTAATACTACATAGCGTTTTCTATATGCA
Source organism: Pangasianodon hypophthalmus (assembly GCF_027358585.1). Lineage (NCBI taxonomy): Eukaryota > Metazoa > Chordata > Actinopteri > Siluriformes > Pangasiidae > Pangasianodon > Pangasianodon hypophthalmus. Next base: position 29,151,423 of record NC_069711.1, on the reverse strand, counting down.
ATCTTACCTAGATTTTTTTCTCTGCTGATGCCTATCAATAAACAATAAGCAATAAACAGTCTTCTATTTTTCAGCATAGATGGGGTAGCTCCATTTAAAAAATTAATCTACCCAAGAAAAAGAATGGTGCTGGCCAGCTATAAAGGGATAACCATCTATCTAATTAACAACTAATTAAACGCTCCATAAATACCACATGCCCTTATACCACAGCTCAGGGTGCTGCTGAATTCTCAAATCTGATTGGTCAGAAGGTGTTGATTAATTTTCTATAACAGCAGGGCTCTGAAAATGGTGCTGGCTGCAATTCAAATGATTATATGAATGTGCTCATTTTATAGTACCAATACACTGACAGGGACTTGTACGGTCCCTCCACATAATATGATAACATAATATTAACATAAAAAGGCTTATAATAAAGGTTTTCTGTAAGGAGACGTATATATAATATTTCTGGAAGCTGTCTCCAGGGTCAGCCCTTTGTAATGGTCAGTGTCCCACCACAGAAACGTCCCCAGGACAAAGGACTTTGTACTTTCTGGTTTCTCGACAAGCTTTTTTTGGTCATAGTAACGTCAGGAAAGAGAAAAGGAGTTTTAATGATGGACTGTTTATAGTTGTTATAAAATAAGTGATAGCAGAAGCTAAGGTGTCTTGAGGACACTCCACAACATTGAATGTGACTATAAACACTAAAAAAAAAGTGATTTATTAATAAGTTCATTAGCAAATATCTGTAATATAAGAGGGAAAAACACTTTGAGACAAGCAGTTATTGGAAAATAATTCACTTCAGGCTGGTGACAGTAACATCGCATTGGGCTACATCACACTACCCTGTAATTGATTATGTTTTTTTTTATAATAGCACACCCCCATGTGTTTTATTCCTTCTTTATTATAATATCTGTTATTATTTACTAGGAAGGCAAAATCTATTAAAATGAATAAAATGCAGCAAAAAAAACAAAGGTGGTGGTTCCAACCACTAGCCGCCCAAGATAAGTTACAGTAAAAGTGAAAAAAAAGTGAAGTGACGTGTGGCCAAGTATGGTGACCCATACTCGGAATTTGTGCTCTGCATTTAACCCATCCAAGTGCACACACACACACACCGTGAACACACACCCGGAGCCTTTTTTGCTGCGGCGCCCGGGGAGCAGTTGGGGGTTCGGTGCCTTGCTCAAGGGTCTCACTTCAGTCGTGGTATTGAGGTATTGAGGGTGGAAGACAGTACAGGATAAACAGGGATGAGCTTCAAAGTGACTTACATGAACATTGTGTACATTTACATAGCCACTAACTTTTTATATACAAACGTGAAACATAGGAAAACAAGGGCTAAAACACCAAAATCTATTCTAAAAATTCAATTCAATTTATTTTGTATAGCGCTTTTAACAATGAACATTGTCTCAAAGCAGCTTTACAGAACATAAGGAACAAAAAACATGCAAACAGAAACAAAAACATGCAAACAGTCCTAGATGTTAGACAAAATTATCCCTAGTGAGCAAGCCCAAGTGACTGAGGCGACTGTGGCAAGGAAAAACTCCCTTAGATGATATGAGGAAGAAACCTTGAGAGGAACCAGACTCAAAAGGGATCCAATCCTCATTTGGGTGACACTGGAGAGTGTGATATGAACAATGTCCTTTCTGTATTTATTTTTAGTGGGAGCTAAACCATTTAGAGCCTTGTACGTAAGTAGTGCTAGTTTATAATCAGTTCTAAACTTAACAGGTAGCCAGTGCAGGGATGATAATATTGGGGTTATGTGATCATCTTTTCTTGACCTAGTAAGAACTCTGGCGGCTGCATTCTGGACTAACTGTAGCTTGTTTATTGAAGATGCAGGACAACCACCTAGCAATGCATTACAATAGTCCAGTCTGGAGGTCATGAATGCATGAGCTAGCTTTTCTGCATCAGATACAGATAAAATGTTCCCAAGCATGGCAATGTTTCTAAGGTGGAAGCAGGCTGTTTTAGTAATATTGGAAATATGATTTTCAAAAGACAAGCTGCTGTCTAATATTACGCCCAGATCTTTCACTCTCGAGCTAGTAGTAATAGAACATCCTTCTAAATGCAAGTTGAATTGTAAGAGCTTTTGTGTACTGGTTTTTGGACCAATAAGTAATATTTCTGTCTTATCAGGATTTAGTAATAGAAAATTATCAGTCATCCAATCTTTTATATCTTTAACACACTCAGTTAATCTAGACAATTTATTTATTTCATCTGGTTTTGATGAGATGTATAACTGGGTATCGTCAGCATAACAATGGAAACTAATCCCATGTCTTCTAATGATGTTACCCAAGGGAAGCATGTAAACTGAGAACAGCAGAGGTCCTAAAACTGATCCTTGTGGAACCCCATATTTCACTGGCATTACACTGGATAGTTCTCCATTTAAATCTACAAAATGGTATCGATCAGACAGGTAGTATCTAAACCATTTTAATGCCTGTCCCTGAATACCTATGTGTTTTTGTAAGCGATCTATGAGAATTTTATGATCTATAGTTTCAAATGTAGCACTAAGATCAAGTAAGACTAATATTGAGATGCAGCCTTGGTCCGAAGCTAAAAACAAGTCATTTGTGATTTTTACTAGCGCAGTTTCTGTGCTATGATAGGGCCTGAAACCTGACTGAAATTCTTCAAGGATGCCCCTGCTCCCCTACCCACCCAATTATAGCATATAAAACTGTATTATATTATCCCAATATAATAAATATAATTATTAAATATATATCATTATTATATAATACATATAATATATAATCCCAAGGTTGTTTCAGAGAGGGAATAGATAATCAGACATGAAAAGATCAGACATCAACAGATCAACAGTGGTTAATATAAACCTGGGGACAAATAGGAGTAAGAATGGTAAGAAAGAAAAAAAAAATAACGGATGAAATAACAAACCAGAATGGAAGAAAATTTGTTATCAGCAGAACTTATGAAGTTTTGTATAGTGCAAAACAAGAGCAGCATAAAATCTAGACAAAATACTTGCCAGATTAAATCATTTAAGTCAAAGTTAAAGTCAAAGTCAAAGTCAACTTTATATGTACTGGACACTTTATATGTACTGGTCAACTGCTATATGTACAGGACACACAGAGGATTGAAATTTCGTTTCCCTCAGACCCATGGTGTGAGAAACCAACATAACAAGACAAGCAATTTAAAAAATTAAAATAAAATAAAATACAATATGTACACTATAGACACTCACGGCATATGTGAGTGTGTAGATATTTACATTTTAGTGCAAAACAAGAGAGAGCAGCAGTAGTAAAAGTAGCTTGTGCATTTGTGTGATTTGGGGTGTGTGTGTGTGTGTGTGTGTGTGTGTGTGTGTGTGTGTGTGCGCGTTGGAGGGGTTACAGTTCAGTGACTCTTAGGGCAGCAGAGGGCAGAGAGGGGAGAGAGTTCAGTTTTGGAGAGAGTGCTATGGAAATCCTAGCTTATCCATCCATGCAGCTATAAATGATCAATATTTTCCATTCAGTAAAATATCCTGGTGTGTCCAAGTCGCTGCATCCTTCAAGTCAACAGAATCCTTGTTTTCTTTTTTCACTGGAAACACAGAATAATGCCACATCACTATACTCTGAATTTATACATCTAATATACCGATGCTTCATCTCTTATACTATACATTTATACAGGAAAATTCTACTTACTATCATGAAGTTTTCCAGGGAAACTTTCAGTTCTGTGCCTAAACATGTCTTCGTCTTCTTCCACCCTCTCTAGAAGTGATTCATTCCCTTTTTTCTGAAGCACCCGCTTATCCTGCTCCTGCACATCTGCACACATTTTTCCACCTACTGCTGGGTTTTGCTTCAGAATGCGTGCAATGAGATCAGAAAGTGGCATGATCTTGCGTAAAATGACAAAAAGATAATAAAAAAACACTGAGGACTGTGGATATTTTTGAACAAGCACATGATCATACACGACAGAAATGCTTTGAAAGCCATTAAATCCAGTGTGACTGATATTTTCACCACTCACTAGGAGCAGATGGAAGTTGTCTCTGTACTCGTACTCTGACAATGGCAATAAAGTTGAACCTAATCTAACCTTGAGAGCTCTGAAGTATGTATGGGAAGAGAGCACTAATATTTCTTTTCTATTATTGTAGCAGTCCTTCTCATAAATCCTTATACACTGTATGGCCAAAAGAATGTGGACACCTGGGTATTAAGCATGGGCATTAATATTAAGTGCATCATTTGTGACTATAATAACCTCCACTCTTCCACTAGATTTTGGAGCATGGCTGCAGGGATTAGTGACCCATTCAGCCACAAGAGCACAAGAGGTCAGGCACTGATGTTGGGCGAAGAGACCTGGTGTGCAGCCGTCATTCCAATTCATCTCAAAGGTGACCAGTGGGTTTGAGGCCAGGGCTCTTCCACAGTTCCACTTTCACTCCAAACTTGGCCAACCATATCTTTATGGACCTCACTTTGTGCACAGGAACAGGTTTGCTGGAACATGCTGGAACAGGTTTGCTCCCTTTCGTTCCAGTAGAAGGAAATCTTAAAGCTACAGCATGCAAAGACATTCTAGAAAATGACATTCTTTGTGGCAACAGTTTCGGGAAGACCCTCATATGGGTGTTATGATCAAGTGGCCACATACTTTTGGCCATATAGTGTATGTTTTATTCAGGTTCAAATTCATTTATCTTAAAAGCAATGTTACAGTACTTTTTGTAATCATTTTTTGGAAACCAGCTTTAGAAGCCTTGGTAATTAGAGAAAAAGTGGTAGAGATTAGTTTAAAGCTACACTTCTGTAGGTAGAGCTCAGGCTTTGAAATGCTCCATTTCTAAAAATTCAGTTTTTTTTTTTTTTTTTTTTTTTTTTTTTTTTTTTTTTTTTTACGTTTGTAGACATATTTTTATGATTTCCCCCTATTAGAACATTATAAGAAATTTAAAAAAAAACTCAAAAAAAAAAAAAAAAAACCCACAAGAAACCCAATTCATCATAAGCTGAAACTTTGGAGGTTGTAGCTTGAAAGCGGTGGTAGCCAATTTTTATGGTTACAGTTTGAATATCACGTAAGCAGCACAAATGAAAACTGCAACGATGCTAACAGATATCCATAGGGGCAGGATTTTCTCTGCCCCATGCTCCTCCTATTGAGGAGGAGGACAGGACAGTAAATGACAGGGTTACCAAATTACAAAAAAAAAAATTAAATACTCTGCAGCCACCTACATCTTGTTTTATAGCAAATAATCTGAATTAAACCTAATACATTTCCACAAAACGCCAACATGTACGTGTATGTATGATGTACCGAAACATTTCAATTCTAAGATAAATTGCAAAGATTTGGAGAGGAAAAGTTTTTTTTTTTTGTGGCATTTGAGATGTAGTTGGGGGTGAAAGTTTTGCTGAAACCTGTCAACCTTGGTTAATGATATTACCTCGAAAACAATTTAAGATACATCTAATTCCTCTCAAAACAAGCTGCTAGACTGTATGTTGGATGACTAATACTGTAAATACTGTATGTTGGATGACTAATACTGTAAAAATTCACCAGATTGTAGCCTATAGCATAAGTCATGCGACAGCCTCTGAGCTTACAGTAATTAAGTTTGAGGCCGTGTCATTATTAATGTCGACCTGTCCCACCAAAATCTACGAGCCACTGCTTATTTTACTGTATACTGTAATACAGATATGCCATAATGCAATCACAGTAAATAAGTGTGAAGTGTGAACTTATTTTCTGAAATAAGTTTAAAACTTTTTAAAATGTTTTATAAATGATTCGAATATAGAAATATTTATTTACAGTTACAATTCTAATACTATATCTTATTTATTCTTTCTGCCAGAGAACATGTAAAAAAAAAATCACTTTTTGCTCAGTTACATATCACCACTACCCTACACTGTACTGATATATATATATATATACAACCCTATCATTGATTATTTTTCTATAACTGCACACCCCCATGTGTTTTATTCCTTCCATACTATAATATCTGTTATGATATTATATATATATATATTTTATATATATATTTATATATATTTATATATATACACACACACACACACACACACACACACACACACATATATATATATATATATATATATATATATATACACATAATGCTAAGTGCATTTACACTGCTTGGCTTTTGGTGACGTATATTTTTCAGCAATTGATTAATTTACCCTTATAACCATAGTGCTGTTGAATTCTCAAATCTGAATGGTCAGAAGGTGCTGATTAATTTTCTATAACAGCATGTCTCTGACAGTAGTGCTGGCTATAACTCAGATAATTATATCTTACATGAATGCTCTCATTCTATAGTAACTATTCACTGACAAGGACTTGTATGGCGAACTCTCCACATAATATGATAACATAATATTAACATAGGAAAGCTTAAAATAAAGTTGTCCCACCATATGAACATCTCCAAGACAGAGGACTTTGGACTTTCTGGTTTCCTGACAAGCTTTTTTGTCTTATTAACTTCAAGAGAGACAGAAAAACAGTCTAGTGAGGGAATGACTGTTTATAGTTGTTATAACATAGGGTGGTAAGAGTAACTCAGCTTTTTTATGTCAGGCTATATTACACCACCTTGTCATTGATTATTTTTCTATAACAGCACACCCCCATGTGTTTTATTCCTTCCATAGTATAATATCTGTTATGATTTACTAGGAAGGCAAAATCTATTAAAATGAGTAAACAGACAACTAAACGGAGAACTAAAATCAAATAATTTTATTTGTAAAGGTAAGGTACAGTACAGTATAAACACTGATACAGCTTGCTCAGCTGCTCAATGACTTAAGCAAACATTTTTTACATTTAGTTAACCATTAGCTTTTTACATCCAAGGGAACATGACATACTGTATATAAAGTTTAAAATGAAATGTAGGAAAGCAGAGGCTTAAACACCAAAACCCTTCTAAAAATTTAAAAAACAGAAAATGAAAATAACAAACTTGCCCCTGCTCCCCCACCCATTCAGTGAAAGCATATATAATACCACTTTATTATACTCCGTAAGAAATTTCAAAAATTTAGGAGTATCTGTCATTTTCAGTTCAATTTGAATTACCTACAAATACCTGTGCATAATAAAATTGTTATTAAATATTAACAACAGTAATATGCCTAAAGTTGGTGACAACTCTGTCAGAGAGCGTGAGTATGTACAGGAGTGTAGGAGATCTGAAATGTAAGAATGGTAAGAAAGGAAAAAAAAAACGGATGAAATAACAGATCAGAATGGAGGAAGTTGTTATGAACAGACCTGATACAACCTTTGTAGCTTATATAGTGCAAAACAATAGCAGCAGACTGGCAAAAAGACATGGGGAAAATACTTGGAACGATGAAGAGACTCAGCTGAAAGTGCACAGTTATAAACAGTGTTCTGTAATATAGTGTGAATGTTTTGATGGAGCAGTAATACTGACCAGATTAAATCATTTGTAATGCAGTTGCACCAAGACTCAAAACGCTTTGAGTGCTACGGAAATCCTAGCTAATTTATCTTAATTTATAACGTGTTTCCCATTTTAGCACATCTGTTGGATTAGTGTTTCTTTTCTGTCTCTTTCATCAAATACAGTAATAGATGATCAATTTTTGCCATAAAAAAATTCCACTAAAGTGTCCTGGTGTGTCCGAGTCTCTGCATCCTTCAAGTCAGCAGAATCCCTGTTTGCTTTTTTCACTGGAAATAAAAGACTGAATTTAGCAAATTATATAACACTGGACTATGAAAAAAGGTTACATCTGTAAAGTGAAATTACACTTACTATTAGGACGGTTCCCAGGGAGACTTTCAATTCTGTGCCTAAACATGTCTTCGTCTTCTTTCATCCTGTCCAGGAGTGATTTATTCCCTCTCTGCTGAAGTATCGGTTTCTGCTGCTCCTCTCCTTCAGAGTGCATTTTTCCACTTATGGCTGGGTTTTGCCTCAGATTGTGTGTAATTAGACCAGCAAATATCATAATCACAGCAAAATCACATAATCACAGCAAAATAAAAGCACAAAGAAGGGGCATTGTGACTATGCACAGCAGTAGAATTAATGAAACCTCGAAATGTGTGGAATTGTTATACAAAAAAATTGAGATTCAGTGTGTATTTTAAGGAAAAAGAAAGAATACCTTGGAATGCTGTGAAAACTTCTCAGGCACTGTATAGGTTCTTCGTGCTTATACGTTTTTGTAAAATGGAGTCAGACAGCTGGCTTCATCTCTTCAGAAATCTGGCAAACTTCCTCCAGAGAGGTTTCTCTTCCAGGTTCTCTTCCAGGAGTCACAGACAACTTCCTATATCAGCATAAAAGACCCTGAAAATAGTTTAAAGTTTATTAAATGAATGTCACACAGGCTTGCAAATGGTTTAGAACAAGGTCCTGACAAAGCATGTGTTACTATAATAAATATTTTTTTTTAAAAAAATAAATAAAAAAAGGAATTATTTTTCTGCTTAGCACAGTCTGGGATCTTTCCATCCCAAAGATATCATCATATTGTAGAGCTGGATATTATGTGTATTCTAACGTATTCGACCTATTTCTGTTATTTTTCAAAAGTGTGTGTTTAAAAAAGGATTTTGTAGCTACACTATAAAATTGTCATAAGTTGGAAATCCAGTACTACGTGTTGTAGTTGTGTTAGGATTTTGACCAGGAATATTTAGTAGATTTTTTTAACCCAGTTTATGGCATGTCGTATTAGCAGGTTTTTCCATATCAGCAAAAATGGTAAAAAAAAAAAAAAAAAAAAAAAAAAACTCGATATCATATGTGTACATTTTGAAATCAAGCGTGACGAATATCACACACAGGCTTGATTAACTTGACTCCAGTCCTAACTGCTAATTTTAGATAATATTACAGGTTAAAGCACAGGGTACTTTTTAACTAGCTAGAAGTAACAACAGCTACTGCATGTTGCAGCACAAAATTAGGTAACTTAACATTAATGTAAATATACTCATGTAAGAATTTACTCATCTAAAATCTACTCTTTTCTTACGAATAAAAGGTAATTTGTCATTTTTATAATGAGAAGCCAACTTTGGCCATATTCTCCCCTCAAACAAGGTTAGCTAGCGTATTTTTGCTAACTACACATTAAAAACGTTACTGCCTACATACTGTAATGTCTAGTTAATATACAGTAATATAATTTTTAAGGGTTCAGCTAAATTCTGAATTAAATGTGAACAAAAGCTTATATTGTTTGTAGTTGCAGATGATGTTGCAGATGACTTTTTCTGGTTGCTTTTGTGTCTCAGAAGGCGCAGTGGAAAATTCCAGAAAATGAATCTTCATGCAACAACGTGCCTGTTCTCTTTCAGGTCTGCATCCCCAACCCATGTTAGGTTACCCATTATTATCCACCCAATTTGGGTCACATCAACCCAACTACCTGACCCAACATTTGTAGAGTGTATCGCATGACAAACGTCCAGACAAGAGTTCAGATGAGAGGGATTTCCAATACTTTTTAGTTCCGGTGCAAAATTAAAGAAGCAAACTTTGAACAGGAAACACTTCTGAGATAAACTATTTCTTTAACAAACAATAGTTCAGAGTTGGTCTTGACTTAAATACAGATTTATCCATTATTTGTTTAAGTCTCAACCTAAAAGTATGAGAATTTTCTAAGCCATCCAACGTATTGTACAGAATAAATAGTTCAGTAAAAGGCTGTAAGTCTGAAAGGCAGGTTGTAAGCAGGAAACATCAGATTCCTTTAAAAGTAAATGAGTACCAGTTAAGAACCACTGTGATATCAAGTTGAATGTTTATTATACCGTAAATCTGTTTAAAAAAAAAAAAAAAAAAAAAAACTTGCAGGATTTCTGAAGGATATGCAGCACTTTTTTTTTTCTTCATAACTCAGGAAGGGTACACAACACTCCAGTCACAAATCATGCCACATTTATGATACATATAAGAGGAAATAAAGTCACATAATACATTTTTTCATCACTGTACAACACTGTACACTGTATAAAACAAGTCCATATCCAGCTTTAGGAGTCCATAAAAGGGCTTTTTTTCTGTACAGTCTCTAAAATTTCAACTGATGCATTACTAGATAAGATAATCCCATCTATCCATTCCAAGTAGAAGTTTCCCTTTTATGATAATCCAAATCTCTGCTAAGCACTTGAACTGATCATCCTAAGAGAAATAGATTATCATGAAAGAGCAACATGTACAGCCAGTAAACGCTTCTTGTAAAGGCCTTTGGTTTGGTCACAGTGTTGTTGATTGTTAAGTGCAGAGATGAGTGTTAAGGGCAGACTCTCTCCCACTCTCCCTGCTCCGATCGCTGGAAGCGCTGCGGCTGGCCTCCGGGAAACAGAGCGTCGGTGTTCGGGTGTTCCAGCAGGAAGCGGATTGTGGACTTGATGTGTTGGACGAAATGAGGTGGCTCAGCATAAGGAGACGTGGACAGGTACTGTTAGATGGAGAGATCATCAAGCAAAATGTTAGTCAGATTAAAAAAATTATTCAGGTAAAGAATAATAAATAAATCAAATTTTGTAGTTACCTGTAAGATTGTTTCATCATCTTCATCCAGCCAGAAGGCGATGTCTGTGCTAGGTGCCCATCTGCATGGGCCGATCTTCAGCTGCTCTTTACTACAGTCGTACACCTCGGCTAGCTGGTAAAATTACATTTTAATTTTTTACAACTGTAATTTCTATATGTGACTGTAGAAACTATATAAATTACAGTGATTTCAGTAATATACACTACAGAATTAAAAGAAGTCTGAATTTTTGGGGAGCATGATATTCCATGGATTTCGTGTTTGGTTTTAATGGGCCTCATTTATCAGTCATTTAGTACAAGTATGTGTAAACGTTTTTTTTTTTTTTAAGTATCCTGCCATATTTACAAAATAGGGCTGCATGATATTGAAGATATTGTGATATGCGATAACTTGTTAAATAATTCGATATGCAGTACGATAATGCTATAAGTGTGTAAAGTCAGTGTAAATTATATATGTGTATGTATGTAGGTATGTATGTGTATATATATAAACTGAAAATGACATAACCAACATACATGTTTCATGATCTTTTGGGGAAAAGTAAGCATTCTCTGCTATCTGCGTTGCCTTAACTTTTAGAAGTACTAAAATGATTCAGTTATCGCAAGCCCTTGCTATACGCATAGTGCAATATTTGCATTTGCGATATTTCGATAATTTCGATATACTGCGCAGCCCTATTACAAAAGTTTCACTTTTAACGCTGATTTTCTGCACACTCACGTACATATGGTGATTACTTCAATCCAACTAAAATAACCAATCATATTCCCATCACAGCTGATTTATATTTACTGACTCCCACAAAACTCCATAAAAAGCAAAATATGGTGAGCTGAAGATGACGAAAACACACTAAATGGTGAAAGAGTGCCTCCTAAACAGCTAGTGCAGCTCAGCCACTGCAGCATATCGCCTACCAGATACACACACTAACTCTTCCTTCTTTAATAGGGCACCATTTCTTTTGTCCTAATTAAATATTTGTCTTAATTTATGGATTTTTTTTAAATTGCTTTCTTTCAAGTCATTAATTAGAATTCACTCATGACAAAAATTTTCATTAAATTTACGTGTAGTTGAAATAAATAACCTATTTAAACTTAACAGCATAATCCATATATAAACCTGCAGTCACTCATTGCCAATTATACGAATTAAAGTCAAACAATCAAGGTTCACGTTAGTGAGTCTCCTCATACATAAATTCATGTTAATTTAAAAAAAAAAAAAAAAAAAAAAAAAAACCTCTGAAACTCTTCTTGGATGGGAACATTTTTCTTTTGTGGCATTTAAATTGTGGTAAATGCTCCTGCGAACGATTTAGGAATAAATGTATTCATACCCAGCTTGATAAAAAAGGCCCATTGTTTGTATAAAAGCGTTGTGAAAATTACAGATGACAACATTAGACTAGCATGAAAATTACAGCATATAGGTCATGTCACTGTATGTTTTTTTTTTTTGTATAAAAACATTATAGTCTGAAAAATACGGTGTTCATAAGTACATAAAAGACAGAAGCTGCTCCAGAATTAAACATGATTGTGTTGATACCTGTCCACCTGAGAAGCTGCGTGCAGACCTCAAGTCCTCAGCAGGTCCTCTTTGTGGAAACACGGCTGGGAAAACATCGCCTGTTTTAACGTTCACACCTAACAAGCACACACACACACATTTATATCAGTATCACAAGTGTAATCCGTTGTGTTGTGCTACTGTGTGTTATACAGTGCATTAACAGAATATCAGGTTTACCCTAACACTTGTGCATACAGCAAATGCAGATAAAGATCTGGCACTGATACCAGATCCTTCGACTACATTGGTGCATCACATTACAGTGCTGCTTATTCTAAATTGTCTAATAAATTGCCACTTTGGTGTCTATAAACAGTGTTTAGCTAGGTCAGAGAATATTCTATGTTACCTATTCCATAGATAATTGGTCTGTGAATCCCATCTGTCACAACATCATTCATATCTATAAAACACAGAATAATGTCAATAAGTGTCAGTATGATGAGGATACTGATGCGAAAAAAAAAAAGTTATTCAAGCATGTGCATATGATACCAAATTACCAGTAATGCAGCAGGTTTCTATGTGAATTTCTTCCTTTTGTTTCTGAAATGCCGCTGCAAAATAAAAACGCACAATCCTTACAGACACACACATTTAATAACTTGGCAAAATTTTAAAGACTGTAGGTAAACTCTGATTTGGTGCAAGTCTCCATACCGAAGATTTCCCGGCTGAGGTTATGTGACGTCTTGTTGTCATCATCAAACCCCCCAATGAGATGAAGCTCTAACCTGAAAAAAAATATATACAGTATATTTCTTTATAAAATGAACATTGTCACTGAGAACAATGTAACGAACCAACATGGTGTGGTTTCACAATAAGAAGGCTACAAAAGTCTCACCTGCCTGCTTTAGCTGGGTTGCTTAGTGACGTGACGGCATTAACTAAGAGAGGAACTTCAGTCCGCGTGCTCGAGCCGTCCAGGTGAGCCAAACAAGTCGCTCCGCTTCCTTTAAAGGTGGAATGAACAAAAATGATACTGCCACAAAGACACAATGTTAAAAATAAAACACTGATTTGAAAGAGAGTACAGGTGCTCACTGTTACCTGTATGGCGCAGGACTACTAAGTGACATGTTGTTGCATCCCCAGAGCCAATAACTGAAACAGAGTCTGCAGAAAGATGCAGATTTAATGTTATACAGTTAAATAGCAGTACTGTTAGTCTGAGCATTTCAGTATTACAAAAAAAATTTACAACTCCACTTCCACTTCCATTGAGACCAAATAAAGTCAATCAGCCAAATCATGTTTGGTGTTCAATAGTGGCTGTCTTTTTTTTTTTTTTTTTTTTTTTTTTTTAACGTAACACTGGAGCTACACTCCTGGGTCCCTGGAGGACTAGTGTTTAGGCCACGGCGCTTTCATCGCTGCGGCCTGGGTTCGTTTCCGGCTAGGGAACCACCTCCAGCCACTGGGGTTGCAAACAACAGTGCACTCCCAGTGCCGGTCCCAGGCCTGGATAAAATTGGGAAGGGTTGCGTCAAGAAGTGCATCTGGCGTAAAAACTGTGGCAAATCAAATATACATGGACCAATGATCTGCTGTGGCGACCCCTAACGGGAGCAGGCGAAAGGAGAACAACAACTGGAGCTACACTCCTAACGTAGCTATCCAGTGATGGAAGTCTCACACAAAATCATTTCTGCTTAAAACCATACTAAATTTATCAGTAATGTCACACTGTTTAGGAGTGTAACCTGTATAAATGCACAACGTTTCAAAGTTGGGCTTAACACAGTAATATTAATGGGACAGCCATCCTGAACAACTGGAAACTCTTTCTCCTTCATGTTATTTATGGAGGGTCGGAGGGGACGGGGATGGGGTGTGGGGGGTGTGGCGGTGGTGACGGGGGGCGGGGACTAAATGTGGAATGGAATGTTCAGTGAGCATATATGGGTGTGATGGTCAGGTGTCCACAAATTGTGTTTACTGTTATTTGTGAGTTTTCTAGTAAAATAAACAATGCAGAAGTAAAGGAGCATTAAGACTCACTGTCTGCCGGCGTTGTGGCTGCAAATTCCCGCTGTTGCACATAGAGCAGGCACTTTGAATCCACTGTCACAAGGGGTTTGGAGCGAAATACTTTGGCATTTTCCTTCAGGAAGCACAAAAACAATCTCATATATTACTAATTCCGCTTACAAACTGTGTAACACACACAGGCCTCAGTCATCTCACTCACCTTTAAATGGGAATATTTCGAGAACAGCTCAGTTGTTGATATTACACGGTCGATTCGTTTGTTCTGAGTCAGGAGTGGCATTTTTTTTTTTTTTTTTTTTTTTTTTATTCCTCACCTACAAATACTCCAAATATCAAGTGTTTATTCTGTGATATTTATACACCAGGAAACTCTGCCTGTGAGCACGCGCACTTCCTGTATTCACCCGCCCCCAAATCGTCATCGCGGCTGCGCTCCAATCCACGCACGTGTGTGCTAATTAGTGCTCTTCTAAGCTCGTGCTGTAGAATTCTCTCCGCCTTTGCCCGTCGTGCTCGCGCGCGCCAAGTCCTCAAGTACGCGGATTGGAACACAGCCCGTGCCCTGATGACGCCGAGATCAAACGTATGCAAATTTGAATGATACATATTTAATGGATACTTTTAACATCAGTGTCTCTGGTCCTCCAGTGGAATATTAATAATAAGGTGAAAGAAGTGTTTTTCAGAATACTACACAGGATTTACTACCCACTGAGACAGATTTGAGTTTGAGTTTGGGTGAGATTAAGAGGGAATTCTGTGGGATAATGAAGGAATCAGGTGTTGATGGTTTCTTTTATTATATTTATACTGGAATGTTTTGGATTGGTGTTTCAGATTTATTAAGCAGAACAATATGGACAACTGAAGTCCAGCTACTTGATTGTTTTTCATTACAAACCAGACCGAATGAACAGAAATGCCTGTTTTCTAACACGGTTCTTTATCTTCATGGGTATATTTCACATCCATAAGCCAAGAGTAGGCCAAGAATCAACATTCTTAAGAAGTAAAATAGTAAAGCAACCTGTTATGGTCATTAAAAATAAAAAATAAAAATATTTAATTTATTAATAACATGTTACTACCCGTCAAGGTTTTTATTTTATTTTATTTTATTTTATTTTTACATTTATACCCTGTTGTCATCTCATCTGACTGTAAATTTGTTAAACGTCTTTGCAATGGAAATGTAATTTGGATTATTTTAAATTTGAATGGATTCAATATGAACAATTATACAAGTAAAAATGACCGTAATAACAGTGCATTAGAAATATTTTGTGTACTATAACAGTGTTGCAAGTTTTTTGGTTCTCACCAGTGACTCTCATATACAGTATACAGTCATCGATTCTTCCTGATGACATTTAATGGGGAAAATTGTAGATTTCTAAAACAAATACTGTATTAACAACGTTAATCGCGGCCTAATGGATAGAGAGTCGGACTTACAACCCGAAGGTGAACCTGATGTTTGTGGGTTCGAGTCTCAGGTCCGGCAGGGATTGTAGGTGGGGGGAGTGAATGACCAGCGCTCTCTTCCACTCTCAATACCACGACTGAGGTGAGACCCTTGAGCAAGGCACTGAACCCCCAACTGCTCCCCGGGCGCCGCAGCAAAAAAGGCTGCCCACTGCTCCGGGTGTGTGTTCACGGTGTGTGTGTGTTCACTACTGTGTGTGTGCATTGGGATGGGTTAAATGCAGAGCACGAATTCCGAGTATGGGTCACCATACTTGGCCACACGTCACTTCACTTCATTAAAGAATTGTCGTAAAGAATCTATTGAGTGAAATATTAAAAAAAAAAAAAACATGTCATTTGAATCTAATGTCTTTGTGTTGTTGTGAACTCGTGACCCTTGTAAATGAACTTGTAAATGATTTTAGCATTTATTTGATGTGATGTTTTGTTTTAGATATGATTATCTGAATGTAAATTGAACATTCCTTGTACAATTATTACATATGTTATGGACATTTCAGATTCAAATAGCCTCCCCCTCCCCCAACACACACACACACACACACACACACACACACACACACATGCATGCACACACACTTTTTTCACTTTTTTTGGGTCATATTTTATTCTTGACCAAATTACAAAATTATTTGTGTCAATGTACAGAAGACTTTTTAACAAAAAAACAGGGTTACCAAGTTTGCAAACGTGTCTTTCTGTCTATCTATCTATCTATCTATCTATCTATCTATCTATCTATCTGTCTGTCTGTCTGTCTGTACAGCTCATGAAGAACATTTGTTAGAAACTTCCTGTATAAATATAAAAAGTAAGCAAACGGTTCAGCCTAAGAGTCACAGTACTTCTACATGCAACTATTCAAGATCTTCCACTTCTAAATTTATTAACACAGCCACTAAAATCACAGGCCCTAAACGATCAATTTTTGCCCTCCATCACTCCGTGTGTGACATCATACGTACTGTTTACTGTCTCTCTTCTAAGCAATTGGTTGTTTATACATTGCAGAAACCGAGAGGACACTTGCTGATTGTTTTGTCAAGGACCTTTGGATGGTCCAAAGGCAATGGACAGATCATTAATGGCATCTCTGTTAGTGTTGCTAGTTGTTGATTAGAAACAATGAAATGGAAACACTGTAGAAATTTGGAAACCCATAGAATGACTGTCATATTTTCTCTACATGATTACATCATTAGTGGTTTAAATTATCTACTGGTTACACTTCCTACAGCCTCTGAGTCATCTGCTGAAGGACTGTTTTCCAAAACATCTTCTTTCTCTGGAACTTTATGTACTTCACTGAACATTTACTATCTTTACCTCATTACTGAAGTACACTGCAGTTATTACACATTCTATCTATCTATCTATCTATCTATCTATCTAGTTGTATTTTAACAGTATTGTTCAAACTGTTTACTAAGGGAGGAGACCTGTATTGGGAGTGTATATTTTTTAATTTGGCAAAATTTCTTTTTAATCTTAAAGATACCATAAATGTGGTAAAATTAATTATATGTAAAACTATGTATACGTAAATTGTGTTTTCAGGTTTTCAGCCTTGCATCAGCTGGCACATAGAAGTCTTCATACTTCTACTATTTTATAGACAGTCTCATTTGGGTTTCAGTGTGTTGGGATTTATGTGATTGATTTGTACTAATGAATGAATATATAAATATATGAAATGTCTTGTCAGCTTTCTAGGCTTTTGCCAGCTGGAGCATGGGAAACCCCAGTGCTAACATGAACAATGGACACCTTGGCCACTTCCAGGCTGACAGGTTTCCTTCCTCTAAAACACAGCCCCTGGAAAAATTCAGAGGCTTCAGACCTCTCCTGCATACAATACAGGAGGAGAAAGAAAGTAAGGAATGTGCTGAGGTAAGGTTGTGAATCTTCTGTATGTGCTCCAGAGCATTCACCAAAACTCTGATTAATAATTTTCTTCATTATGATCCTATTATGAGAAAGAAGAAGATTATGAAGAGAAGGAGGAGATGGAGGTAGATGAGATCGGTTCTCCAGATGTTTGTGATCCA
This sequence comes from Pangasianodon hypophthalmus, assembly GCF_027358585.1. Classification (NCBI taxonomy): domain Eukaryota; kingdom Metazoa; phylum Chordata; class Actinopteri; order Siluriformes; family Pangasiidae; genus Pangasianodon; species Pangasianodon hypophthalmus. The sequence goes on along the minus strand of NC_069711.1, from coordinate 29,133,689 downwards.
TCTGCCTCTGTGAGTTTATCAGAGAGGCAGGGCCAAACCTCCGGATCCATGTCTATCAAACGCACCAACACTGATGTGGAAATGGAGAAAGAGGATCACAATCAAAGCAAACATAAACCTTCAAATTCAAATCACTCCTTCCATAGAGATGTTCAGGATTAATAGTAGCCTTAAAAATTATTATGCAGAATTGTCTCATCATGGCTGTGGTGTGGTTCTTTCTACTCTAAAAATATGTAGCTCTGATTTCCAGGCAGTATATTGGCTGGATTAATAGGAGCCTCAGTGGCAGAATCAGAGCTCTTACCTAACCTTCTACTGGTCATTTTCCAAGCAAATCCCACTTACACAGGGTAGAAAATACACTTTATCATTTAATTCAAGTAAAAAAAAAAAAAAAAAAAAAAAACATTTTTACTTGAGTTAAAAATTTCAAAAGACTAAATAACATACAAGTTGAAATGCATAAAACAATGGAAAATAATACCCAAAGAAAGGTATACCTAGTTACTGTAAAACAGCTAATTGAATTGAATTTTTTATGGAGAGAATTCCACAGTTTGGGCCAGAAAGTGGACTCCCTACATTTCAGTCTGGATGAATTGGGTGTTGTACTAAAGGAATAAAACACGATCGCAATGATGTGCTGACACGAAATTACCAACAATTAGATTTTTTTGTTGTTTTTGATTAAAGAACAGCATGCAATTTTTTTATCCATTTATAGTTACATTTGTGGAACTTCCACCAAAAATGCTATCACTTACACTATAACATCTGTAAACAGTCGTTCCCTCACCAGACTCTTTTTATCTCTCTCCCGAAGTTGATAAGACAAAAAAAAAAGTCTTTTTATTACAGAGTACAAAGTCCTCTGTCCTGGAGACTTTCCAGTGTCAGAAAACTTAAATTCACAACTATACCTCTGTTATAAAGTGCCGACACTGGAGACTCCTTCCAAAAAATGTTAAATAAACATCTTCTAAAAACATCACCACATCAACAATTATATGTTTTACTTTGTTAAACAACATGTTTTTTTTTAAATCCGTTTATCATTAGCCTTAGATTATGTGGAGCATCGTTGGTCATACAAGTCCCTGTGTATGAGCTGTTACTATAGAAACAATAATGTATTAGAATGAGCGCATTAAGTGAAGTGAAGTGACGTGTGGACAAATATGGTGACCCATAGTTGGAATTTGTGCTCTGCATTTAACCCATCCAAGTGCACACACACAGTAGTGAACACACACCGTGAACACACACCCGGTGCATTGGACAGCCTTTTTTTTTTTTTTTTTTTTAATATTAACCTATTGTTCATGCTACTGCAGGAACTACTCTCCGAGCTGTGCTGTTATCAGTAAATAAGGCACACCTTCTGATCAATCAGAATTGAGAAATCAGCAACTGTGGTATAAAGAAAATTATTCACCAGCTTCTGACCAATCAGAATTGAGAAAATTAACAATACTGCGGTATAAAGAAAATTATTCATCACCTTCTGACCAATCAGAATCCAGAAATCAACAATGCTTTTGTACAACTAGAGCAGTACAACTTTTTTTTTTTTGATCACTGAAAAGGGAAAGAGTAAAGACCAGGTAGATATTTGAAAGCTAGATGAGGAATCTTGGTAGGACGTGGAAATATATTTAGATTGGTGTAATCCCTGTCGGAATTCCAGGAATTCTAAAATTAACAAAATTTACAGCTTGTTTCCTACATTTGCTACAAAAATTTGAGATAATTTCAGCTGTAACCACGACACGTGTTTGTGCTAGACCTGGCAACCCTGACTACAGCGCTAATCGGTGGTGTATGCATGAGGAGGCGGTCCGAGGCCTACATCCAAACTGCTCTCGCTTCGGATAATTCATCGACTCGGCTGTGTTTTATAGACAAAAAACAACATTTGACGAGTTTTTTTTAATTAGTTTATCACTCTCCTGCAAGTGTGGCATTAAAATTGCTGCACTTTCTTCAATTTTGAGGATTTTCTTTTGCAAACTGCGCGGAGTTTTGAAAGCTAGCCAAGCTAGGTTCTTAGCTAGCAAAACAAAAACAAACAAGAAAGAGGGGTTTTCAGTTTAAACACTTTCTAAGAAACGTTTATAAATGGTTAATTGAAGTATTTCAGGATTAAAGCGAGTATTTCTCTCTGAATAACTGTTAAAAGGTATAAGCGTCATTTTATGTTAGTTTGTTTTTGTTTTAGCTAAAGTAGCTAACTATCTAGCTAGATAAGGTTAAGCAGCTACGGCTGCCTGAGAAAACATTTTGTTGGAGAAATAAGTGTAAATTACAGTTTAATTTACAGTTTAATCCCTTAAACATCATTCATTTGTAAAGGATACGACGTGAATTGCAATTTAACCCTAAAATCACAATTTTACATTAAAAAAAGCTCAGTGTAAGTTTAAGTAAACAACATGAGAGGCAGCTCTTCGTACGGGGACAGAGACAGAGACCGTGGACGGGACAGAGGGTGAGGACTTCATTTCTCTTTATTTCACTATTCCCTTAAATTTAATATCAGCTTCTTGAATTTTTCTCTTGGGTGATATGATGATAAACAAACATGGACTGCTCATCAATGGATCATCTCTATCCAGCCATGTGTCTTTGAGTTTGCTGCAGTCTTAAGCAACAGGAACCAGAAAATATTTTTGGATTTCCGAGTTAATAATAAACATGTGACGATCCCGTGTTACTGCATCATAAAATATAAGAGCCAATCAGGTACCAGTATGCAAATTCAGCCCTTGTAATGACTCATATTGGGTTGCACTTATAATATTAAATTATTAATATTTTTTCATGGTTGAGGAATGATTGGTTTGTTTGGCCAAAATAAAGCTAGCTGAAAGTTTTACATAGCTTTAGATTCAAAATAGTGGTGAACTGCTAGATAATGAAAAGAAATTTAGCCTTTGTATCACATTCAGATAGTTTCTTACCAATATTTATTAAAAAAAAAAAAAAGAAGAAAAAGTATAATGTTAAGTCATAGTCAAAAACAACTTGACATTTTAGAAAGTTTAGAAATTTTCTAAGAAATGTTTGTAAGTGGCTAATTGAAGTATTTCTCAGTTAGTGTATTGGTATTTCTCACTAATTGGCAGTAAAAAGGCAAAATTTCCATTTTTTTAAGCTAATTTGTTGTTGTTTTTTTTTTAGCTATAGTAGCTGTTGAAATCACTTTTTTTCGCTCATGGATTCTAATTGATTGGCTTCAACTCCTGTTTTGTTGATTACTTTAAAACTAGAGATAACTATTCTGATAACATTCTAGTTTGAATTCAGTTTCATCGTCTTGTTTTATGTGTTAAAAGCCCCTGCCTCCACTACAGTCCCCCCCCCCCCCCCCATTTCATAAATTAACACTCGTGTGATTGCTGAATCACAATAACCGCAAAGCATAGTCAAGGAATGCTACTGTGAGAAAGTAATAAATGAAGTGCTTTGTTTTGTGCCCTCCAGACCCCGCTTTGGATCCAGTCGTGGAGGTCCCCCTCCTCCTAAGAAGTTTGGGAACCCTGGAGACCGACTGAGGAAGAAGAAATGGGACCTTAGTGAGCTGCCAAAGTTTGAGAAAAACTTCTACAGCGAGCACCCAGAGATCCAGCGCATGAATCAGGTGGGAAAGAACTTAGTCATATAATCACCTGTAGTATACAGTATAGTTATTCAGTAAGTATGCTTTGAGGCAGTTAGGTTCCCACTCGCAGTCTTTGTTCTACTACCTCTGGTGCTGCCACCTAGTGTGTAAGAGGAGGTTGCCCTCGTAATGAATGTTAAACGAAAATATCACGATACATGTCACAGAAACAAAATTCATCTTGTCAGATATATCACGATATTCGAGACATTCATATTCGAGATATTTATGCCTATTACTAATGTGTCCAACTGTTCTTTGCTCTTATATGTTTCACAGTATGAGGTAGAAGAGTTTCGCAGAAAGAAAGAGATCACTGTCAGGGGCTCTGGGTGCCCGAAGCCAGTGCCAAACTTCCACCAGGCACAGTTTCCTCGTGAGTAAACTCAGCATTTCAGACACTTGTAGATATTACACTGAAATGCTTACAGTATACACTTATCACACAAGTGTCAGCTTAATTGAGCTAACAGTATAGATTAAGGATGGCTTTTAAGTAATGCACATGCTAGGAATAGACAGTATAAAAATAATTACATAAAACCATAAAATCTCCAGGCTTTTAAGTATCTTACTATTGTGTGTTGTATTTTTTTTTTGTCCTAAGCCTTGTAATCATGTTTTTATTGTTAAATTTATTTGTGACAATTAGATTAAGCAGACAGGCAATTATTATTCTATCGTAAAATGACTTAATTATGCAGGCCATGAAACAGTAGTTTTGCAGGGAAACGGTATGAACAGTTGAAGGGTTAGGCTTTTATTATTATTATTATTATTATTATTATTATTATTATTATTATTATCATTGTTATTATTTTAGCATTTCCTTAATATATGTCTCAGAATTTTCATACTGTGATGTGAAATATTTTAGAGGACCTGTAATTTGACATTACCAAGAATATGTTGTTTTGATTTTTAAAATTTGCAAAATGGGGATGTGTGTGCGCATTGTAGAGTATGTGATGGATGTACTGCTGCAGCAGAATTTCAAGGAGCCCACAGCCATTCAGGCACAGGGGTTCCCACTGGCTCTCAGTGGCAGGGACATGGTGGGCATTGCACAGACTGGATCTGGCAAAACGCTGGCCGTAAGTAATTGCTCCTTCACTGCAAACTGAAGAGAAAACAGACAAAAAAAAGTGATGGTGGAAAAATACTCAGTGACTGAGAGCATGAAAATGATTTGAGCCCAGAATATCCAGACCGTTTGTATTACGTCAGAGGAAGTTATTGTTGACTTTTCTCTCCCACAGTATCTGCTTCCGGCCATTGTGCACATCAACCACCAGCCGTACCTGGAGAGAGGAGATGGACCCATCGTGAGTGCTTCTGTTTGTTTTAATAAATGCTTCTTATATTTAACTAACAGTAGCAAAGACTGTCTCTTAGGAAATAATTAAACTTCCTCAGACTCCTCGTCTGTCTTTACTGTTGGTAGTTTGATCCTGTTATTAATTTTAATTCTGATTTTTCATGAAAATTCTGTTGTGTCAAGAACTAGAATGGCTCCATGTTTCTTAATCCCCCCTGTTCTCCTCAGTGTCTGGTTCTGGCTCCAACACGTGAACTGGCACAACAGGTGCAGCAGGTGGCGTATGACTACGGCAAGTCTTCCCGAATCAAGAGCACCTGTGTGTATGGAGGAGCCCCTAAGGGTCCACAGATCAGAGACTTAGAGAGAGGTGAGCACAGATGCCTGCAGTGACATTAGACAGCATGTTAAACTTTGAAGTAGTGGTCTTCCTGTACAGTATAGTCTGATTTTGAACTTAACCCTTGCTACTTTTTCATGCAGGTGTTGAGATTTGTATTGCCACCCCTGGTCGTCTGATTGACTTCCTGGAGGCAGGGAAGACGAATCTGCGCCGATGCACCTACCTGGTGTTGGACGAGGCAGACCGCATGCTGGACATGGGATTCGAGCCCCAGATCCGCAAAATTGTAGATCAGATCCGGGTAAGCCACGCACTTCAAACGGTGAGGTATTAAAGGAGCCTGTGAGTGAACCATGTTTTCAGAATTTTACAGGAATCACTAGTTATTACAGATCTGAGTTTATTAAGACAGCAGGGAATTTAGACATATAAGAAAGGAATCTGCTTCTTGCTACACAGAGTTTGTCGAGTTGAACTTTAACCGTTTTAAACCAGGAAGTGTTTACCAGTATGCAGGGCAGTTTGGAGAATCATACTCCTGAACTCAGTAATGCTTTCTTAGATGATTATCATCACAATAAAATTAGATAAACATTGAGGAACAACACATTCTATTAAACTACCATTACAGAAAATCAAAAACACAAAATAAGTGAATTTACAAGGAATTTACAGTATATTCTGGAATCCTCCACCCTCCACATTAACCATGCTCTCATTGCAAATGCTGTAGACATGGACCACAACTAAACAACACTGTAATATTTTAAATTTATGTCACTGTGGTTATTTAGCAATACATTTTTTTCAATACATTCCTTTGTACCACTGTTCTGGTTTTGTTAATAGTTTGTTAATACCGTGGTGACATTTTTAACCAGGTTTTTAGTACTCTGAAAATCACAAATCCCCATAATGGTGAAATCTCCAAGTAGCCTTCATACATATAATGATATGTACATTCATAGAAAGCTAAAAAGGAAGAATGTATTTCTAATGAATTAGGATTTTGGTTGCAGATCGATGTGCTTTTGCCTGGCGGCTATTGAATAGACTTTCTCTGTGTCTGACTGCCTTTTACAGCCGGACAGGCAGACACTGATGTGGAGCGCTACCTGGCCTAAGGAGGTGCGTCAGCTGGCAGAGGACTTCCTCCATGACTACATCCAAATTAACATCGGGGCCCTGGAGCTCAGCGCCAACCACAACATCCTGCAGATTGTGGACGTCTGCATGGAGAACGAAAAGGACAATAAGTGAGACGTGTCCTAAGTGTTAATTTGAGGAAAAAATCCTTTCAGACCGAATGGCTATGAATTGGCATGGGATAAGCGAGATACCCATAAAGCATAATAGTATGATCATGTTATAGCATAAATTAATTTATAGAAAACCATGGTCATGATACTGTCGTGCATGATTGGCTTTCTTTTTTTCTTTCTAAAGATTTAGTAATGACAGTATGGAAAGGAGAGAATGCAACCCATAATAACTAATCATTTCGAGACTGACTTTCAAAACCTTTATTTCATCAGTGCTACAAGTATTTAAACATTCTCTTGTTATGCACACAACGACAACTCAGTATGAGCTAAAATGGGTCATCTGAAGTGTCTGTCCTGGTGAGACTAAAGTTAGCAAACCACCCTTGAGTCAAAAACAGTAGGTATGTTGTGCTGAAGTTTGGAGTTGGAGAGAAACATCAAAATCCCGACAGAAATTAATTCGCTGAGAGCAGCTCCCTATATAAAATTACGTTTGTCTGAAAAGGGTTTAAATCATCTGAGGACATATTTTAAATTAATTACATGTAACCTAAAATGACCAGCTTTTGTAAGCATACATTAGAAAACATTATTTAGCTGTAAGCAAATTCAGTATGTCTTTTTTGATGGGGTTTTCGTAAGGATTTACATTCAACAAGAAAAGTCAGTGGGGCTTAAAAAAAAGCCATTACAGTTCCCTCTTTTTTGTGTTTGGCTTTATATACACATGGCTGCACTGTCTAACAAAATCCCATCGTTTGGCGGTGAACTCCAGGACAGGGCCGAGTCAGTGTCAGTTGAGGACAGTGCATAAGGGTGTGGAGGGGACAAACTGAACATTTCCCCCAACCCCAGTGTGCTATGAGAAATGTCTAATCTAATTACATCTTGTCTCTTTCTTAACAGGCTGATTCAGCTGATGGAGGAAATCATGGCAGAGAAAGAGAACAAGACCATCATTTTTGTCGAGACAAAGAAACGCTGTGATGAGCTGACTCGCAGGATGAGGAGAGATGGGTGAGAGGATGATAGCAGAGCAGAAAAGTAGGGCTGAAACAAAAGTAGTAAATCAGATGTTACTACATCAAGCGTTTTTGTGACTTTAACAACCAAAATTTCCAATCCAAGCAAAAAACCTCAACACCTAAGTTGAGGCTGACTAACAGTTGCTAGTTGTGTAGCATCTTATAAACCTGTGTCAGTAACTCTTATGATTGATATATAATCCATATACATTGAATATGGGAAAATAGGAGCCATTTTCAGAAAAAGATTAACATGCAGCTGAAAAATTAGAGCTGTTTATGTTGTAATAGTGGTATTTAATCACAAGGTGAAATACCACCAACACAGAAACCATGTCTTACAATACCAGCTGTTCACTGTGTGGTGTTCTGTTTGTGTAGATGGCCGGCAATGTGCATTCACGGTGACAAAAGTCAGCCAGAGAGAGACTGGGTCCTTTCGGGTAATGATTTAAAGAATTTCTATCATTCCTTTTATTATCCAGTGCAGTCTTAGAGCTCTGTAAATAGGTGCGTTTCCACCAGTGTTAAACAAATAAAGGTTCCAAGACAAGACAAAAAAAAAAAGCAATGCTGCAAACATTGAGAAGGTTGAGATGAGATTATAATTTTATCCTTTGTTCTGCTGGTTGAATATGATGTACATTCAGTGGAATTGACCCTAAAGTTCCTGAGTTTTTGAAAAGGTTCCTGTGGTGGAAGCCTGCCTAATCAAAGCTCTCAGTTTAAACAAGGAAACAATTAAAGGCTGTACTTCTTGTATGATTGAGTGGGGATGCAATGTATTAAAGCATGGCTGTGTGAGCTTAGTGCCTCTCGTCTGGTTTCAGAATTCCGCAGTGGTAAAGCTCCCATCCTTATCGCTACAGACGTCGCCTCGCGTGGACTGGGTATGTGCTCAGATTAGCGGGGGGATATTTACACAATCCCTGTAAATACACACAAGCACACATAAATATCTACGTTGATAATTAAATCGCATTTCACCCCAACAGTAATATAGATTTATTTGTGAGCTGTTTGCTATGTCCTTTTATTTTTGTCAGTTTTGAGATGTAATCCTTTCCTTTTTCCTGTCCTGTGTCTGGAAAATGCCCCTCAGGAACAATTCTGAAGCCTCCTTTGTGCCTCTGATATGATTATTTTTATCACTGGTCTCTTTGTCAACGAAAACAATTCTCCATCTTTCTTTCTCCCTCCCTCCCTCCCTCTCTCTGTCTCCCTCTTCCTCTCCCTATTCTTCAATCCCTAACACTTTAATGTACACTGTCTATTTTTGTGTCCTTTTATGCTCCTTTCCAGTTGTGCCATTTTTTTTAAAAGTGGCAATTTAGTAAATTTCAGATGTCCGACAGCCTTGTGGAAGACCATGATTGCTGGATCCTTCTTTAGTTTACAACCCCCAAGCCACCATTTACTCATTAAGCCTTATTGTCTGTTTCTTGTTACTGCTGTTAAAAAAAAAAAAAAAAAAAAAAAAAAAAAAAAAATCGTCCTTCAAAAACGGGGCTCGCTGGCTCACTGTTGACCCTAACACGGACCTGGGGGAGATGTTGGGCTCCCTTTTTCTTCCCTGGGTCTTAATACCAGTCTCCTTCTTGACCGAACTGTGTCCAAACATCCTGTGAAGTAACAAAGGGAAGTCCAAATGCCGCAGATGATCAATGGTTTGTTTTCTAGACTCTTTCCTATTGACTGTGAGAGGCGTGAGCTTTGAAGCAGGTGTGTTATTTGTGTCTGTTCTTTTATGGAGAAACCTGGTTTGAAGAAGAGGAAGTGGGTTGTGTTGAGTTGCCAGATCAACAGTACGTCTCACTCTTTCATTGTTCTCTCTCCCCCCCTCAGGCTTTTTGAACTCCCTAAATGGCAACTCAGGCAGGCTGTGCTAAATTGGTACAGCAGCTGCCATCTACCATGTAAGCAGAGCCCTGTGAGGCGATAGCACAGAGCCTGATCTGGATAAACCCACTCCTCAACTTCTTCCATACATCACCCTCCGCTTCAAGACTGCAGAATCTTAGAACTGGACTGCAGCATTATAACCGGGGGTCTTCAGGACTGTGGCATCTCTCATAACCTTTCAAATCCGTCTTTGATTGGACCACAAATTTTCATGGTTACAGCATTCTGAAAGTAATTGGCCAAATAAAAACTGGGACACCAAAACAACCAGTTGATCAAATTGCATGATGCCATGGCCCTTTTGGATATGTTAGGATAAGGCACCTGTTAAGTCTGACCTGGGCTAGCTCCAGGAGAGATGGAGAGGGAGAAAGAAAGATGCAGAGAGAGAGAAAGAGAGGGAGAAAGTTGAGTGCTGGATCCAGTCCGGTCCGGTTTGTGGAGGCCCTGCAACCCGGCGAGAGAGAGAGAACTGGAGGGGAGCCGGTTCTGCTCCCGCCAGGCGTTGCTGGTGTCGTGCCGAGGGTGAAGGGGGGGCAGCTGAACGCGTGAGCCCACATATACCTCTTCCTCTCGGGCCTCTCCACTGGACCTGGGACTGATCTCAGTCAAGACTAACCTAACATAGGGTAAGTATCTGACCATGCCCCAATAATGACCGCTTTGGTACAAGAGTCATAATTAGTCACTTCTGTAATTCCTATTTTTTTTTTTAATCCTAAGCTTTCTTTTGATTTTATCTTTTACACAGTAATACACTTATCTTAGTTTGATCCTGTTTACACTTGGTCACTTCATGCATCATGTTTCTGGATTGTATCCTGATTGAGTTTTTGCCACATGTATTCACACTTGTAGACTTAAAATGTGTTTCTGGTTAGCAGAATTGATAAATTATCACTGTATCATGTATAATAGATTCAAATCAGTTCCTACCACTTACCACCTAACACCCAATCACTTGTGTGGCTCCTTCCCATTTGTGTTTCTCATTCTGTGCAGTAGTTAAATTGTAATTTTGCAAGTTTTTAATCCCTTCAAAACAGGGGACAACACTAACTTTAGCAACTTCTTAAGCACAATGCTATCTTTGTTTTATACATCAGTTCCCTCAGTTGCAGTCATTGTAAATGTTAACATGGCCCATGGATTGATTTGGAAGATGATCATATTGATCATGACACATTGGCTAAATTTTGAATGTGTTGTGCAACATTCAGTTGTGCCGTTGTCTGTTGGGACGGGTTAGTTGTCGAACATGTAAATATTTACATATCTACAACATCTAGTTAAAATATGCCTCAGCCTCCAGACGTGGTTTGTTTGATCTGATTTAAATCCATTTTATATTCTTTAAATGAATTGTTGTGGATAATCTCTATCCAGATATAATCTTGATATTTGCAATGTGAGAATGACCAGGTGTAAAGGGGTGAGTTAGGCCTGATATGATCATGTATATTAGGCCCAAATGTTATGAGATTATTTGCCAAGTTTTAGACATTATCACCCATGTGTGAAGCTGTCAACCACTGCCCTCAGCCAAAAGGAGACGGTACTCGATAGGGTCATTAACAGTGTTGTCTGAGCCACCTCTACCTTTGTAATGAGAAACAGACTTTTCATAGAGTTGGTTATCCACATGGATGTGCCAAGACTTCCTCCGTTTGTGGATCTTTTTTTTTTTATTTTTTATTTTTTTTAAAACACTTATTAACCTTTACATCTGTTTGAAAGTGAGCATTTAAATTGATTACTAATTTGCACATCCAACTGGTAAAAGCTTAAGTACTCACTTGTTTGATAGTAGTTTAAATTAACCTTAATGCTTCAGGTGCAAGATAAACAAAAACTAATTTAATGATTTCTGAATATTTAACAGAATATATTATTATGTATTTTGTCGTCATGGCATAGTTCCTGCAAACAAGATGTTTACTTAGTAGGTGTACTTAAATCTATTGCCACCATTTTTCATGTAACAGGTAAGTCACATAGTAGCTTGTAGGGTTTTTTTTTTTTTTTTTGGGGAACGGCCACCAATAACTAAGATGTGTTGCACACTGTTAATCTGTAATACTGCACAGTACGGTTATTATGACTGTAGATTGAATCGTCATACCACTAAAAAAAAGGAATAATTCTTATTTCCACTTTATTTTTTTTTCTGATAATCCTCCGTTTACACCTTTACACTATCCTTTGCCCATTACACTTTCTAAAGATGTGGAAGATGTGAAGTTCGTCATTAACTACGACTACCCAAACTCTTCAGAGGACTATGTGCACCGTATCGGGCGTACTGCCCGTAGTACCAACAAAGGCACAGCCTACACATTCTTCACACCCGGAAACCTACGGCAGGCCCGTGACCTGGTGCGGGTTCTGGAGGAGGCCCGGCAGGCCATCAACCCCAAACTTCTGCAGCTGGTTGACTCTGGACGCGGGTCAGGAGGTACAAAACTTCTTGAGTTTATTAAATCGACTTAGCATGGTGCTAGTTTGTGTTTAGCATGGCTGTATTTGAGCTTTGTGATCTCAAATGAAAAAATTAATTCAAAGCCATTACATCATTTAGGAGGAAGGATGCGTTACCGTGGCTCCAACTCCAACAACCCAAACCTGATGTACCAGGATGAGTGTGATAGGCGCATGCGCTCTGTCGGTGGAAGCGGAGGCAACAGTAGCAAGGACAACCGGGGCGGCAGCAGCTACAGCCGAGACGGGCGCTCAAGCCGTGACGACAGATCTTCCTCCTCGTCTTCGTACCGAGATCGCAGCCGGGACGGTCGGAATAGCTACAGCTCCGGCGATCAGTACCAGAACTACAACAGCAGCGGCGGGGGAGGCTACAGCGCACGGGCAGGTGGAGTGTCACAGTCAGGTGGTGGCAGTAATAGTGGGCCAGGCGGAGGGCAGCAGAACCAGTCGGGACCACCACAGGGCCCATTTAATCAGGGTCCTCCCCCACCACCACAGTCTGGGACCGGACCAGGACCACAGCCCCTGATGGCCCAGCAGTTTGCCCCGCCTCCACCACCTCAGCCCATGATGGGATTTATGGGTCCAGGGCCGTACTCGTTCGGTCCCCCTCCACCACCCCCACCTCAGCAGCAGAGAAAGTAAAACTTTTTATTTAAAAGAGAAGTCAGATTGTGTCACATTTGTCTAGTAGTGGTTGTTAATCACTCCGGATCTACTACCAGAATGAAGAAAGCTCAGTAGAGTTAAGTGTTCGTCTTTATTTGTAGACCTTTCCTTCCACTCTGTCTTGAAGAAGTGTTTTGGCTTCATGTTTTGAGCAGGCCAGTCATTCAGGGATTGTGGAGGTAAGGGCTACGCATATTGCATTATCTGTTCGTGTATCAGCTACATATTGCAAGCTTTTGTGCTTTGTCTGTGGAACTGTCTAAGTGGAACACAATCTCAGATGGAGCAACATTTTGTTTAGTTAAGAACCAGGTTTGCATAGGAGAATAAAACTTTTACCAGCATTAGGCTACTAGTTAGTACTTCTGCATGTTGCTTTTCATTTAGCATATTTTGCTTTTACAGCTTCTGGGTAACTATGATTTTTACTGCTCTAACTAGTCCACTGTACTGTATAATCATTTCTCTTATTAGCTGGTTTAGGCATGTTGTTTTTGTTAGCCCAGTAGTAGTACAGAAATTTACATTGATCATTTTGATGGCAGCCATTTTTGTGAACATGCCACTGATGTACAATAGGTTGAATAAGCTAGTTTGGGATTTGTATCCTGCTTTGATTATTTCTACTGTTTCATTTTTAATAAAGGGTGTTAACCTTAAAAAAAATGTGCATGAAATTTCACTGTGTTCTGATGATGCTGATGACTTAAGTTTATATAGAAGCTTTAACATTAAAACTAGTCGAAAGTCCCACAATTTAATGACTCAACAACTTATTTACCAAGGTAAGGAAATGGGGGTTTAGGTGTGAGTGTTAGATCAGTGTGGGTGCAAGTGATTAAGGAGAGGTGTTTGGAGGGGGCACTGATGGCAAGATTACAACCTTTACCAAAAGAATGTTCTTCCCCCAGTACAGTTGTGAGCTTGGGTCACTATCTGTGAGTTTCACATGTTCTCCACTACAATGTACAGGACAGCAGGTACTCCAGGATCAGGGTTGGGAACCTGTGCTCTGAGTGGATCTGATGACTCTAAATTGCTCCTGAATGAGTGTGCAAATGTGTGCATGGTCCCTTCAACTTGAGGATGTGGGGAAAAAATCCATTGTTAAACCCCCAAGAAAAAGAATAACTTTATTTCCCTTAAATACATATTTGCACTACATTCTCTGTTCTCTTCCATACTTATTATTCGTTCTCTGTAGTTTTTCATTTTTGGCAAATGTACATAATTGCAATACGTATACTATTTACAGTCAGACTCAGGAAGAAAACTGGGTGGCGAGTGTGACTTCAGGCTGGATGTGTAACCTGGACCGTAACAGGGTGGCTGAAACATGACATTAAACTTGCAGCGTTTCTCCTGCCCTTTCACAACCAGACAAATCTGTCAATGTAACAAATTTTCTTCAGATTTTTTTTTTATGATTCCCGTTCATTTCATCTTATCAGAGGCACAATTACTTCTCCATCACTCCATGTGCTGTATTTGGGGAAAACACTGTTTTAGGTTAGAATATTTCACTTAGAAGTTACAAAGACAAAATAAATAGATGGTTGTATCATCATTGCCATGTAAAACTAAACCCATATCAGCATTTCAAATCATTTCATCAAAATAAGAAAACCTACATAAAACAGTGTTAATAGCTACTGCCAAACTCTGGAGCCAAAACAAACACAGACAAACAGAAATGCAAATATGTATGTACAGATCAGCATTTAAGAAAGGAGAAGTACAGGATGAATGTAAAACATTAGATTAGGCACATACGGTCAATTTAAACAAGACTTCAGCATCAATGTCGAAATGAATTCAGTCTGAAAAGGGCAAAACAGCAGGTTGGAGCACTCACTTATTAAGGAGGGGGGATTTTTCAATGATATACACCAGATCTTATCCTTTATAGGCCAGTGTTTTAACCTGATCTCTGTCAGCTGCATTTCTAGTGTATGTACCCCAAACCGTTCTCAATACAGGGGAAATGAATGAAAAGCATATATAAAAAAAATGATTTGCTCAGAACTCAGTTATGGAAGTGGAAGTAGAAGGGCAGTCTTTGAAAGTAATAACCATTTAGGTGACTTTTGTATGTGAATTTAAAACTGCAACCTTTCTCTCTTGTCTGTCTCAGGAAGTTGTTCTATGGTGCTTTCATATATGCAGCATTTAGTCTGTTTTAACTGAACCTCGGTGCCCTTATTCAACTATCCAACATGGGAGGGATACAGCATTTAATTCAATTTATGTAGGATTTGTCTTGTGTATTTGCCATCAGGTAGAAACCAGGGCACTTGTGTTGACCAAGTTGGTAAATGTTACCACAAAATCTTCACCCAGAAAAAAGTTCCACCTCTGAACGGACAAAACAATATGGATTTGGGGCTTTAATTTACAAACAGTTTACCTCGAGCTGATCAAATAGTTTAGTGTAAAAGATTATTGGCCCAAAAACTGCTGCATCCTCGAGTTTTAAGTAAATGGATTGAAACTGTGCAAAGATTTCCTGTTGATGTCAGATTTGGTCAGTCATCAAATGATACAAGCTGACATATCAATGCTGATTAAAAAAAGAAAATGTGCAACTTTGGTATTTAAAAAAAAAAAAAAAAAAAAAAAAAAAAAAAAGTAAATGACCAGAATCAACACCGATATGTAGAGAGAAATCAAATGCAGCTCTTATCCTAACTCTAGATGTGACAAGGATACAGTGCTCATCAGACCAAAGGCAAAGAGGGAGAGACTGGACTTCCATCATAGAGGATCAACAAACACATCACAGCTTAGAAACAAAATCCACTTCACCATTATTCAAACTCTCACACAGATCCGCTCTGTGAATCATAAAATACGCTCGCACACACACACGCACAGTTCTCTCTGCTACAGACAGCACGATGTAGTATTTATGAGTGACGAGCATGTATACACGCCTCCCTTTTCAGGAAGGCTGATATTGCATCAACAGGTTCACAAAACAGGACAAAGCCAGAGAGGCAGCAGAGGAAGATGAGCGTTAAGATGAAGATGGAGATTAAAACTGTTCGAATCAAAGACAATGAGACAGAAGGAAAGCAAGGTGAAAAGGAGAGCATAGGGTTCCAAGGCAGATCCTTTTGACTTAAGTCTGACTCCAGTTTGAAAAAAATGAGACCCTCCGTCACTACACCTAACCTCTACCACTCACAGTGGTCATTCACACATGCTTCTATTCAAATTACTACCTTTGTTTAGCTTTTGATTTAAAATGTCATGAGTATTACGCTGCTGTAACTTCGTACCGACATCAAATATTCAGGAAAGTGAGGAGGGGCTCAATTTTCTTTGGATCAGAAATGAACCATGGATTTGCAAGAGCTGTTCCCACTGGGCAAGACCAACAGGAAGCAGAGGGCTAAAGCAGCAGGAAGTCAGTGTGTCCACCTAAAGGTTCCCCCAGGACTCTGGAGGTGGGAACTGTTCAATGTCTCCACTCTCATCATAGGACTCGTCGGCTAAATCGAATGTCAGCTTGTATCGCAACCGAACCTTTTCCTGTAGGGGAAAAGACACAAATGATGTCAGAAGAGAAATATATAATTAATCTATTCAAAGGAATACTCCAGTGTTTTTAACATAATCTTGGCTTTCCACCCTATACTGGGGAAAAAACCTGATGACTCGAAACTCTAAAGGCAGCTTAGGTGGAAAATTTCTGTTAACTGCCTTTCTTCAGTCAAAGGTTTTTGTAAATAAAGCTCAATAAGGAATAAAAGACTCCGGGGCATGCTGTTCTAGGAAAATAATCAACAACAGGTTGGCTTGTGAAGCAAAGCAGAGTTACTGTTATTTGATTGTTGAATATGTGATGTTAGCTGATTATTTTCCAATAATGGCACATCCCGAAATGTTTTATTCCTCTTATATTACAGCAATTTGCCAACGATTATAACTTTTAATTTATTAAATAACGAAATCGTATGTTATCCATTTATAGTTACATTTAATGTTGTGGAATATCTGCGAGACAAGTTAGTTCCTGTTATCACTTACATTATGGCGGCTATATACACCAGCCTCTCTTTTTTCACTGCTCTCTTTAAATTAATAAGACAAAAAATGCAGCTTGTGTTACTGATGAATGGAAAGTGTAAACTCCTCTGTCCTTGCTGTTACAAAGCGCAGACACTGGAGACTCCTTCCGTAAATGTTCAATAAACGTCTCCTCAAGAAAAACTGCATATATCAATGAATGAGTTGTTACTGTAGAAACAATAATGTATTAGATTGAGAGCATTAATATAAACCTGTGACTTGAATTACAGCCGATACTGCTGTCACAGTTGCCATCATGGAAAATTAATCAACACCACCTAACCAATCAGATTCGAGAATTCAGCAGTGCTGAGGTATAAATAGCTATGATTTGTCCTTTTATTCATGGGGCTGCTTTTTCAAAGAAATGATAATGGTTATGCATTATCTGCTCCTTTCTCAGTACAGGGAAACGCCAAAATCAGTGATTAGGTTACAAAACGCTGGAGTATTATTTTAATGTACACACTACAGTGAGTCTTTTAAACACCGGAGCTATAAGGTGTCTGAGAGTGTGTAACCTTTTGAGGGTTGGCCAGTAGCAGGACTTGTGTAATCGAAGCAGGTGGGAGTATGGGGTTGAAGGCTGGCAGGTCTGATCCAGAGGGCGGCTGCAGTTTCACTCTCATCGTCTACACAGATATGAGACACAAATACAAAGCATGAGGAAACCTGCAAACCTACACAAACAGCACTTCTTTATGGTTTAAAGTAAATTAGCACTACACAGAGACAACGTACCTTAGGGACAGCGGCCTGGAAGCGGATATTCGTGACAGGCATGGGAGCAGACGACAGCATGGAGATGATGACCACCAGAACGTCGGGCCGAGACGGAGGACACTCGCATGCAAAGTGCAACAGGACACGCAAGCTGTGTTTGTCGAAGATCGTCACAGGCAACATGCTACCTGTGAGGCAGGAGAGAAGAAGAGACAATGAGTAAGCGAGAGAGAGGGAAAAAAAAAGCCATAATCCACAGCAGGAAGTTGAGTCAAAGACATGTGCATTTCTTACTAGGCTTGATGGATTCCAGGGGCACAATGACACTGGCCAGAGAGATCTCATCCTGAGGAGTGGAAGCAGCGCCAATGCTCAGTGCAGGAGCCTCGGTGCTGTGCTGCGAGTTCAGGAGATTAGCAGGCTCAGAGGGAAACGCTAGGATAGGACTTGGGCTTGCAACTGGGGTTGTGTTCAACTTGCTCTGGAGATCTCGCAGGGTGGGCTTGGACTGAGGCTGAAGTTTGTCCCTGCAGAGCACGCATGAACATCACTTCTTGTCATCTCACATCCTGTGTTTAATCATCACAGCTGAATATAATCCTTAATCGTCTATGCTACATTTAACACCTCTGTAATAAAATATTTAAACACAGATCTCAGGTTAGAGTCTTTACCCAGTGCTTCATTTGATGGTGAAGGTAATCAGAAAAAATGAATGCTGGCGATTATTCTTTGAATTTGAAATCATACATTATCTCTATTACTAGTTGAAATTCATTACAATTTTATTTGGACTGTACCATTTGACCTGCAGGCTCTCAGGGGGGAGCGATTGCTGTAGCAGAGTCTTCCCCAGCACGTCCAGTTCATCCAGGGCCTTGACAGAAGTGGTGGGGGCGCTAACAGGGGCCTGGGGGGTGGTAACTGATGGCAACAGCACTGCAGCTGGTACTGGGGGTATGGGTGTGTCTACAGTGTCTGAAATCTAAAACACACAGACAAGATTATAGTTAACAGGAGCGAGAACAGCCAGTTGTAACAATCTAGCAAAATTCTGAATGTCGTTTCTTAATTTCTTTCTCTCACCTGAAATGAGTTCCATGTGGAGGCATCACCAGACTGGGAGGAAGCCAGAGTAGAACTAGGAGTGTTGTCAGTTAGCCCTACAACAAAATTAAATAGATTAAAGCTCATCATAAAAAATATACTTTGTGCATTTAATAGAAATGTGCAATCATAGCCAAGACATTTGGTGTCCAGTGTTTGCTTCTTTAGTTCAGTTCTTTAAAAATGTCCCTAACAAAAGAGTCTCATCCAAAATCTTTACAAGTACGTGCTCAAATCTTTATATACTTGCTTCAAATTACATCAAGTTACGTAATCTCTCTCTCTGTCTCTCTCTCTCTCTCTCTCTTTTTTTTTTTTTAGATAAACCGTTTTGAAGAGTGGCAGGGATAGTGCATATTTACACATTTAAATTCAGCATGTACACGTCTGTATTTTAACTCTGGGAGGTGAGGCCTAACATAATAAATGGGGATAATGTAGGTTAACGCTAAAAATTAAAATACGCCATAAATACACACTACTGCCTCTATTTTACTTAAAAATGATATTACGTAGCTTAACTATGTTTTATAATATACAAAGAGTTTGATGTGTTTATAGACATTTGGGCTCTTTAATTACTTAATTACTCAAGTGCAAAACTAAATCACATCACAAGCATGTCGTGGCTGATCGACTACATGAATTTTTTTTTTTCCCCTGGAACTATTCTGTTAAGACTCTTTGTCAACTCTTACCCAAAGACATGAGTTCATCATCCAGCAGGCTGATGCCCAGCTCATGTGATGGTGTGGGCTGAGAAGGGAATTCTGGGAAAGTGGGAGCTGAAGGTGACGTGTCCAGTCCAGTGAGGTCCAACAGGGCTGTGCTGTTCCCTGCCAATGAAAGTACAATGTCAGTAAAACAGGGCTGAAATGACTACTTGTAAGTATGGATTTTATTTACTATTTAAAATGTGTTTTAATGAATATCAGGCATCTAGAAGTACAGCAGTGGATCTTAAACATTCAAATGTAAATTTTTTTTGCCCCTGAATGTGTCTGTATTATCATAATAACAGTACCGAAATAAACAGTAGTGAACAGTATAATTTCAATATATTTACTTTAATGTGTACAGTGTGTGTAGCAGCACTATTACCTGCAAGCGCATGTTTGTGTAATGTGGTGCTGACACCGGA
This sequence comes from Pangasianodon hypophthalmus, assembly GCF_027358585.1. NCBI lineage: Eukaryota > Metazoa > Chordata > Actinopteri > Siluriformes > Pangasiidae > Pangasianodon > Pangasianodon hypophthalmus. The sequence continues at coordinate 29,113,977 of NC_069711.1, read as the reverse complement.
GTGTGTGTGTGCAGTCAGGGTGTGTGTGTAGTTTATTGTTGCAATTACCCTTAAGTGTTGGCGTAGTGCTGCTGTCTCCATTCACCTCCTCTCCCTTCACAAGCTGCCTATAGAGGTTAATCACCTGCGTCAGACTGTCATTGGCCTGCAGGATCTCCGCTTGAGAGAGAGAGAGAGAGAGAGAGAGAGAGAGAGAGAGAGAGAGAGAGAGAGAGACACACACACACACACACACACACACACACACACACACACACACACACACACACACACTGTTCAACAGTCTAGCCACTTAACCCTACACTGCACTGTTTGGATTGGATCCAACCTTAGTTGTAACAATATATGCACAATGAAAGCAAATCTGATATCCTTTCATTTCAATTTGGAGTAATATAAATACATTACTGATAGGATTGATCTCTTCTAGTGTAACCCCGCCCACACCCACAGGCCATGAGGGCTCACTGAATGGTTTGATGAGCATGAAAATGATATAAATCACATGCTGTGGCCTTCACAGTCACCAGACCTCTCCCCAATTAAACAACTGTGGGAGATTTTGAAGCAACCTGTCAGACAGCGCTCTCCTCTACCATCATAACAACACTGAGGGAACACCATCACACCAACTGAGGGAATATCTTTTGGAAGAACAGTGTTCATTCCTTAAAGAATGCTTGAAGACTGACAGGTTCATTTGAAAAACCTGTCCACGGACTTCTTGGCTTTCAAGCACTCTGCACATCAAGCAGAGAGCTAAAGAGGAACAGAGTAGAGGGAGATATATGATCCATGTACTGTTTGAAAAAGACTGATACTGCAGACAAACCAAAAGATCAATTAACAGTAGGTTTGTAATTTAACTTAATGTAACTTAATCTAGCAAGTTCCTTCACCACCTGCAAATAATTTTAGCTCCTGATTGACACAACAGAAAAGTGTGATTCCTATCATACAGATAGCAAGTTTGAATCCAGACAATGCCACAGCCATCTGGGGCCAGGAGCCAAGGGAACAAAATTAGCCATGTTCTCTGGGTGTGAGGGGTGGCGTTCTCACTCTCTCCCCTGTCAATCAGAGCGACACTAGCCAATCGCAGGCGTCTGTGAGCTTATGTATGTGGAAGAGGACAGATAGCGCTTTCCTATGTGTGTGTTACGCTGCTCTGTGAGCAGCAGTTCGAAAAGATGGGGCTTGTTGGCTTCACGTGTCTCTGAGCTGTTGTATACGGGAGAGCTGGCTGATGGGTGGGAATTGGTCAAGACCAAATTAGGGAGAAAATTAATCTGACCCACTAATGAAATCTTTTCTTGGATTTTTCTGTTGGTTGTTACCTAGAGCTTCATCATTGTCTTCTGTGTCACTGGCCAATCTGAATAGTGTGGGCCTCATCTTCTCACAGCGCTGGTACAAATCCTACAAAATACACAGTCAAAAGGGGTAACATGAAGCACCACTAAGAAACAAAACATAACCATAAACAAATCACTAATAATCACTAATTAAATGATTACTCTTGAATGATAACTCTTGTCACCGTTCAATTCAATTTTATTTGCTTTTAACATCAGACACTGTCACAAAGCAGCTTTACAGAAATAAATACATTCAGGATATAATTTTTTTTAAAGTATGAATTTATCCCTAATGAGCAAATCAGAGGCGACGATGGCAAGGAAAAACTCCCCGAGACGATATGAGGAAGAAACCATGAGAGGAACCAGACTCAAAAGGGAACCTATCCTCATCTGGGTGGGATCACTAATCATCAACGGATAGTACAACTATAAATAAATCCCTTCTCTAACTGTGTACTACATGGTCAAATAGTGCAGTTGTGTAATCAGGAAATTCATTAGTTTTCACATGAAGTCTGTTTTGCTGAACTTATCCACTGTTCACTGATGGAGACTTGGGTGCAAAACTGTTCGTGGCAATTGCTGTCCTAAAGCTAGCATAACTGTTCATATGAAATGTTCATCACCTTGATTAGCTCCTCATTGTCATGCGAGCTGGTGTCTTTGCTGTAGTCTGCCAGTAGCTGTGTGAGCAGCTTGACACTCTCCTTCACTTCCTGAATAGCGTTTACTCTCTTTGACACCTTCTCCATGCGCTTCTGATCCTGCAGGATAAACTCAGATTCAGTATTTTGCAAACAGCCTGGATTTTAAAAGATATTATCTTTGAGTAGTGAACAGGCATGTCTCTTTGACTACGGCTATCAGGTTCTGAGAAATTAAACTAGTGAACATGTCCCAATATTTATTACATGCCAGAATAGACAATAACCAGTGAATCTTTACATGATGCAATCACTTTATCTGCTAAACCACATTCCTGGACTTGTCAGGTACAGGAATGTAGTACAGCATGCTACAAACAGTAGCATGAGAAACACAATAATACTAACAATACTCTAAACAACGTACACAATTGTTAAAAAAAAAAAAAATGTATTGTCTCCAGTGTAGCAGTTGGTTCTGGTGTGGTGCACAGGGTGTAGAAATAATTACAGCAGCCCTGGGACAAAGAGTGTGCTTTGCTGAGCACCACAGAAGCAACCAGGAGGTATTAGAGCTACATGCATTTAACTTCAACATCATTTATTTAAATTGCAAGCATGATGGTCATTGCCCTTCATTAGAAATTAGAAATATTGAGCTGAGCTTCCTTAGAGGCATTAGAGGTCACAACAAAGTCAATCTGCTGCTTTTAAGGCAGGGCCTGAAAGAGCAGAGTAACTGAGCCATAACTACAAAACACACACACATGTTCTCTCTCTCTCACACTCACACACACACACACACACACACACCTCCTGAACCATTTCCTTAATAAGTTTGTTTGCTGCTCTCAGGTCCTCCGGGTGAGTGCTGTTGAGCAAGCGTGACAGCATCTAGAGAGAGAGAGAGAGAGAGAGAGAGAGAGAGAGAGAGAGAGAGAGAGAGAGAGGGGAGAGGGAGGGGGAGAGAGAGAGAGAGAGAACAAGTGAGAATAATTTGAGATGGATGCTTTCAGGAGAGGATGCTAGTTCAGCAGAGGTATGGCATTTTGAAAAACTGGCATGAGGCAGTCCTTGCTGGCTCGATTCAAAGTTCTAGACTGTTATGTAATGGTTGTTTATTATGCTGTTATTTACTGAACCCCTCCTAGCCCTACAGCAGCCAGAATTCATAACCAACACCTTATACTTCAGCAGCCCTTATTCATCAAGCTGTGTATAAACAGGTCCACGAGAGAGCATGTTAATGCGAGCATAACGATCTGAAAACACCTTAAACTTTTTAAGGTGTTGTAACAGATTTTAACAGTCGTAATTTGTGACTAAACGGTCATTAACTGTGTCAACATTATCAGTAAATGCAATACAAGCAAAACATAATAATAGCCATTAAAAGCATAATAATAATACATAAAAGCTTAATAATAATTAATATTATTATAGCTGCTCTTAATGGCAATTAGCATAATAGCAGCTTTATTTAGGCCATGTTTAATTTATATGATATGCGTGTGATGGTAAATTAGGTTGAGTCTTATCATATGATTTGTAAATAAGGGACTGGCGAGCAAGCTGGCATCCACATGACCAAAGCTGATTCACTGACTGCGCTCAAACGTCACATGACATTTTCAAGAATCAGATAATGAAATTATTAAAACACTATTCCCAGTCAAAGTTTGGTCAACACACTATTCCCAGTCAAATGCGTCACAGCAAGACACTGGCTTTGAATCAGCTCCACATGTTTATATGGCAGTTTGCCGAGCCCTGCTTCTGGAGACGTGCCACCTTGCAGAGATCAGTGCCAGCCTTGATCCGACCGAACTGACGAGAACATCATGTTCTCCAACAGCAGCTTATTTGATTGTGTTGACAGAATTAGTTACATTAGTGCAGGAAAGGCAGGGACTGGTCCTTGATTCTCATAGCCGCAAGTTCGGTTATTTTTACCTTTGACTTCTCTTCATCCTCAAAGATGGCGTTCTTGGGTCTAGGAGGGGGAGGAGGGAGTGGCTTATCATCCGGAAGAGCGGGGTCCTGTTTCACAATACCTGGAAGAGAAACAATGAACTGTTGTCACTTGGCAACACGCAGAACATAAGCTGGGACTTCCTGTGGTGTTCACATCCAACAGAACAGCCCCGTTCTGTTTAGAATCACAGCACAACTGAATGATTCAGTATTCATATAGGATGTAAATGCCATCATCAATAAAAATGCATTGTTTTAACACGAGAATTTTGAAAATTTAGATTTTGCAAATAATTTCATTGTGTTTAAATGTATGGAGGAGAGAGAGAACTTGAAACATTCATTGTATTGATCTTATTTCACCTAATCTCATAGTAAAAAACAATCAAAAGGCAGATTGCTTTTTAAGAATTCTTGTAAGGAGTGAAAGTAACTGCTCATTCATAAGGTCTTGGTAATAATTCTGAGAAGCCTGAAGATTGAGTTCAATGTAATAGGAATGACGAAACAATGCGCCTTCAAGAAGAAAAGAAGAAAAGAAGGAAAAAAAAAAAAAAAAAAAAAAAAAAAAAAAAAAAAACAGTACGGTTTGAGGCTGTGATTGGACAGTAATACATTACAGTGTGGCACAATTGCAATGCACTGATGAAAAATAGAGTCATTAAATCTTTATAAAGCAATTCCTTGCTATTCAGTGTGGCATGTTGTCCTCACTGTTGGAGAATTTTCCCTATTCCCTAAATAAATCCAGCAGACCATCTTATAGATTGAAAGGAGAGAAGAGCATTAGAGTATAAGAGCACGCCTTGGCAATACAGCAGCAGTGAGTTATCACTTCAGCTATACCACAGAAGTGAGACCCTGATCAGAGAAGGCGTAGCTCTTTTACAGTGAGGTGTAAACAACTGAACAATTTCTCATCGCTTACAAAATAATGAATATACATAATTACATAGAAAGGGAACACAAGTTCCTACTTCTCATTATTAAGCTCCAGAAGGTGGTTCCCTATAACCTTAAGCAACTAATCTGCACAGGAACACTCACTGATAGAATCATCATATAAAAAAAAAAAAAAAAACGTGATTAAGGAGATAACACAGAGAAGCAAAATTCTCCAAAACTCATGTCACAAATGAAGCTGTACCATCTGTGTTCTGCATTTCAAGCTGCCCCCACCCTTTAAATATTTTTACATTTCCTTTTGAATACATTATGCAATTGGGTCAAAAACAAGAACAAAAACAAACAAACAAAAAAACTGGAAAGGCTCATTTTAAATCTATTTTTAATGAACATACCACATTTCTAGTTTGCTTTTTTTAATGTTTGATACACACCTGTAGTTAGAGTGAAACTAGCCAATAAACCACCACTAAAGTACATGAAAATGTGACTATTTATAATTATGAGATTTCTTGAAATCCTAGAACAACGTTAATCTGATACAAGATACTGTATTCTGTTGTTAAAATAACCACTTGAATAATCTGATAATGGCTGAGATCAGATAATGATGTAAACACAGTGTGTAGACTTTTCTGGTTACCTTGTTTCTTCAGCATCTGATAGGCGTCAGATATTTTGGTCTCTTCAGGAAACCCCACAGTCCAACTGTACATCATTTCAAGCACCTTCTTCTTCACGGGTTCTGGCGCTCGAGAGCCCAGGTACTATAACAGAGCACAGAGCAATAGGAAATACAGGCTACACCTAACCCAGTCACCAGTTACACAACACTACCTAAATACTCACTATGACCAGAAAACATTTTAACATCTGAGAATTATACAAACAAACAAACAAACAAACAAACAAAAAAAAAAAACACAAAACAACTCCAGTCTTACCTTTGGAGAAACCACCTTGATGAGCTCATTGAGAAAGCGGAACTTCCCCACTTCGTTATGGAACCTCTTCCCACAGTTCTTCATGCATGTCTCCAGAACCTTCACACGTCATCACACACATATTACACTGCCTTCTTCAAACGTCAGTTTTAAAAGCTACTGTTAATTAGCGTCACTGTGTTTCACCATTAGGAGGATTATAACAGAAACTATTCCCTGAGAGCTTGCTGAGAGATTTAATAAAGGAAGAAGATATTTGGGATGCAATCTAAAGCTTCAAAGCTGAGACTGAATCTTCCTACTCAGTTTTTCAGATTTAAAAATATATGCTTGGAAAATATTGCTATGGCTTATGAAGGCTTATTTTGTATAAGCAACATAGATAAGTGTGGGTGATTTCAGCCAATTAAGCCGTTCCAATTGAGGGGTGGTGTTATATTCCGGAAATGCTATTTACAGGATGTGTATGTACTTGCTGAAATCATTACATAGGTCATTATGTAATATGTATTAAAATTATACCAAACATGATATAGATAAATATAGGTTAGACATAAATACAGATGGTCAGCTTTAATCTTCTGATGAGGAAACTTCATTCTCTCTGATTGCACTGCTCACTACACCATACACAGATGGGAAACTACACAGATGGGAAAACATGATATTCTGACCCCGAACTTCAGATGTACCTGGTTGCCCCAGAACTGCATTATCTTACCGTGAGGGCCTGCATGGCTTCCCATTCCTGCGGCGACTGGATCTTGTGGGCCAAAAGCCTGGTGGCCAGCTGCGGACTGTAGAAAAGAGAAGTCCACATTACAAAAGCCAGCAGATAAACAAGGAGAAACAAGCTGAAGTAATTCCCAAAACATATTAACTGGATTAAAGTAAAAAAAATGATAAGATGATTACAAATTGGGAGTATATTTAACTCTTGAGACACAGGAAGGATAATGAACTTTGGTGTGAATTTCTATAACTGCAGCTCCGATAGAAGTCGCAGGTTTATATGAATACATTATTGTTTCTATAGTAACAACTTACACAGGGACTCATGTGGTGGACTTTCCACATAATCTAAGCCTGATATTACATGGATTTAAAAATCTGATGTTAATTAATGTAAGAAAGACATCTAATCGCTGATAGGGTGCGCTTTTTCTGTAAGGAGACATTTATTTGACGGTTATGGAAGGAGTCTCCAGGGTCGGCACTTGGGAAAGTCTTCCAGAGAGAGGACTTTGAGCTTTCTGTTTTCCAAGTAACATGGAAAAAGTCTTTCCTTATTAACAAGACGAGGGGGGAAAAAAAGAGGCTGGCATAGGAATGACTTTTTATAGCTGCTTAAGATATCATCTGTAAACATGCCTAAATGATTCATACAGTGTTGATGCCGAGGTCTCTACAGCAAGCTTTGCCTGTGTGAAAACTGGGAAAACCCCCTCCTGATTATTCCTCTTGGAAGTCGTAGGAAATTTTGAAGAACTGTTTGGCAGTGAGCTGTTTTTACCTGCTAGCAAATACAACTGAAAAAATATCTTGCTGAAACTGTACAACACTGGCATGTAAATGACACAACGCTTAGGCTCAGAAATTAGGTAATGTGGTACAGAATACTACATAACATGATTAAACATACAAAACAATATGCAAATGTAATAAGCAAAATGGAAAATAATATTCTATATGATGGAAACACTACGAAGAAGCTATGAATTTTAGCCTACAGGCAAGAACGCCTGAAAACATAGCACTAGGACCCAGTTAAAGTGGAACTCACCCTTCAGGTTCATTGCTCAGCTGTTCACAGAAAGCCTTAATGCTGTCCCAGTCCGTCTCTCTGTTTAAAGGGTTGGTCGCTTTGTCTGCAAGTCAAAAGCATACAGAAAATTCACTATGTTATCCCTGAGGCTTCATTTAAAATGCATGATCAACAAAGCTCTTGTTTAGAGGGCCTGGGAAGCATTACAAAGACACTAGAAATGATATTGCTTAACCTTGTGAATAATTAGTGTAAAAATGATCACTGCAGCAGTTTTGCCAAAGGAGCTAAAAACATTATTGAAAATTGAGTTAAAGCGCAGCACAGCTAATCATCTGAATCCAAACCTATGCACGTGTGTGTGTTTCCCACTGCATAATGCCACCTGTGAAAGTGGCATTTCCTCGTGGCTGTGATGTGGTGACTAGTGAGGTGACTAGTGTTTATATACACCATTCAAAATGGCTAATGGCTGTTTTAAAGATGCATAGCAATGTCACTTGTCTACCTCAGTATGCTCTTACCAAGCATGAGCGAGTTTGTTTTAATGGCACTGAGTGCACCAAAAGCAGAGTGTGCCAATACTTTACTCTTGTTGAGAACATTCTGGATAGATGTTGAGTACAAACTTTATCTCACAGCGAAATACAAGAAAATTCCAAGGAGTAGTTCCTTTTCCGTGGCTACATCTAAAAAAAATTTAAAAAATACTAACTACAAACATTCTACAAAGCCTTTGTTATGTTTATTTTTTTATACTATAAATGTAACTATAAGCTAATAAAAAAGTATGAAGCATAATTCTTTAATAAATAAAACATTGCAATTGTTGGTAAATTGCTGTGGTATAAGAAGAATAAAACACTGCGGGAAGTGCTGTTATAACTCTGCCTCACACTGTTGATTATTTTCCTACAACAGCATGTAATGTTTTATTCCTTACATGAAATATATACGTGTGCAGGTCCTGCAACAATGGTTTACTAGTGGAAAGGGAGTGAGTGTGTGTGTGTCTCTGTGTGTGTATGTTTGGGACATTTCCAGTTTGCATATTTATAGAATCGGGATTTCCTGATGAGGGTAAAGCATGGGCACTCACGTGTTTTTTGTGTTGTCATATAATAATCCCACATCAACAAATTATTCAATTTGTCAATTTGTATTATTCAACAACAAAATCTTCTTACCAAATCTTGGATGCCTAGAACTTTTTCCCAGTTTAGTCAGATCACAAGATCTAATACTTCACATGAGCACTAATATTCTCAAACTTCTACCAGTTTCCAACTTATACAGAAATAAATAAATTAGTAAGTAACGTGGATCTCCAAGAATTCATTAGACTGAATGTGAGGGCTGAAAAATTCTACTACCTATCAATAACTCTTTACTATTATAAAGCCATTATGGCTGAGCCTTACAGCACAGCGTCTGATCGTAGGCATAAAAATGATTATTCATACACACAAGCTCAAAACAGACATCATCATTCGTGTTCGTGTAATCATGCAGCAACTCTTCCAAATAGCAAGCATGGCAAACAGCTCTTTCATTCGAAGCACACAAGACAAACTCTCGTCTATTATGTTGATTAGACAAGGTTTGCGTAGTCTTTTCTAGTTTCGTGTCTAAAGGCGTTTTCAAAAATCAGTGCTTGAGAAAGTAATCCATCTCATTCATATTTAGTACATCCAGTCTTGTATTGCATGTGTGCTTTCTCAGTTACTGCTGATGATGTTATGTGTCAGTGAAGCAGGCTGAAATCTGGCAGGCATTTCATCTGAAATGACTGTCACTGATAGGCTAAATTAATATACAGTCTGGGCTAGAGAGAAATCAGCCCCAGCCTCACTTCACCGACGAATACAGCAATACAGTGACTGTCCTGCACTCGAAACGGCTCTCCAGCTGGTTATATGAGTTGAGAAAGCTGGTTTGGTCCAAAGGACCAATCACTCATCACCATTGGTCCAAAAGAGCAATCACTAATCACCACTCTAACCAGTTTCCACCATGTCTCTCTCCCGACTACTCACTATCCCTGTGTGACTGCGTTCGTCATGTGTAATATGAAATTATAATACTCTACGAAATACTATTTTGTAGTATCTTCTTTCTATAAGAGTTACTAAGTTATAATTATTCTATTCTATTCTATTCTACAATAAGTGCCTTCAGAAAATCTTCCTTCTACATATAACATTTTGATATGCGAATGACCATGATGATCTCATACATATGCAAACTAGGTTGTGACGTCATATGGTGACTTCTGGCCACTTCTTGAGCATGCATTATCTACTTTCCCCTGAAAAGAGTTGGCAGGACTGGCCCTATTAGCCAGAAGGGTGTTTATGTGTTCTCAAATTTGAACTTTTATTTATTATTTTTTCTATTTATTTAGAAAGTTTTCACTGATGTATGAATACATTAATGCTCTATAAACATGCAAGTCAAACCCTAATCTCGACTGGACATCAAGTAAAAAACTAAGAAAAGCTTTTTTTCCTTCTGAAAAGTTGTTCTGAAGAGGCTTTTACAGTATATCTATCTATGGCTCTCTATGACTAGTTGCTTAAACACGGTTCAGAATTCACACACAGCAGGTTTGTTGTCAGTTTTCTTTGTCAGCTAGTTAGAGGACTAGTTAGCATGTCATGTGAAATGATCCCTCCCTATTAACTTACACTGGAAGTGACCGCGCTTCTGGCTAGCGTAGTAAGCTAAACCATCTTCCATCGAAATGTCAGCTTAGAAATGACAAGTTAAGAAATAGTTTTAACGCATAAGAAAGTGTTTTAACACTAACCGACGTCTGTATTGAATAAAGAGACGTGTTAATGTGATTACACTCGCTAATTCGCTAGCATGTTTAGCTTAGCTTGCAAACAAACTGCCAAGCTAGTTAGCTATCTAGCTAGCTTCAAGTCTTGGCACTGATAAGCCTTATGCAAAAAAAAAACAAACAAAAAAACGACAACTAACAACAAAGCCCTACGTTTGATTAGTACAAATAGGCATCTTTATATATTATAACGTGTCAACCGTGCATTATAAAGCTGCTTAATTAAAACTGTGCTTGACTTACTGATGCGAGACTCCAAACTCCCCTCATCAGGCGGAGCCGCCATCTTTCGGTGATTCCTTTCCAAGTGCAATCCAACTCTCGCGAGATTCCACACCAAGTATAACGCGGTTCTCGCGAGATTCCTTAGGGCTGTAGTCGCAAGTCTCGCGATACTCTGCTTCGTGTTGATTTTTACACAACACAGACGATATATGTTTAGATTTCCTCTCTGAGCTGAGATCCTCCCACATGAGTGTGAAGTATGACTCAGAGCCAAGTGTGAGTCACTGTCACACAGGGTGCGACTAGATCATAGTCTCATGCACCAAATACTATCATATTTGTGCATCTTCTATTACACATTCGTGAAAATCACATTCATTCATTCATTCATATGCTGTGCTCACTTACACTACAGTCAGGAACTGTATTTTCCTACCCCCAAGAGCAAACACAGATTAACCCCTTAAAGGAAAACTACACCCTGAAACACACTTCATATGATGATATTGAAATATTTATGATGTGTTTAGTGGTTCTGGTGCTGATGTCTGTTGATGCTGGATTTTCGTTATTCTCATGTGAAAATAGAGTTTGTCACTCGCAGTGACATCACAGGGGTACAAGTCAGTAAACTCATGCATAAGAGGTCAGATTTCACTTTTAGCACCTAAAACAGAAGAGCAACAGCTTCTTTTCTCACTCACCATTTTTCCAGCAAAATTCACTGTTATATTAGTAGTAGCAGTAGCAGTAGTACTAGCATTAGCAGTAGAAGTAGCAGTAGCAGTAGTAGCAATAGCAGTAGTAGTAGCAATAGCAGTAGTAGTAGTAGCAGTAGTAGTAGCAATAGCAGTAGCAGCAATAGCAGTAGTACAAGTAGCAGTAGCAGTAGTAGTAGTAGTACTAGCAGTAGCAGTAGTAGAGGCAGTAGCAATATCAGTAGTAGTAGTAGCAGCAGGAATAGTACTAGCACTAGTAGTAGAGGCAGTAGTAGTAGTAGTAGCAGTAGGAATAGGAATAGTACTAGTAGTAGTACTAGTAGTATAGTAGTGGAGATAACATACATTAAACTGAGAGTTCCAGAGGGCGGAAACTCACCAGGCCAGTTTATAAATCTACAAGATGACAGGCACGATGGCATTGCCAGCAGTATCAGTGTGGAAGTTGAAAACTTGGGAGCTGATCAGTTTGAGCAGAGTGTACAGATGAGAAGGTGAGATTGTCTGTTTCCACTGCTATTGGTGCATTGCTCTATTTAGGAAGCTATAAAGCAAGGGCGATAGTTGAGAACAGAACTGTGGGTAATGTGGAAGACCATTAACCAAAGTGAAAATAGACCAACATGTTGATGAAAGAAACAAACAAAAAAAAAAAGTCAACTGTTATTGCAAAATAAGTCTTAGATGTCACTGAAAATCACTATAGATTAATATACAAGTTGTTCAGGATGTATTTTTTTCCTTTAAAGCCTTAAATTAGTCTGTTATTGTTTAATAACTACTATGAATTATTCAGTACCTACAGTGAAATTAATAGGGGATTTACATACTCTAATACATACAGTTATTAGAGTCAGACTCACTAATCAGATTCGATTATAGTATGCAAATGTAGTACTATTCAGACAAGACACGAATTCCAGACGCATGTTTGTTAAGTAATATTGCCAGAGATTGTCTGTAGTAATTACAGTACGATTGATTCATAGAGATGAGTGTGACTTCACAATGTATGCACGCTTGTTGCACTAAAAATTCCATGCACAGTACATGCACATCAATTTACAAACTAATTGCTTTGACCTTTATTGCAGTCACTTGTTTTAGGGCTTGTGGCTACACAGTTTGTGCTTGATAATGAACAGGTCACATGCCCATAACATGTATGTAGGCTAGACCTGTATATACTTGGTTTCACTTTGGTTTCAGCGGGAGGTAATAAAAAAAGAGAGAGACAGAGTAAGTGAGTGAGAGAGAGAGAAAGAGGGAGAGATTGCACTACTTTCTGATGTGTCTTTATACTTAAGAAAAACCACAGGATATAACAGTATCTTTACCAACATTTACCATCATTTCAGACTGAATTTATATATATATATATATATATATATATATATATATATATATATATACACACCAATATATATATATATGTACATACATACATACATACATACATACATATATACAGTAGTCTATTTTTTTAGTACAAACTTTGTTACAGATTTTTATTTTATGACTTCTACATTACTGATTCAGTACAAAAACATTGTAGATTCCAAACATTAGTTTTCCAGCACAAAATTAAATATTACCAAAAAATGTTTGTATGTCAGTAAAGAAAGCAGCATGTTACATAAGAGACACTTTTCAGACAAAAAAACATAATGAAGGCTGCTGGGTTTTTCTGCAACAATAAGAAGCAAGTGTGACAATCAAAGTCTCCAGAAGAACTGTGGCTGCTTCTGCAAGATGCTCAGTAACACTTACAGCTCATTTCCTTATAAAACTGCACTAATTGTACCTGAGACTACTATTTTTTTTTAAAGTGAAGGATCGTCACACCAAATATTGACTTTGTTTCATTTATTACTGTTTATTGCTCTTTATAGTATTTTTTTAATGTAGAAACATTTAATTTCATTACTTTTGAAGGCATCTTTGCTCTACAGCATTTCTTTGCATGTGCCCAAGACTTTTGCACAGTACTGTATATATCACATTCCTGTCTCCACTCTGGAGCTTGCATGTACTCCAGTTTCTGCTCCCAGTCCAAAGACATGCGTTGTAATTTCCAAAACTGTCCGTAGTCTGTGAATGTGTGCAATGGGTTGGCACCCTGCCTTGTTCCCTGTAATGGGCTCCAAGTTCCCCCACAACCCTGTGTAGGATAAGCAATACAGAAAATAGATGGATATATATATGCTACCTGGGGTTATTTCTACTGGTCATATTATAGAGGGTTAAATACTCAGAGTATTGAGTTTCTGTGCACATTCTTCCCATGTCTGCACAGGTTTCCTCCAGGTTGTCCAGTTTCCTCCCACCTCCGAAAAAAACATGCCGGTAGAATCATGCATGCGCAGTCTACAGATAATGACGGCTATTCTGGATTCGGACGGGTCTAAATTGTCAGAACTACTTCACTATTAATGAGACACACATACACACCTCAATGCAAACAACATCAGAGACTACAGATTAACTACTAATACTTGCACACATACATCCTTCTCAATGCAATAAGCAATATGGACTCTTCTACCTCTACAGGACTTTGCACATGCATGTCTTCTTTGTTACATTGCACACAGTACACTTTATACATGCAATAATTTTTATCTCTTGGATTTTTTTTGCACTATTAGTAATTTTGTAATTGTAAATTTGTAATTTACGCCTTGTGTATTATTTTCTTATGTCCGTAATTTATGTCATAGGCTGCTGGAGGATTCACAGAGTAAGAATTTCATTGTAGGGTGTAACAGACTGTTTCCTGTACATATGACAATAAACTCTTGAATCTTCAATCTTGAATATTGAGACCTGTATCTTTGCAGCCCAGGTCAGCTCCAGTTGGAACAGCTCCACTCTATTGGTTGTCCCTAACCCCAAGCCTAACCCCTCCCACTTGGGGTGTAAGCCCCTCCCACTCGGCAGAAATTGCTATTAATTACATTACACCACCTTCTCCTGTAAATAAAACTGGATTCATTTAACTTTTTTCAAATGTCCACAAGAGGGCGCCAAACACTCCTGTACTCCACAAAACAACATGGCCGAATATCAAATAACTCCTCATTGGACATTTCGGCCACTACGTCGAGACTTGAAGTGGTTGTACAGAGGATACTATATAGTGCACCTATGTAGTGAGTAGGAAGTGGATTTGGACGTGTAATTCCTGACTCTTCAGATTTGCACTCTGGGTGGACAGGCGTGTGTTTTATCTTCTGTGTCATGAAGTGGATTGAAACAGGAGCTGGAAGACGTGCTTTCTTCTGTTCATCTGCTAGATTTCAAGGACAAATCCTAACATTATAGATGTGTTTATTTCGGAAGGAGCTGCAGGAAATACACTCTGAAACAAACAAACAAAATCAAACCAGTGTCAAGATCAAGAAGAGTCGGAGATTTGGCTAATTAAAAAAAAAAAAAAAAAACAGAAAAGAAGAGTGATTTGCTGTATTTGGTCATGAGGATGGAGAGGCTAACTGCTGACACATTGGAGGAACATTCACAACAGTCTTGTGGTGGAGATTTGAAACAGAAAACCGTTTTGTGAAGAATTTCTGGCAGACTTCTCCTATGGAGCTGGCTAGATAACAGTTAGCCGGCTAGCTAACTAGCTTGCAGTGCTAACTGTTCGAGTCTTGGGTAACATGGATGTTCATTTTAGTCAAGTTAAGCCGAAAGGAGAAATAATTATAGAGTTCTACAGCATTTAAAGGACATTTTAGTGAGTTGTTGGCTTAAAACTGTTTTAATAGCGAGTTACTGTAACTGTAACGGTGTAACTGTTAGTTTATGTAGCGTGCCTGGAGATACTTTGTTTTCAACAACAACAACAACAACAACAGCAGCAACAACAACAGCAACAACAACTAATAAGACTTTCTCAAACCCCTTCTCTGGACTGTGTTTTTTAAACCATGGGTTCATTAAAAGCCCTCCAGGAGTGGTGTAGGTTGCAGTGTGAGGGATATCATGATGTGGACATTAAGAACATGTCAGTGTCCTTCAGAGATGGACTGGCTTTCTGTGCTCTGATCCACAAACACAGGCCTGATTTAATGTAAGTAAAGTTATATTCCTTTCTGCATCCGGTTTTAACCTGTACGTCACATTTCACAAGGTTAATGAATCACTACTAACACAATATCAGAAGCTTGTAGAAAGATGACTCAGTGTCAGCTGTGATTCAGACTCAGGGCATGTCAAACCAGATGTGCTTTATAGCTGTAATCATCTCTAACAGCACAGGGACAGACCAAGCTGATCCTCCTAGCCTGTGCAGAAATGATGTGTTCGATCTTTAGAGGGAGTTGAGTTAAAAATCCGGCAAATTACAATGTTGTGACATCACAACTTCTTCGTCAACTTCTTCGTCTTCTTTCGGCTGATCCTGTTAGGGATCGCTACAGCAGATTGTTGGTCTACGTATTTGATTTGGCATCGTTTTTACACCAGATGCCCTTCCTGACACAAACCTCCACAATTTTATTCAGGTTTGGGACTGGCACTTAGCTCTTGGAGTGCACTGTTGCGTGCAAACCCAGTGGCTGGGGTTGGTTCCCTGGCCGGGAATCGAACCCGGGCCATGGCGATGAGAGCACTGTTGCCTAACCACTAGTCCTCCAGGGACCCTTATGACATCACAACTTGTTAAAAAACAAAAAACAAAAAAACAAAACGCTCTGATACCGACATCCGACATCAAGTAGTACATAAGCGTAGTGTATGTTGTCATGCTAGTGAACAGACGACTTGATTTAACAGCGATCTGGACTTTTTTCACGATGGCAGTCAAAGTAAGCCAGACCACATCCGCGGAAAGATAATTAATCCAGAGTATTAATCACTTCATCAGTTAGTTTACTTATGTCATATACATGTCATATAAAAAACACGTACTCTGTCTGAAAACAACGGTTCCGATGCATCCTTAGGCACAGCCTGTATGGGTTTACATTTTTTATTAATTAACAAAGGAGAGTGTACTTTTTTTTATCCATTTATAGTTACGCTTAATGTTGTGGAACATCCATGAAACAAGTTATAACAGCTGCAAACAGCTGTTCCTTCATCATCCTCTTTTTTCACTCTCTTCAAGTTCATTTTCTTTCTTTGTAAGTTCTTTAAGTTTATTAGACAGTTTAAGAAAAAAAATAAAACAGCTTGTCATGTTACCGAGAAACCAGAAAGCCTCTATTCTGTAGAGTTTTACAAAGCGCTGACACTGGAGACTCCTTCCATAAATGTTAAATAAACAACTTCTTACAGAAAACTTCACTGTATGAAGTATTAAGACTAGCCTATATGCTTTTCTTTTTAAAAAAATCAACATGTTTTTAAATCAGTTTTTTACTCTTAGATTATGTCTAAGACGAATAAAAAAACAGCCAGATAAGTTCCTGTGTATGTGGTTACTATGGAAACGATAAAGTATTAGAATGAGCACATTGATATGAACCTGTGATTTGTCTTGGAGATGAAGCTACTGTCAGAACTAATCAGTACCAACTCCAGATTTTCCCTTTGAGTTTCTTTTTCATGTCCAGGGTTTTTAAAAGAAAACACTTCGTGACATTTTCACCAGTCTGAACACTAACATTTTGGAAATGAACATTTCTTCCTAAAACGATTTAATCTTAAATATGATTCATAAAGTTTGGGGTGACTGAAAACCTTTGCAGAAAATTAGATTTTTCTCAGGCGATTATAATGATTTATTAGATTGTTATAATGTTATAAGGTGCTGTCACTGGGTTTGTGCTTTGTGTAGATTATTATTTTACATTCTCATACACAAATACAGGAACTGAAAGATCTAGCTGGACATGGTTTATCTGGTAGCTTTCATTTTTGAAACCTGACACAAGGACAAGTGACTATTTTAAACTCAGGACTGCCCACTTTAAAGATTTAAAATAACCCACTAAACTAAGTAGTAATAAATTTAACTTATAGCCTAATGAGGTTTGCTGAAGGACGATGGACAGCTGGCATGTGCCGATAGTGTGATATATGATGTTTCTATCATACTTCTGTGTTTTATTTGGAACGTAGTTGACTAGGTAGCAGTATATTTGGGCCATGTTTGTGCTCTCGAGATAAAATCTGTCTCATTCAGGAGGAGGCATAAGGGCATCTGTATAATGTGCTGAATTGTTTATGATGATTTGTGGTGATGATGAAGATGTGTGCTGTTATAGGAACATAATCAGTGATGAAAGCAGAAGTCGGTGTTCTATAGAAGATTGACTCATTGTAATTTTTATTCATTTACTATTACATTTAATGTTGGGGAATGTTCGTAAAACAAGTTAGTTCCTGTTATCTCTTACGTTATAGCAGCTATAAACAGTAGTTCCCTCAACAGCCTCTCTCTTGATGTTAATAAGACTAAAAATTGCATTTCCTTATTACTTAGAAACTGAAATGTCCCCTCTGTCCCTCTGTCCTGAAGTTACAGCTTTACCACTGACCGTTACAAAGCACCGATATTGGAGACTCCTTCCAACAATGCTAAATAAACATCTCCTTATAGAACACACATTTTTAAAATTTGTTCATGCGAAGTGTCCACCACACAAATCGCTGTGTAAGCTACTAGGAAAATGATAACGTTCGAAAGAGTCGTATTGTTATAGAAAACTAATGAACACTGTCCAATCAGAATCGAGCATTCGGTTGTGCAGTGATATAAACCATGATAAATGGTTAAGCAGTTATTGTGATATAAAGATTTGACAATTTGCTATTGCTATTCACTTTTCTGATAACATCACTGATATTTTAAATACTTTTATAATCAATTCGATTGTAACTCCTAGTAACAGATAGCTGATGACGTTAAAATTTCTTTTTTACACACTTTTTTTAAATGTCAATTAAACAAAACAATTTTATAATTTTTTATAATGTGACTTTGAGTACATAAATGAGGCGTGTGTTCATTTCTGGATAACTCTGACTAGGTATTGCATGCAAGCATGCAAGTGACTCAAGCTGAGTTGTCCTCTTCTGTTATTAACACACACTTCTCTGTCTGTCACATTCAGAGACTTGAGGTTAGTGTTGTGCATGTGATGTGGATCGAAAGAATGGAATCTGACTGTAACAGCAGTCCTCTTTTTTCTGCTCAGTTCTTTTTTCCTCCCTCTCACCTCTCTCTCGCTCTCTCATTCCCTCTCTAAAGACTAGATCAGTTTCTTTCTAGATCATTTACAGTAAAGGACAATTACACCTTTTTTTTTAAAAAAAAAACAAAAAAACATGATCAAACTGGATCAAATTTAGAAATATGTGGAAAATCTAATACTAATCATTGGCATTTATTTCACATCAGCAAGTGGGTGTAAATAAATTTAAAATTTTGTGGCTCAATAATGTAAATTTATGCAAAACCAGACATTTGATGTTACAGGTCCAATGTTATACAGCATTTTATAGACTACTCACTTTCTTTAACAACTTTTCATTGGTTTAACTTGGATTTAACAGACCTGTCAATGTAAGTCCATATTTATGAGGGGAAAGTTAGGTGTATTCAGAGACGGCTTACGCACATGCTTAAGCTGATTTTCTGCTCTCTTCATTCAGATTATGTAAATGACCTGCGTGTAGTTCATACCTCCGATGTTGCCAGATTTTTCTTGAGTAGAAGCCTTCGAGATTGGGTTTTTCTAGATCATCGCTTTTAAACGCAAGCACTCACCTATAAGCCTGAAAAAAAGGATAGAAAATGCAGACTGAAGAAGGAAATAGCATTTAATTTATTTATTTATTTATTTTTGCTGTGAATATGATAATATGACAACTTAAAAATGAAAAGTAAAAAAGACTAATATGATGATGGATGAATAAAAAAGGTGAATAGTCAACAGAATTGTAATGATCACATTAATCACTGCACAGTTGGTTTTGTTTAAGAGCCTTCCATTGTTATTATTCGGAAGGTTGTAAAATAGCACTTGATCCAGCACATCCTATTATTTTGCTTTTTTTTTTTATTGCTGGGTGCCGATAGTTCAGTTCAGCAGTACTAAGAGAAGACACTAATACAGAATCAAGAGTTGTATAGTGAGCTTATTATAAAATACTGTGTATAAAAAAATGCTTTTAAAGAAATTAGTAAAATCTAGTATTATTAGTTTTATTACTAAACTAAATTTAGTAGTAATTAGTAGATGCTAAAACTGTATTCCTGAATGCTATATAAAACAGAACTGAAACTATTAAATGAAAACAGGACACTATTATGTCTCTTTGTGTGTTTTTCTGCAATATGTTGACATTTTGCAGTGCAGCAGTACAACATCAGACAGTGAAACCTTATGCTAGGATTTAGAATATAGTCTCGGTTAGACACTGTCTCGGTAGACACTGCCTCATCGTTAATCATAGCACAGGACCCATAGAGTGTGTGTCACAGGGCTGCTGTGTCATAGCAAACACTCTGAGAAAGTGTTGGTAATGGTTTTGCTTGGTTAGTTTCGTCTGTGCAATTTTTTGATGCTTACACTTCCTGAACTTGGAGCGTGTGAGGGAGGTGATGCTTTAAAACAAGCAAACAAAAAAAACTGCAGCGCACATTTAGACAAGGTGATGTTTCCTGTTGCGATGTCTTTGAATGTCTCTCTGTTTGTAAGGGAAATTCTTAGGGAAATTCTTAATATACAGTACCGTGCAAAAGTCTTAGGCACATGCAAAGAAATGCTGTAGAGCAAAGATGCCTTCAAAAATAATGAAATTAAATGTTTCTACATTAAAAAAAATACTATAAAGAGCAGTAAACAGTAATAAATGAAACAAAGTCAATATTTGGTGTGATGATCCTTCACTTAAAAAAAAAAAATAGTAGTCTCGGGTATAATTAGTGCAGTTTTATAAGGAAATGAGCTGTAAGTGTCACACTTTGACTGTCACACTTGCTTCTTATTTTTGCAGCAAAACCCAGCAGCCTTCATTATGTTTTGTTTGTATGTAATCTGCTGCTTTCTTTACTGACATACAAACATTTTTCTGTAATATTTAATTTTGTGCTGGAAAACTAATGTTTGGAATCTACAATGTTTTTGTACTGAATCAATAATATAGAAGTCATAAAATAAAAATCTGTAACAAAGTTTGTACTAAAAAAATAGAGTGCCTAAGACTTTTGCACAGTACTGTACGTCTATAAGAAATAATAATAATAATAATAAAAAATAATTTTTTATATTGATATTATATGTTGAAATGCTAGTCATTCAAGTGCAGCTCAGGTATAAACTGTCTGAGACTAAATAGCTTTCAGAGTCTCGTCATATATCATTGACAGCAAGAAATTGAGTTATGTTTATCTATCATCAGCCCCCATCTGGATATTCTCTCAGTTAGTGTTGCTGCTGCTCTGCTTCCGCTGACCTTGTGCTGAATTCATGTCACCGCCAAAGTCGGAAATGAAATGCGTTGTTTTTTTCTGAACAAATAAACGTTTGGCCCGTTGCCAGTATACCTGGTGCCTCACACAAGTATGTGTGGGAACCACTGCAGGAGTGTATGAGTAGCTGCAGTGCAGTGTACTGCGTGAAACTGTTTTTGTGTGTGTGTGTGTGTGTGTGTGTGTGTGTGTGTGTGTGTGTGTGTGTGTGTGTGTGAGAGAGAGAGAGAGAGAGAGAGAGAGAGAGAGTCTTTGGTGCTGATGCTAAATGCACCATGACAGACTGAAACCTTGGCTGCAGATTAACCTGACAAATCGTCAATCTGAATCAAGGCTTGAGAAGAGATGAACAAACTACATAAAAAGTATTTACTTATCACTCCCTTGGCTCCTTGGCTTGGCCCCCTGATACTCGCCTGACTGATTTTTACTTTTGATCTTGGCTGTAAATTGGTCCGGAAGTCTTCTCAGTCAGACTTGTTTGATTAGTTTGAGCGCTCTGTCTAGTTCACTGTTAAACTACCCAGACTGGAAGTTTGATAAATTCTGTATCGTGAAATTATATGAAATAATGCAGTGTTCAAACCAAGCCCTGAAGACCAGTAACGAACAGCTTGTTAAATATTAACCTAGTGCTGCTCAAGAGTGAAACTATTGTCCCCAATGTCAAAAGTACAGTTATTTCTCATAAATATTCAGCTAACTAGGGAACATTAAATCACCAGAAAGCAGCACTGTACATTATATGTCTATATTCCTTCAAATGTATAAATATTTTAGAGGGTAGATCAATTTTTAAACAGTCAAAAGAAACTGATATAGGCATGAGGAATCACATACAGATACTTTCACTTCCTGCTGATTTACTGGTATTGGCTTATTTCTGAAGTTCCGGAACTCTCAGGTGCTTGGAATAAGCTGTTAAAATTAGGAACTGAGCATTCTTGATCTATTTCTATTTCTCAATTTCTATTCTTGATTCTGAGAAGTCTAGAATGTGTGCAGTTTGATGGTATGATTGATGGAAACTTCTAGAACTCCTCCATTTCTGTTCTTGAGTCTGCGAACACTAGAATGTGCCAAGCTGATGGAATGTTCTAGAAATCTTCAATTTCTATTCTAGTTCTGAGAATTCTAGAATGTGTGCCGTTGATGGAACATTCTAGAACTCCTCCAGTTGTGTTTTTGATTCTGCGAATTCTAGAATGTGTGCACTTGATGGAGCATTCCAGAACTCCTCAATTTCTATTCTTGATTCTGCGAATTCTAGAATGTTTGCATTTGACTGAACATTCTAGAAGACCTCCATTTCTATTTTTGATTCTGAGAATTCTAGAATGTGTGTGTTTGACAGAGCATTTTACGACATTTCTTTCCTTGACTTTATTAACATTGACAAAATATCTTTCCTTTTTTTTTTTTTTTTGATTCAGAGAATTTTAGAAAGTGTGCAGTTGATGGAGTATTCCAGAAGCCTCGATTTCTGTTCTTGAGTCTGAGAATTCTAGAATGTGTGCTGTTATCAGAACATTCCAGAACGCTTCCATTTCTATTCTTGACTCTGAGAAGTCTAGAATGTGTGCATTTGTTGGAACATTCTAGAACCCCTCCATTTGCAGTGCCTGGTTTGTATTGTAGAAAGCTTCAGGCTGGACAAGAGTACAGTAAATCCCGTTTCCTTTTAAGGACAGGCCAGTATGAGCCTCGAGTGGCGTCATGGCCGTATCCGCCAGCTCCCGAGGCAACTGCAGCCTGCTGCTGGCTGGCGTTACGTATTGCGCTGGTGTGGCTTTACTGCGTCTGCAGTCTCGCACCGCACGTTCAGTCACACACACACACACACACACACACACACACACACACACACACACACACACAGGCCATTGTTTAGCTCCTGACACCAGTCACTCTGATACCAAGCACAGGACATGACCTTCCATCTGCTGCAGTGAGACACTAGCCTTTCATGGAAATTTTTTTTTTTTTTGGTATGGTGCGTGTATTCATTTGTCCAGGGCTTCGTCAATTGTTATTTAATTTGTCTGTGCCTGTCATGCCTTCAGGATGCAACAGGTTTTATCTAGAGAATGCAAACACTACCCCAAAAGGTTAGCTAGATATTTCATACAATAAATATTGCGTCGTCAGCACCATCAGACAGATCCGAGAGTCACAGTGACGAGTACTGGCTTGGTATGTAATCAGTTAGCGAAAACATTTGGTGTCTGACGTCTGCTTTTTTTTTAGTTTTGTGCAGTGAGGGTAATATCGACAGACTTCCATTACTTCTTAGAGATGTTACTACATCTACAGTTTAGCCATAGCATTTCCTAAATTTCATATTTGACCCCTTGCTACACTGGAAACACCTGAAAACTTTTCACCTTTTCACCTTTCTCAGCTAAAGAACCGAAACACGAATAATATTTCCCCAGCAGAAATCCATTCGTGGGATGTGAAAGATGCACATTTCTGGGTTTCTTTTGCTTTGCACCAACTTTATCTAGGTGAACTGAGAGCTGGGAATTCATGACCATGGTCTTGTGAGCCAATTGGAAAAAAAAAAAAGAAAAGGGCGAGGATTTTGCATTTCTGTGTCGATCAACAGGTCGATCAATAATAAAAACGCAGGGTAGACTTACCTAATATAGCCTACTCATATATAATTTGTTATTACGTACAGCGTAATATGAACATGGAGTCGACTGCAGATGTACTTGTATTAATTTTGTAGAAATTATGTAACATAATTATTTAAAGATTGCAGTTAAATATCTGTTCTGCACATACATGTTTTATCATTTATGCTGTCAGCATGGAGCTGTTCCATCCACCAACATACACTAGGGATTTTGTGGTAAAATTTTGGTTTTCCTCTTTGCTAGGATTTTCTTGTTAGCAATGTTGGCACCTCTGTAATTAAACTAAAGAAGTAAATGGCAGAAAACAAATCAGCACTGGCTGATTATTAGGTGTACATTGGAATTTTCTCCATCCTGTTCATTTTTTGTACTTATTCTTCATGTGTTCCTGTCTTATACAGTTCTCAGTAAAATGTGGAACAGTGTGGGTATCATATCAGCCTGCTAGATTGCAAAATTCAGGTTGTGTGATGAGTGTGGGCTTTCTGAGTGGAAACAAGTTGGATTCTCTCCCACAGCAGAGACAAATAATTTCATTGTTCCTCCGCTAGTGGTGAATTTCTGAATAGCTTAAATCTCATGAATTTACCAACCGAAACCTCTCTTGTATGCTGAGCACTTTGCCAAAGTTACCCACAGCATTATACATTCCATCCACACACAGCCGAGTGATTTATCCTTACTGTTACAGAACTTCAGCAGCACGTTGGTGAAAGATCACGTCTCGTGTTTCTAATGCCGATCGTCTTTTCTTCCCTGTTTTGTTGTGCTCTAGAGACTTCGACTCCCTCTCCAAAGAAAATGTCTACGAGAACAACCGGCTGGTGAGTATCGCCTTCAGCTAGTTATTTTGTAGCTTTGGTTGTAAATGATCTGAAAATTAGAGGGTGCCACAGACTGACATTTTAGCTGAGCTCGGGGGTTTAGGCTGTTGCTGTTAATGGCTCGTACTTTCTGATGTTCCACTGATCTTGGCTTGGCTGGAGCTCTCAAACGGTCAGCAATATTTTAGCAAAATAATGCAAGTTTAATCCTATTTGGAAATTTCCATTGAGGGAACATGGAAGGAGACTGATGGTGGTGTACATGCTGGTTAATATTATGCTAGCTAACACATCAGAATCAACCAAACAAAAATTTTTTTAATACAAGTATGTTTTTGGGTGAAAAAAACTAGGCAATATGACACTATATAATACTCGATATAATACTAAAATTTGGATATATTTTTATCATGATAGACTGTTCTCAGTATGGGGAATATCATCAGGTATCAGATTTTATACATTTACTGTAACTCATTGTAACAAGTAATTGATTGGACATTAAAATCTATTTTTGTATCCATCCATCCATCCATCCATCCGAATCATCCTATTCCTTGTTCAATGTTAAAATTTTTTCCAAACCTTTGATGGGTGCATTGTTAATAAAATCTCAGCAATATCTCAGAAATATTATCAGAAATTATCAGAAATAAATATATCAGTAATACATTTTGCATATCACGAGGGTGGACAAATCATACATTCATTAGCCTATTAGACAAGTCCAAACTCTCATATGATGCCCAGACCCATGTTTTGGTTGCCCAGAAATCTAAGTGACTAGGCAAATTTTTTTTTTTTTTGTATTTTTCCTTGATACATTTAACAGCAAAGTGATTGCATGTTGTGCTAGCAGGAAAGTTATATAACAGCTTTGCTCTGCATTGTATTTTGCTCAGTTTTGTCTGGGATTCTTATTCTGATCTAATTAATCCAACTAGTAAATGTTTTACCAACAGCCAGATCACCGTGGCAGATGTGTAAAGTGCAGCAGGTGTTGGTATTGGTAAGCATTTGCTATAGTTACAGCATCGAGGTGCCAATGTTTTGTTTAAATAAACATACCAAATTAAATAAAGTATTTCATGAAAGTCAATAATGACTGTTAGCCTATTGAGTTGCCAGGCAACTATGAACATACGTAAAATTAATAGACCAGACACATCATCATCTCGTCCCAGACACCCGGGCTTGTGATTTGTCCACACATGTATTGTAAAGGTAATGTCAAGCAGCCTATCACAGTATGATACTTTTGTCATATCAGACACCTCTGCTCTGTATTTAACAGTAACACCAGGTATTGGCCAACTGACAGGCTCAGATTTGTCTGTTGGTACTTCTGTGTAAGTAACATTTAGCTTCAAGTTACCACTAAACCTGCTGACCAGCTGACACAGCAGTTGGAGCCTGTCATTATCAGAGCTAAAGAGCTCACCTGTCTTATCGGCTCTCTGGAAAATATTTTCACCTTTGCAGATAAACGTCCTTTTGTTCCAGTGTGAAAGGTGCAGAGCATGCTAAAGTCCAAATGAAATCAAACAATGCTGTAGAGTTAAAACTAAAAATAAATGAGAATCCTGAGCCAGCACTGCTCAATGACTATATTAATGACTTATGTGAAACACAATATGTGAAATATACTGCTGAGATTTGGGATAACAGTGTATAGGTGCAAAAAATGTCTATATTTTATATATAAATGTACACTGTGCATATATGTGTTTTTCTGTACCTACAAACTATCACACCGAATCCTCTTTTCTGTTTTCTCTTTCTCTCTGTCACTCCTCTCACTGTCCCAGGCGTTTGAGGTGGCAGAGACAGAGCTGGGTATTCCGGCCCTGTTGGACGCTGACGACATGGTGTCTATGAAAGTGCCTGACCGTCTCAGCATCATCACCTACGTCTCTCAGTACTACAACTACTTCACCAACAAATCTCAAGGTGAGTGGACACCAACATACAGAGCACACACACGGCTCAATGTGAGGCCAGGCGAAGGTTAACCCTTTGAGTTTTTTTTTTTTTTTTGGCTATATTGTCACAAAAAATAAGCAACGTTTACATTATATTCACATTATATTCATTATATTCAACATTATATTCCTTTCACAAATATTTCTGTGAAAGGAAAAACACTTGAAAAATTTAGATTTTTTTTAATTTAAAAATATGAATTTAGTGAGGAGAGTAAAAATGCAGGTAAAACAATTTAGAATGATGATATCATTGCTATTAGACATTGCTCAACCATGTCCTAATAAGTGTATAAACTTATTAAAAAAGGATTTTAATACTGATATGCATCATCAATACCAATCCCTTATTTATACCCACATATACAGTAGTGTGTGTATATAGTAGATAAAATTCTTATTCCTCTTCCTCCACTGGAGTTGTTAATAATGCTGTTCTTTTAATCATGCAATATTCAGTCTTTTCAAGTCGCTCATAAAAAATAAAAAAAATAAAAAAAAAAACACACTATTTTAATAGAAACATGCTGTGTAAATAACCAGTATGTCTATCATACAGAACGGCCAATTTCACAGTAACATGAGAAGCTGCCTTTTTTTTTTGTCCTGATAACATTAAGAGGACAAAAAAAGGAGGTGAAAGGACTGTTTAATAGCTGCTGTAACGTAACATTATTTGTTTCATTGACTTTCCACAGCATTAAGATAAGATTAGACTTTATTCATCCCGGTGGGAAATTTCTTTCCAACAGTTACTCTATGTAGTTACAGAAACAGTAACTATAATTGGATAAAAAGTTCACAGCATCATTCTTTAGTAAATACTAAATTGTAAAGTAGAATAAAACACTTCAGGGTGTGCTTTTATAGGAAAAAAAATCAACTTTACATCATACCACCTTGTCGTTACTCAAGAAGGATGATATTTAGAGGTTAGTGAAAGCCACTGCATTTAAATGGAAGAGTAGAAAATTGTCTTTCAAGGGATTGATACTGATCAGTAACCAGATAAAAAGATATTGCTTTGAGAAATGATGGTGCTGTTTTTACACACAGAGCAATTTTAATTCATTTTCTGGCACACGTAGTGGAATGAGCTTAGGGATACATTTTTTACTTTGTTCAAATTAAGAAGAAAAAAAACTGTTTTTCTATTTACAGCTAATCCTCCCTGTATGAAGAGACCGGGCAGTTCAGGCCATATTGAACCAACAATAAAGAAACCACCCATACCCCTAGAAGACAAAACCGCGACATCTGAGGTAAGAAACTGCAATATAATATTATAGTCATATACGACTCCCCCATTTCTACAATTCTAACAGCCTTTTGCATGCATGCTCATGGAAAAGGCTTCTAAATCTAACAGAATGGTCAAAAGTACAGATTTGTTATTATGCTCTTAAGAGCTTAAGCTTTTTGAAACATGTCCCAGGAAAGATGCAGTGAGAGACAGACAGAGCCCAAATCTGGCCCAAGTCCATGTCCTCAATCAAGACTAATGCATCCTGAAAGCCTACGCAGAAGCCTTGCGCGCTAATGAATCGGCCTCTCAGGGTGTGGGAAACGGCAGAAGAGAAGAGCAGTGCTTTTTCTGCACCGAAAAAACATTTGGTTAAGGGGAAATGGATCAAAAGTGTTTGGCATCCTGCGTGGAAATGTGAGAGCATTTTGAGTTTCAGTCAGAGGATTTGAACATTTCTAAATGCGCATCAGATGTCTCTGAGCATTGTGTTAGAATCTTGTTAGTATTTCAGTGTTTTCCAGAAATGTTAAGCCTCGCCTTCTGTCACTGTAGACTCCTTGTATGGAATAAACCCACAGATTGGTTTAGTCTTTGTCTAGAAATCTGTCCAGTACCACAGGGCCCCAAATCAGCCCATGTTTTTGCTTTACTGCAACATCTAAAACACCTGAGGCAGTCCTATAGATCAAACGATATGGTAAAAATCGCCCAATACTAGTTTTAAAGACTATAAAACATTCTATATTGGACAGTAAATCGCATGATAAATTCTGAAAGTCATTAGACATGAGGACATGGCACGACATGGTACTTGTACCCTCTTCAAGAAATCCAGATATATGAATATGGAAATTAGAAAGAGGGCTGAGCAATATGACATTTCAATACAAAAATCATATTCAGTGCAAAAAGTTAACTCAGCATTAACCTGAGATGTCGATCATGTGATTCATTTTTCCTGTGTGGTGAGTATTTCTTGTTCTGAAAAACTTCTGTCACTGGAGTGCAGAAAGCCAATCAGATTGTATCTGAGGCTGGGATTAATTTCGTGTCAGTGTTCTGACAGTGTCTATTATTTTGGTCACACCCTGGTAAACCGGTGTTGCCTAGCCTCCCGTGTGATGGGCTCTTATGTTTCACAACCAAGTCACACTAGCCTGTGGGGTTCAGTACTAACTCTGATTCATCAGCGAGATATTCAGCTCCCTCTGTTTCTTTAAAGAAAGCTGCAAACCTACTGTAGTGACCAGTGTCACACTGTGACCAGCCTGTGCACTCAAATTAATAAACAAGATTAGTTTCCTGATCATTGGTCTGTTTTGCAATATTGTTTATAAGAGAACATCCTCTCTCTGCCCTCTTCCGTGTTCCTGCCGCTATTCTTGGTCTTCTTCAAATGGAACTTTGTTCTTCTCCCTCTTTCTCTTCCTTTTC
The DNA here is from genome assembly GCF_027358585.1 of Pangasianodon hypophthalmus. Lineage (NCBI taxonomy): Eukaryota > Metazoa > Chordata > Actinopteri > Siluriformes > Pangasiidae > Pangasianodon > Pangasianodon hypophthalmus. The sequence continues at coordinate 29,085,039 of NC_069711.1, read as the reverse complement.
CTCAAGTATCTTTGACCTCACTGCCCCCATGTGACCCTTTACTTAGGTAGTAAAATGGCTGGGGTTTATGATCTTTAGACTTCTCAAGCATTAAGCCCTTAGTTCAACTCTTTATCTTTCAAATTAATGGTAATACATCTTTACTGAACGCACTATATCATGACTGTTGTGTGTATTTTATGATTTCCTTTCAATGTAAACAAAAGCATATACTGATATATAGATTTTAGACTAAGATTTTGATCCATTCATGATTCTAACTATTAGCAATTTGGTCTTCCTGCCCCTTCCTTCTCCCCATTCCCTTTCCCTTACTGGTTCCATACACAGCCGAATGCAGACAGCGAATCAAAACGCAGCAACCTGAGCAGTACGTGTGCTGCCTGTGAGAAACATGTTCATCTGGTGCAGAGGTTCCTCGTTGATGGCAAACTCTACCACCGTAACTGTTTCAGGTAAGCCATCAGATGCCTGAACATCTGCCTTATGGTTGAAAGACAAATGCTAATGCTCATTTGATTCATCAATGAATCAAACTGTATGTATTTTTTTAATAAGTAGTCTTTACTTAAGATTAAATTATGTCCCCAAATGAGTAGTTCTCATTTAGAACTTAGGAGAAACAGCAATCAAGTTCTTGGAAACTATGTGGGAAATTTAAGAAAAGCCTCCTGGGTGAAGCTCCCTCATGCAGCTGGTTGAGAAGATGCCAAGATTGTGCAAAGCTTCATGAAATATACTGTTAAGAATTTAGAAAAGTAAAAGTTTTGATTTGTTTAACACTTTACTTATTATTGAATAATTTCATATGCTATCTCAAAGTATCTTTCTTCTTCTTCTTATTATTATTATTATTAATATAAAATAGTAGAAAATTGTAAAAATAAAGAAAATTCTTCTTATAATCAACCATCCTCAGGAGACAGAATGCTTTCTTATTTCAGAAAGAGAATGTACCACTATTTACTCTGTAAAATGATGAAGCCATCCCTGTGTTTAAATTTCAGGTGTATGGAATGTAGCAGCACTTTACTGCCTGGCTCTTATAAACTCATGGGAGATGCTGGGTCCCTGGTCTGCACACACCACTTCACCAGGATATCTTCAAACAGCCAGAACGGTCGTCCAGATCTGAGCAAGCAGCTTAGCCCAGTATCATCGAACGCCAGCCCTGAATCCCTTCCAAGTGGGGGAAGTTTGGAAAAAGCACTGCCAGGTTGCGATGCCAATGAACACATAACTCCATCTGATAACTCGCCCAAAACACACTCTCTGGAAAGAGAGATCAGGCAGAATGAAAAAGGAGGGGAGGAGATAAGAGAGGAATTTGAGAATAGTGCGAAAGAAGAGATAGAACCCTGCCCTCCCAGTCCGCCAAATCCTTTTGAAGAATCTGACGAAGAGGAACTAAAGGAGCAAGAGTCGCCACAGCCAGCTGCAGAAGTCGCTAATGGCGTCATTCCCCTGACCCCAGTAAGGAGCACCGCAGGAGAGAATCGACCAATACCTGCCCCTAGAAAAGTGTCTGACCCCTCCCCTAGTGTGCGTCCTGTGCCCAAGCCACGGCCACCAAGACCCTTGCAGAGTCCAGCAGTCAATGGTGGGTGTTTTTCTCAGGCATTAGTTGAATTCTAAGTTGAGTTAAACTAATTCCTTTGGTTTTGTTTTACTTGGTCTAATTTATTTTAATTTAGTTTTTATATTGGACAAGGAATAAAAGTGGTGGAAATGTAATTTGTTGTCGTTGGACATAAATATGGTGAAGTATGTGTAGAACTCAAACATCCACAGAGAATTGGTGTTAAATAATGATAAAAATACTGACACAGATAATGTTTAAAAAAAAAAAAAAAAATTGTCCCCAGTCTTGGTAGTTGCCATGTTTACTTTGTGCGGTTAAATCTTAATAGGGTTCCTCTGAAGCAGTCCTAGATCACTTTGATTTTTTTCTTTTTTGGGGGATTTTTACCCCATTTTCTCCCAATTTGGTCATATGCCAATTCTCACCCACCAGCTAGCTTTCCCCATCACACGGCAGCTACCAATCAGTGAAGGTGAAGACTAACACCTGCTTCTTCCGAGACAAAATCTTTTTTACCTGGTGCTCAGGCTATGCCACAGGGCAGCTGAACACACTTCTAGGAAAGAGCTATCTACCCTCTTCCTTATACATACACTCACAGACACCCAGGATTGGCTAGTGCCACTCAGATTGACTCAGGGGAGAGTATACCATCCCTCCCACTTAGGGAGCACGGCCTATTTTGCTTTCTCAGACTCCTGATCTTCCATTCTGCCCTTCTTTCTTGCTGAACTAGAAAATGAAGGTGATCGCAGACCAGTTCCACGTGAAAGATCCCGGTCACCTGCAAGGTAAGCCATGTACCTACTCATTCGTCCAGCGATCCATTCTCTGTTTGTCTGTTTTCCTGTTTATGAATGTCTTCATGTGTCACTGTGTCTCATCTCCCTGATCACCATTGCTCCCACCTCCTAATCAGCTCCGTTCAATCCAGTGACACTCCCAAACCCAAAGACCCTCCCTGGCTGGCTCTTGTCAAACAAGAGTCCAAGAAAAAGTTGGCTCCTCCTCCTCCCAGACCTGTAGCCACTCCGCCGCACTCTACGTCCACTCCTGCCAAGATCGAGGAGGCACCTCATCCAGCCACACCCCCTAATCCTTTTGATGATGACAACAATGAGGGGGCAGAGGCTGAATCTGCAGAAGCACCAGTCCCGTCTTCTGTGGTTGCAGTCCATCCGTGGTATGGAATTTCCCAGACTGGTGAGGTCAACGCTGAGAGCCCCACCCACTCCGAGAGTCCAGGAAGTGGCAGGGGCAAAAAACGGCCAGCGCCCAGAGCCCCAAAATCTGTCCCTACAGGTCAGTGACATTTACTGACCAGAAGCTTGGGATTTTCCTATCACACATTCGTGAGTTGTGAAAGGCTTAATTAGTCCAGGTGTTAAAATATCAGAACCTTAGACGAATGTAGGTCTAATGATTAATGACATGCTTTATTAGACTTAGCTTTATGAAGCATTAACAGATTTTATAAAAATGCTTACTAACAAAGTAGATACTGAATACTGTGAATACTGGCTTGATAGAAAGTGTTGCTGTATGGTATTTGTCCATAAGTCCTGTGCTGTTCCTCTTGTCCCTCACTCTGTACATTTTTGTTCTATCCATTTCCACTTGTGTTCTATTTCCTTCCTGCTCCTCTTTCAGCTCTTCCTCCTTCTCAGTCTTCCTCTGCCTGTCCCTCTCCAGCTTTGAGCACCGAGAGCCTCTCCTCCTCTTCATCAGACCACGGCTTCCCCCGAACCTCTGCCACCGCCGCTGTTTCCCAACAGCCGTCCCTTAAGGAACAGGAACATCCGTTCACCAAAAGCGTGTCAGAACCATCAATCAACAGTCCTGGCTCTTCCCCCTCAGCTCTTTCATCTGAACCTAAGTCGCATCTCTCACCTAGTTCCTCCTCCTCCTCTCAGCCCCACAGTAATACTTGCTCAGCGCCAGCCACACCAGAGACAAACAGGAGTGCAGGGAGCAAGGCAATGAGACCGCCCCCTCCCCGCCCACCAGCTGCTCCAAGTCCTCTGATTGGCTCTCCCTCCTCACAGCAAAACACGCCCAATAAGGTGAGCAGTTTTCAAAGGTCAGAAGTCCAATAATGTGTTATAGGGGGCTGCTGTCATAAAAAAAAATACAAATTATAAAATACAAATATAATTTGAATTTACATACATGTTAATGTATGCAAAATAAACAAATCCACATTATATTGTTTTACAATCACACATTCTAATCATCTAATGCTTGTGAAACATGATTCATAATCACTACATATAGGAAAAGGGCTCTAATTAAATCTGTACATTTAAAAAAAAATATATATAAATATAAATATATATATATATATATATATATATATATATATATATATATATATATATATATATATATATATTTGTAATATAAACATGCACTTCCATTCAATTCCATTCAGTTTGTATGCTGCTTTTAACAATAGACATTGTCATAAAGCAGCTACACAGAATTCCAGATGTAGATTTCTGTGGATGTGTATCATCTTTGCTTAAGAAAGCAACACTATTTCCACCTTCAAGACCTACTGAATATAAACGCTTTGTGCAGGACTGCTGCTAATGCTTGCTCTGTCTGTAGCAGTACAAAATTACAGGCTAATTAAAATTTGACAAGTTTAATGTTTTTTCCCCTTCCTATGACCAATGCAGCTTTAGTAAAGCAGTTCATTTGTATAATAGTTTTTTAGGAAAATTGGCTGAAATGTTTGATGTAATAATTTGTACTTTTTCATGAAAAATCCTGCAAATCATTCAGTTGCTAAAACAGAAGTTGTGGCTGAACTGGCATATAACGGATAAGATTTGAAGGTTACCATGACATCATTCTCGCAAACAGTTTTAAGGAGACTGTGATAAATAATGTGGGTATGCCTTTTGGCTAACCGCTATAATCTCTGTCCTCTCCTCTTCTAACCCTTTTCCTATAAATCCTTCTCCCTTCCTCTCTCTCCCACTCCTTCCTTCTCTCTCTACTTCCTTCATGTACGTTCTCTCCAATTTTCCACCACACTTTTTTTTTTTTTTTTTTATAAACTTTCCCCTGTCTTTCTAGAGGGTAAATCCTTTTAATCGGAAGGCCCCCCCAACAGTCACCTCCCCACAGTCCAGACCCCCCAAAGGCCCTCGACCCGCTCGCCCTCCTGCCCCCGGACACGGCTTTCCTCTCATCAAACGCAAGGTGCCCTTCATCTCCACGTTGTTTGAAATATCAACACATGGATTAGAGCAGTGCTGAGTTTTCCTTCACACTCCTGTCCATCGTCCTGTTCCAGCAACTCTAATTACTCTGTCTCCTGTCGCTGGCTGTGCAGGTGCAATCAGATCAGTACATCCCTGTTGAGGACATTCATGTCGAGATGGGGACACTTGAGAGGCAGTTGGACGAGCTGGAGCACAGAGGAGTGGAGCTGGAGCAGAGACTCAGAGACTGCTCTAACGGTGAGGAATATATTGATCTGAGCCAGATGGATTTGTCTTGATTGGATTAATGATCCCTTTGTGATATTACCAATATTAGCACATGGCTATATTGTTCTGGGGGAGAGGTATAAATGATTGAAACCAAACACAAGATTAGACACAGACAGTATTTTGGGTTAAAAGTCTTAATTAAAGTGTTGTCACGTAAAGGTTCTGATAATTGCATGTAAGTTGAGAATAAAACAGAATCTAAAAGGAGAACAAACATCTTCTGTAGTGTCCTCTGCTGTTTATGTTTGGTACAATGTTGAGCACAGCTCAGAAAAGCCTGAGATGTTGAGCTACTTTTTTAAAGAGTGGTTGCTTTCCTTACTGATATGTTGACTTCATGTTTCAGAGGAAGAGGAGGAGCGGCTGCTGGTGGACTGGTTCACTCTGATTCATGAGAAACATCTACTGGTACGCCGAGAGGCAGAGCTGGTGTACACGTAAGTTTTCAACAAGGCAGAGAATCAACGCATCCTAAATGTTGTATAAGAATTAAGGCAGATTGGGAGTATCTTACAGAGGAAAAGCTCATGACTGTGTCTGTTTTCTTGTCAGGGTGAAGCAGCAGCACCTAGAAGAAAGGCAGGCTGACGTGGAATACGAGCTTAGGTGTCTCCTCAACAAACCAGGTGTGCATTGATGGGTCCCACCCAAAAAAAAAACACAAGACACTGATTCAAGTATCTGACTCACTCACTTGCTCACTCATGCCTATCTGTAATAGCGCATTTTCAGAACGAGGCTTAGCACAGCTTGCTAACAAATCCAAACCCAGAAATATCAGTGTCCAAGCTGAGTGTGTGTCAGTTTCCCATGACATAACTCTACCTGTGAAAGTAGTAGGAGTTCTCAAAAAAAAAACACTCATAAATTATTTTGAAATATAACCAGGCATATCTCGTTTAATATTAAAATGTACCTGGTTCTGCTGCTGTGTTTTTCTCTTGAACTAATAAGTCACACTGAGTTAGTCTTAATGGCATGAGCACCAGTTTTCGGTGGCTGAATCTCTGAAAGGCATTCTACACTAGGCATGAGTGCACTAGGTAGGGCATACAGTCCTCTTACATTGTACCTTATATAAAGTGCAAGCAAAGTGAATAGGGTGTTATTCAGGATTCAGAACAATTTTAATTTAAGAAATCCTGTGAAATAGTTATAAGAAAGCATTACTGTGTGTAAATGAATAAAAAATAATCAGAGACATAAAATTTTTGGATCATAACTGTGATGTTGTCTCAAAAAAAAGAAAATTGGCACAGTTATTTGGATACAGCAAAGCTCATGTAGCTGTGAAAATACCAACAAAATGCAATATCATGGGTAATCTGCCAAGATGAGGTGCGCCATCTGGTGAAAAAGCCCAGCACGGCCAAGCTGCCAGTGTTAACCCTCATCTGTTCAATAAAGATTTTGAATAAAGGCAACCACCGAATGAGCAAATGAATTGAGTATTTTCGAATTTGGTACATTTTGGTACCTGCCACCCATCTTCTCATTCTGTTCTGTTCTCTCATTCATGTATGTTAGAGAAAGAGTGGAATGATGAGGATCGAGACAGGGAGAAGCAGCTGATGGACGAGTTGGTGACCATCATTGAGCAGAGGAACCAGATTATCAACAGCATGGATCAGGACAGACAGAGGTAATCCACTGCCTCAGACTTATATGCTTTGTACACTTAAATTGACATGGATATATATATAAGAAATGTAAACTAGTCTTATTATTATACCACATTTCTCAACCTCAGGGTCATAAAGATGTCTGTTTTTCTTTAGGGAAGAGGAGGAGGACAAGCTAGTGGCTGCCATGTTAAAGAAAAAAGGTACGGACTCTTGTTTCTCATAGTTTTTATTTTGCACTGTAGTGCCTGAAAAATTACATGAATACACCCACAAATACACCCAAATCTTCATATATTTGCTTCAAAGAATAAAATTTATAAAAGAAATAATTTAGTAGAAAAGCAAGGAGAGCCTGTACTTAGAAAATTATGTTTTGTCTATATGGTCATCTCCATAAACGTCAGCTTTCCAATACTGCCTAGGTTTCATGTGTGGATCAGTATCAAATTACACTTAAAAAAGTGATTCCTGTTGTCCATGCCCTATTTATAGATGACATTTGGGGTAAGGGGAATATTTTTGTACATTTGATTCTTTACTAAGCAGCCCTTCTCTTCTTTCAGAGTTCCATGCCGAGAGTGAACACAGGAAGAAGCCTGGGAAGTTTAAACCCATGAAGGTGTTGAAAAGGCTGAGCAATAAAGGCGACGTGGCAAAGAGCCCGAGTCCACAGAAAGAGAAAAGCTGAGCACGATACACGAAAGGACATATTAACTTAAAGATAAGGCTACAGAGAGTCCATGTTGAACTCTGTAATGACTATACGGACAGCACATTGGCTGGATGTAAACTGACACCCTGAACACAGCCAGTTCTCATTATAACTTACCTTTGTACATCAATGCAGTGTCATTAATTAATGAGGAACACAAGCCTAACAATGGCTCTTACCCCATACCTTTTCATTAGTAAATACAAATCTAAAGAAAAAAAATGTAATTTACCCTACATAGTTAATCAGCCAAGACACGTCTGTTGTCTGCCATTTACATTTTTTAAGTTTTGCACTGGAACCTGTGTGTGGTGGCCTGGGAAACCCTTCTCATGGTGAAATTCTGACATTTTCTGCTGTAATGTAGCTCTGAAAACTACACTTTCCTCAACTGAAATATGTTTTTGATTTGCGTGTATCCGAACCACAAGTAGTTATAGCATTTAAAAAAAAAACCTACCCCGATTTTCCGACATGCCCAAACCACCACACAGAACTATTCCTTTAAGATTGGAACGTTAATCTTTTTGTCAAGAAGCAAAAATGCAAGAATGAAAAAAAATCAAGAACTGTTAGAATCAGGAATGAAAAGCTTTGCTTGCTCATTCATGCATTTTAGGTACTTATCTAATCTCTTAGCGTGTTCGGGTGCTGTGTATAGTGTACTCATGCGGTTTAGGATGTCTACCTAGATTTAAAAAAAAAAAAGTATGAGGCTTGGAGAATACGTGGACAAGCAGAACCTGGAGGCTTTTAAAAACCTGTATACATGTATACAGTCTGGTGCTAGGGGAAGGGAAAGTTACTAACATATCTGATGCAACTCTTATGCAGAGCTATAACCCATCATGCAATGCGCTTCCTCAGTGTAGTTTTCCCAGCAACATGGGGCATGCACAGTATATTGACAGTGTGATATGATAAAAATGTCTTTGGGCAGGAAGAGCGTGACAACCCTTAATTGTATTCAGTGGTCATGTGACTACAATGTGCATCATGGACCTGGAAAAATAGCCTAACCAGTGAAGTTAGCAAGGAAAGGAAGACGTCATTACTCATGAATATGAACGCTAATAATGCTATTATAATACTTACTACGGCATTTACAGTCAGTTTCATGTCTGGTTGTGTAAAACTGGGCTCTAGCTGTTTCTAACGTAAAAAAAGAGGCCACAGTTTCTTAACTTAAACTAGCTATTTCTTAAACGGTAAAAAGACAACCTTTACAAAGTGACTAACTTTTTAAATGTAGGAATATTTTATTACCATGCGGTATTAACTGAAATTGCTCACCATGTTTAGGAAGCCCTGTAAAAGCTGAATTTGCAGTACCATGTTTAATCCATACTCTGACATACCTTTGCTTGTTTTGAGTGGAAATTTAGTGTGAGGTTCTGTTTTAATTCTGAGAGCCCTGAAGTGAGCGTCTGTCTTAAAGTGTACTGTTGTTTATGTATTTATAAAGAAAGTCTTGTTGTAGAATATGTATTTGTGTCTTGATATAATTGTTGACATTTCCGTTTGTCTTTTGTCTACTATTGTGTTAATATCCTTACTCTGTCCTTTTTTTGAGTCTTTGTGCCTCTAAATTTAAAAAAAAACCAAAAAAAAACCAAGGGCTTTTGTTGCATAAAAATGTGTTACAAATATGCAAACACATTTTGGGCGGGAAAAAGAATAAAAAGGATTATTGTAACTAAATCAACAGCAACACAGGTATAAACTTAATGTCTGACCTTTACCCCAGTGAAATAAATGGTTCATCATTCAAGCAATACAATAAACAACATACATGACAGGAAATGAAATCATGTATTGTCTTAGACTCTTAAATAGGCAGTATTGAAGTGTGTGTCTGTAACATCGCCTGGTAGGTTAATTGATGAATACATTGTGTTTCCTCACTGCTACTCTTCACTGTTCTCCTTTTTTCCCTCTTTCATCCTTATCGCCTTGCTGCGTGCCCTGTCAATCAGCTCTAGCTCGCGGATTTTCTGTGAAAGCCAGACAGAACACAAACATCCCAAAATAAAAGGTTAGTATGAGTGGTGATGGGAGAAACAAGTGAGATTTTTTTTTGTTTTATTTCAAACTAAAAGAGAGGTCTTGAGATTGAAAGCATACATCTCTGCAGAGGTTCTCAAGATTTTTCCAAAGTCCAAAGACCTCCAACAATAAAATATTAAGATGATTATATAATTAATAATATAATAGAGTCATAGAGCTTTCTATTCCTGAACTGTCCACCAGCGGAACACATTAGGTCCAAATTGACACTATTTATAAGCCCGTTTGTTTTTGAGTGAGCTTTGGATGAAACTCATTCAATTATAGTGATCAGTCAAACAGGCAAATAACTATAAAAACTCCATAATACGTAAAGTATATTAGCTTTAACAGTGATGGTTTGTGATTTTCACTAGTGTAACCAAAAAAAAAAAAAAAAAAGAAAAAAACATGGACCCCTTGGACATACTTCACAATCCTCTGGGGTCCCTGAGCCCCACTTTGAGAATGACTGATCTATGGTCAGGAAGTGTAATATGCTGCACATTAAACCAAGCTCTTAGTTCACGCTGCATACATTCTGATACTGCAGGCCCGGTTCACCCCTGGCATTAACATTGTCTATGTCAGGTCATGTGCAAAACTCTGGTTTCAAAACATTAAATCAGTTAGAAGGAAAATGTTTAAATGATGCCTCTACTAACGTCCATTCATTGTGAGCACATACTGACTGAATTATACTGGTCAGGTTTCAATACACCCAGGACTGATGAGATTTGCAAATGACATTTGTGAGATGTTGAACAGGAAATGATGTGTGAGTTAGCTTTGGTGAAGTGTTAATTTCTTGCTGGGAATATATGTACACACTGTATTACCTGAGATATCTCGGTGTTAATGATATGATGGTACTGTTTTCCCCTTCCAAGAGCATTCATCTCCTCCAAAAACTGCCTTCTCTCCTCAATCTCATCCAGAACTGTACAGGATGGATAAAACAGGAGCTGTGTCTCAAACTACATACTACAAACAAATAGTTAAAACGCCCTAAACATTCTAACTCTAAACATTTTTAGAGCCACTTGGCAATTAAAGTCTAGAAATTTAACAGTCAAACAGCTTTGGATTTATACAAGATTTAAAAGGTTCATAAATATGCCTTGTATCGGTAGTCTTACCCTCCTGGAACCTGTCTCTCTCAGTGTCCTCCATTCTGTTAGCAGGCCTTGTGTGGGACCTCGAAGGGTGCGTCTCCGCCTGGCCTGTAGCGAGGATGTTCTGCAGCCTGCACTTCTCTTTTTCCTGGTCTCCTTCAGCCAGAGACGTCAGGGAGAGAAGAGTGTTATTTATCTTATTTATCTTAAAGCATACGCTTCAGGAACTCCAGTGAAACTAATAGCACAATGTATCTAGTGAGGAGCAGTAACTGTAACCTTGACATAAAGTCTTTTCTATTTAAAAACCTGAGTAAGGACAGGGATTTTTAACCAAATTTGAAAACACCATTAAGTGATTTTCTTGGTGACAATAGCAAAAGTAACAATAGCACTAAAGATTGAAAAAAGATCACAGATCTTTAATGCTGCTGCTCTTTGTTTTTTTTTTGCCGTTTTTGCCATATTATAAATGTAGTTGATTTATATTGTAGTTCCCATCGTGGCATGAGACCCTGTCATGGTGAAGGGACTTGTCTATTTTGATAAACCTCAGGGCTATGTCATTTGGGTAGGCCCAAGCTTGGTGAGCAGATCAGAGGGGAGATAGACAAACAGCGATCCTAAAGACATCTATGAAATACACAAAACAACTTCAGAGACTACAGACTAACTCTGCATACTTTGTGTACACACATACATCCTTCTCAATGCAATAAGCAATATGGACTCTTCTACCTCTACAGGACTTTGCATATGCATGTCTTCTTTGTTACATTGCACACAATACACTTTATACATGCAATAATTTTTGTCTCTTGCATTTTTGCACTATTAGTAACTTTGTAATTGTAAATTTGTAATTTATGCCTTGTGTATTATTTTCTTATGTCCTTAATTTGTCATAGGCTGCTGGAGGATTCACAGAGTAAGAATTTCATTGTATGGGATAACAGACTGTTTCCTGTACATAGGACAATAAACTCTTGAATCTTGAAATGAAGGATTAGGATCCCATCCCTGCAGCTAGGACTGGGGGTCGTGTCTGCAGACGATCATGAGGCTACTCACATATCCCACGTAACCTGAAATGGCAACATGGAACCATCTTGTGGGCTCACCACCTATATGAACGGGGGGAGTCAGGTGCAATGCCTGCTGGGTGTCAGTTATGTCATGGACAGGCTTTGGGAACATTTAAATGCTTATATATTCATTTACCTGGAAATGATTGAATGAACCTGATCATTGAATGGTGGAACTGTAAGAATAGCTGATGCATACGTGTGGCGCTGGGCTGAAATCTCTCACGCGTGTAGCTGTCCCCAGCACTGCATTTCTCCGCGCTGCGTTTCTGTGGTCTGGATGAGAGAACTGGGCCTTTGCTGACTCTTAGCTCTGGTTGTGGAGGTGCCGTAGATGATGTGGGGTTACAGATCAGTGGTAAGGCGCCGCCTTCTGGCACACCAACAGAATGGGAACTAGTTTAGAAAAATGCATGCTAATCTGGATTCCAGCATTGCATTAATGAAAAAAACCCTGTGATTTGAATTACAGCCAGACTACCCTCAGAGCTGCTGTTGTGTAAGGAATAAAACACTTCAGGGAGTGCTGTTATAGGAAAATAATCAGAGATGGGGTGGTGTGATGATACCACAGCAATTTGCCAATAATTACATTTTTAAAAAATTTATTATTGAATGAAACACTGCTTTTTGACCATTTATAGTTACATTTAATGTTGTGGAACTGTGTGAAACCAGTTCCAGTTATCACTTACATCATAACAGCTATAAACAGTTGTTTCCTTACCAGGCTCTCTTCTTTCCTTTTTCTCTCTTAAAGATAATAATAATAAAAAAAAAATGCAGCTTGTCATGTTACTTAAAAGCTTTCTGGAGGTCCTGAAGATTCTCATGTGCCGAAATACTTACTAACTATTACACGCTGGCACTGGAGACTCCTTTCATAAATGTTAAATAAACATATCCTTACAGAAATCTCCATCAATATTAAATAAACATATCCTTACAGAAATATGCAACTATTATATGTTTCTCTTTGTTACAGAATGGATAACATATTAGAATGAATGCATTAATACAAATCTGTGACTTGCATTACAGCCAGCACTACTGTCTACTGTTATAGAAAAAAAACACCTTCTGACCATATGAGAACTGAGAATTCAACAGCACTGTGGTATAAAACTTAGTAACATTGATGAAGTAACTGATGAAGGCTTCTGATTTTTACACAAATCTGTGTCTATCTCAGACAAGCCCTGTCATTAATAAAGGTGAACAAGTCAAAGATGAAGTTGATGAGGACTTCTGAAGAACATGTAATCTTACTCTTCAGCTGGTTGTTGATCTGTCGCTGCTGAAAGTTGGTGAGGCGTGATTCTCGCATCATCACTGTGGACAGACAGTCAATCAATCAATCAATCAATCAATTAATCAATCAATCAAGCAAGCAAGCAATCAAATGACAGACCAGCTCACACAAACACACCTTGCATTAGTTCCTGAGTGTCCTTGCTGTATTTGAATCGAGGACAGTCCCACAGTCCCTTATTGCTGTTTCTGCCATGTGCTGTCCCACTCTTCATCCTCTCCATTTTGGACTGCAGGGAGTAAAACAAAACAAAACAAAAACAAAACAAAACACAACAAAACAAATTCAAAACAAAACAAAACAAAAAACAAAACACAAAACACAACGAAACAAAACAAAACAAAACAAAACAAAAAACAAAACCAAACCCCCAACACTCACTCTAAATCTGGATGCAGATATTGTTGACTTTTGATGATTGACATTTTTTTTTTTACATAAAACACTACACAGACATAAACGCAGCTTGATTAAAAAAATTAACATCAACCTCAGCAGATATAATTAATAAATCTGTTTGAAAAGTAACATACCACCAAACACACCACCTCGTTTGTCACACAAGCAGAGTAACATCCGGTTAAGTTGCTATGGATACAAGAATACAATCAATTCGGAGAAACGCCAACAGATGGCGACAAAGTTAAAAAAAAAAGAAAAAAAAAGGCTAGTTCATATACACTGATCAGCCATAACATTAAAACCACCTGTCTAATATTGTGTAGGTCCCTCTTGTGCCACCAAAACAGCTCTGACCCATCGGGGCATGGACTCCACAAGACCTCTGAAAGTGTGCTATATTATCCGGCACCAAGATGTTAGCAGCAGATCCTTTAAGTCCTGTAAGTTGTGAGGTGGGGCCTCCATGGATTGAACTTGTTTGTCCAGCATGTCCCACAGATGCTCTATCGGACTGAGATCTGGGGAATTTGGAGGCCAAGTCAACATCTTGAACTCTTTGTCATGTTCCTCAAACCATTCCTTGAATAATTTTTGCAGTGTGGCAGGGTGCATTATCCTGCCGAAAGAGGTCACTTCCATTAGGGAATACTATTGCCATGAACATAACATCCACATGAATGCCAGGGCACAAGGTTTCCCAGCAGAAAATATTGCCCAGAGCACCAAACTGCCTCTGCCAGCTTTCCATAGTGCATCCTGGTCCTATATCTTCCCCATATAAGTGACACACACACCTGGCCATCCACATGATGTAAAAGAAAACATGATTCATCAGACCAGGCCACCTTCTTCCATTGATCCATGGTCCAGTTCTGATGCTCACATGTTCATTGTAGGCCCTTTTGGCAGTGGACAGAGGTCAGCAAGCTGTGATGCACTGTGTGTTCTGACACCTTTCTATCATAGCCAGTATTAACTTTTTTCAGCAGTTTGTGCTACAGTAGCTCTTCTGTGCGATCGGACCAAACGGGCTAGCCTTCCCACCCCACGTGCATCACTGAGCCTTGGATGCCTATGAACATGTCGCAGGGTCACTGGTTCTCCTTCCTTGGACTATTTTAGGTGGGTGCTAACCACTGGATACCGGGAACACCCCACAAGACCTGCTGTTTTTGAGATGCTCTGACCCATTCGTCTGGCCATCACGATTTGGCCCTAGTCAAAGTCGCTCAGATCCTTACGCTTGCCCATTTTTCCTGCTTCCAACACATCAACTTTGAGAACTGACTGTTCACTTGCTGCCTAATATATCCCACCCCTTGACAGCTGCCACTGTAATGAGATAATCAATGTTATTCACTTCAACTGTCAGTGTTTTAATGTTATGGCTGATCAGTGTATTTCTACATGCACATAAGTATTTCACTTTACTTTGCACATGTACAGTTTTAAGCATATATATTTATATTTCTATATTTTTTTTTCATGAAAATGAAGAATATGAAAAATGCCAGACTGTGCACTTAAAGGTCACTGAACAAGAAAGTACCACTCTTATATGCACTATTGATGTGATGATGGTTCTATTAATAAGCTATTATAAAGATAACATGATAAATACTGTAAACTTATGACAGGAGCATCAGGAACCACCCACAACAAGACCTACCACTTCCACCTGCCACACAGAGATCCATCCCTTACTGTAATTCTGGGCATTATCAGCTGACCAGACCTTTTTGATCTGATATACTTACACAAGTATGGTTGTATATTTCCAACATATCAGAGATATTTAGATCCAAGGCCATTAAGTAAAGTATAAACACTTTGAAGTCACTCCCGTAGCTGACTCAGAGTTAGACTAAGGGTCTAGGTAATGGAGTTGTGTGTACACATCTTTTTGTCCTAGTTAGTATTCTGGCAGCAGCATTCTGAATGAGCTGCATGCGTCTGTTGAGCTTCTGAGAAAACCATTAAAGAGGGCATTATAATAATCAGATATTCCAGAGATTAAAAAAAGTTTTTTTTTAGGTCTGTTGCTGACATAAACACTGTATTTTGCTGCTATTTCATGCCGTAAAAAGCTAAATTTGTCTTTGCTTTAATGTAACTGCTTAATTTTGAGTCGATTAAAACTATTTTTACTTGCTTTGTGGGTTTCAAAGTGATTGGAATTCTTCTTCTGAGACATGTGAACACCTTTGCTTTGTTTTAACACATCTGATTATCAATGTTCTCAACACATTTACAAACTATTATTAGTAGTAGTTTTAGTAATAACTGTCATTGAAAAATATGTTTAGAAATCTGTTGTGATTCAGAATAGTTCGATTCGCTGCTGGGAGTCTGATCAGAACGTCAGTGCAAGGTTAACTGGTCTGGGAAAGAACCAGCCGGATCCTCAATTTAAAAAAAAAAAAACTTGTTTAATAAGGTGAGGTTTTGTAAACAAGCACAACAAAGAAGGCTAGAACTAGAGGAAAGAACTAGACATTACAAATCTAATGAAGTACACTAATACACAGATCCAAATACTAACATACATGCAATCAGGTGTGTAAAAATACAAAGTCAACCTCTAAATACATAAAATATGCCTGGTATTATTAATCTTTCACTTTAGCTTTCTCTATAACAAGGAGTGAATCTCTAGCAAGCTGGTTTAGAACTGCTCTATAACCATCATTTCCGGTAATCACTTTACAAAATGATAAAATTGTTGATAGGGGATAAAGTATCACAATCCTTTCGCTAACATTAGCTAGCTGCATTTCTAGTTAAATGAGAGCTGAGTGAGTGAGAATGATGAAAGTTTTTGTTTGTTCAGTGTCGTAGTAGAGCCAGATACTTCCAGACAATGAGCAGGAGCGAAGAGCCACACACACCTGAGGTTAAACTCTGCTGGTTGGCTTGAGAGTCTGTCAGATTGCCCAACCATCTTTAATCACTTCTGTTGCAGGTCATTTCCGTTTATCAAAGAGTATACTTGCACTCATATTTCAAGCCATTTCTTTGATTTCACTGCAGTTAAGATTAAGAACAGGTTAAGTACAGGTCTGGAGTTTGTTAGTGGAATGCACGGAGCCTGAAGTCGTCACTTGTCTGGCTAGTTTAAGTGAGACTATTTCAAATAAGCCTGTTTTTTTTTTGTTTTGTTTTGTTTTAAAAAAAGGTTGCTTCATGGAATACCATACAGGACATTTCATTGCACCCATAATGCCAAGAAGGCAATTCACATTCATTCAAAAAAAAGCAAAAATGAATATATAAAATGAATAGCATCTAACGGGTGGTGCTTTGAGCTTCAACATTTGGGGGCAGTGATTCTGCTTAATGATGACATGACAATATGTTTGCATATGTTTTAGAAATAAAATTACAGAAAAAAAAGATAATTATTTTTTGTTAGACTAATCACTAACTGTTTCTTCTACTCTTTGAAAGTAAAAATTTGAATAATTGAACATGCAATAATTTTGCCCATTCTACTGAAGGGTGCCAAAACAGGAAGTATGACCATGTGTCACCGATGCGACCTTCATTAACAGGACAGTTCAGCAAGAGCAAAGTAAATGCTCGACTCGAAGGGGTATGTGCTCATTATATTTACAGCTGCCTATAAGAAGCATTTAGAGCACTAATAATGCTTCTTTCTAGAGTGTATCTCAGATGCGCTTTGAGGCTGTGGGACACACAGAGAAGCAGCATGGCTTTTCCCCAGTGTGTATCCTCTGGTACAGCTTAAGGTGGCTGGTTGTTCTGAATCCTTTGCTGGCAGGTGAGGTGGCTGTAAGGCTTCTGTCCAGGGTGCAATAGTTTATAAACTGTACGATGCTATGATTGAGTCTGAGCTGCACTGAGAGTTGATGTGCTGATTGTGTAAACAGTTTTCCACAGGAATCACAGTGGTAAGGCTTGTGCCCTCTGTGCATTCTTTGGTGGACTATAAGATCTGAACAGTGAAGAAATGTCTGATCACACTGACAGCACTTGTACGGCTTTACTCTGGTGTGTAATCTTTAATCTGGTGCTCCCGCAGTTCTGATCCCTGTGAAACGTATTTCCACACTATGTGCACTGGTAAGGCTTCTCACAAGCGTGCACTCTCTGGTGTCTCCGCAGCTGTGATCGCTGTGAAAACTCTTTCCCACACTGTGTGCAATGGTAAGGCTTCTCTTCTCTTCTTTGATGTCTTCCAAAGTTTAATGAACTACTGGATCTCTTACTGGACCGATACACCCTTTGTCCCTTACAAAGTGCAATATGTTTGCCTGAAAGATGTAATGCATAGGAGTTCTTCACAAACTTTACTTTCCTGGGGGACTTTCTTTTGATCATTTGTTCTTGTGAAGTATTTCCATCCTCTTGATCAGAAGATGACTGGCTGGACTCGCCTGCAATTTCATGAGAGAAAAATACATTTACAAATTTTAAATACCCTAAAGGTGCACTCACATTATGTAGCGACAAGGTGCTAGTGGAAAAGGTGTAGCGACAAAGCGATATGTGGCCATTCATTTTCTAAGTTAAGTCATGGGGAAAGAAAATACACCCTCCTTCAATTCTACATCTTTTATGTATCAGGGCATACATTTTTTTTTTGTTTATAGAAGTTGGTGAGGACAATTGCATGGTCCTCACCAACTTCTATAAACAAACAAATAACCTCAGGTGACAACACAACAGCTCTCAATATGTAGTCATTTTTTCCCAAAAAGTAAACCAACTTTCAGGGTGGGGAAAAAAAATAAGTACACCCTTCCTACTTTTACATAGAGTAAATAGAGTAATTAGTGGTAAGGTGTTACTAAAGAAATGCACAAGATTATTTAATCATCAAGAAGTGTGACTACCTCTATAAAAGCAGAACTTAGCCCAAGCACTAATTCACAAATGGCAACCAATTTACAATTACTGCCAGTCTGGCCATGAATTCCATTTGAGTAACTTCTTAGCAGCAATGTCTCTACACAA
This sequence comes from Pangasianodon hypophthalmus, assembly GCF_027358585.1. Classification (NCBI taxonomy): domain Eukaryota; kingdom Metazoa; phylum Chordata; class Actinopteri; order Siluriformes; family Pangasiidae; genus Pangasianodon; species Pangasianodon hypophthalmus. The sequence goes on along the minus strand of NC_069711.1, from coordinate 29,066,680 downwards.
TACATGATGTTCATGTGTTTTAAAAATTTCATGACAGCCAATTGTTATTGTAGTAAAACAGAATACCCAACATTCTTTTACAATTTAGGAATTATAATCAGAGTTTATCAAGTTTTGTGACAACTGGACACTGCGTTCACAAGCTATTGCTCATTTAGTCCAGATGTTCTCTGATGGTTTGAGTAACAGATTGCCAGGCTCATTGTGAGGTTTCCTGGGAAGTAATCAATTTGCCAAAATGCCACATCTAGGTTCACCTTCTAAGCGATTACTACTAGTATTTGCATTCATATCCGCAATACAACCACTATATACTCACTGCGAGAAACAAAATTGCTGTAGCTGGATTCATGATCATAAACCCCGTCTTCTGGTTCACCTTCAGCTGTTGCTTTCTTGCTTTGAATTTTTCCACAATCCACCAGTCTCACCAAACACACCTTTAACTGAGCCTCCAGTGTTTGCTGGTCTCCATCAAACCTGCTGGTTTTACCTGGAAACACAAAGAAAACAGCTTCAAAACAAGATCAGGTTGCTAAAGCAAAATTAACTTTGAGAAGACATTCAATGAAATAAAGTTTCATTTTTTAAAAAAAAAAGTTAAGAAAAACCTCCCATATCCCCAGGGGTTAGAAACTTTATGACGCATGATATATAGTTAAAAGTGTCTCTCGTTATAATTAATTCTAATCTGAGTATAAAGTATATATAAAGTACTCTTTTTTAATTCAGTTTTTTATTTTTTTTTTAAACTTTATTTTGTCTAGATGTTTATTTTATGACTTCTGCATTATTGGGTCAGTAAAAAAAGCATTGTAGATTTCCAAACATTATTTTTTCAATTAAAATTAAATGTCAGTAAAGAATGCAGCATATTACATAATGGAACACTTTTCATACAGAAAAATGAATGCTGGCTGTCAGGGATTATCTGCAAATACAGAAGCAAGTGCAACAGTCAAAGTCCTCAGAAGAATTGTGGCAGATTCTCTATGATGCTTAGAATAAAATTAATATCTGATTTCTAAAATCTATTAATATCTGATAAAAACTGCACAAAATGTTCCTGAGACTACAGATGCACCTTCAAAGGTAAACTGTTAACCCAGATATTGACTTTGTTTAGTTTAGTGCAGCTTTCTGCTCTTTATAGACATTTTATGTATACAATGGTTAACTTCATTATTTTTGAATTTCGTCTGTATTTAATACACAAGTTCGTCTACAAATAAAGCAAAATAATGTCTTCTAAGCCACGTGTGACAACTTTTAGGACAATCATAAACTTCAGGGTAATTATAGGGAACAAGCTTTGTTTACTTTTTTTACAGACAAGTACAGACTTGTAGACCAGACTTGTAGCTCCAGTAAAATGCTGAAGTAGAAAACTTCAGACACCAGCTGAAATGACTGAGCAACAATGTTTGGGGTAAGTGGAAAATTGTATTATTTTCAGATTTGGACAACATTTTTTGTTGCTTTAAATGTTGCTGAAATTATTTTGCTGAATAATACTCTATCTGCTTAAGCTAAAATGGGCTGAAATACAAAACAAACCCCCATACTATTAGACTACTACATCTTAAATCCAGTTAATCTGACCCACACTAGCTTCACTTCCATTGCGCCCCATATACTTCAAAGAAGTATGACCATTTGCATTCAGATCCACATTACAGCTGCTATATACTCACTGGAAGGAATACAATCATTGTTCTTGGATTCATAATCATAAGTCTCATCTTCTGGTTCACTCTCAGCTGTTGCTTTTCTGTTTCGTATTTTTCTGCAATCCACCAGTCTCACCGAACTCATCTTTAATTGAGCCTGCAACGTTTGGTGGTCTCCATCAGACATGCTGGATTTACCTGAAACACAAAGAAAACACTTTCAAAAGAAGAAAAGGTTGCTCAAGCAATATTGCAATTTACCAAGTAGCACGAAAACCGGACATTTCATTCACAAGCTACAGCTCATTTAGTCCATATGGTCACCACTTTAATATATCATTGGACTGTATCAGCTGCCCAAAACCCTGGATGCTGTATCAGTGCCCCTGATTTGCCCAGTGGGTCATGCTGCAGTAAACCACTGAGAGCCCACAAGTGAAGAGCTGGGTTTGCCAGTGACAAGGGGTTTCATGGCTGAAAACTTCACCTGTTAGACAGTTACTACATCAGATCAGTGGGTCCTGATGACCTTGCTGCAGGGGTACAAACTTCAATTCCAATTTCAGACCCTGAGAAAGTTGCTGCTCTGACCAAAGAAGTTTGTTCCCTCTGTTCAGTGATTGAAAAAGTATACCCTGCCATTCAGAACAAGCTGTTCAATGTATTTTCTTGGTGATATTAGAGGAGTGAAGTGGTTCCTGAAGTCTTTCGCTTTGGCATGTTAAAGTTGTCCAACAGTCATTGCCCCAGAACACAGGTTCTTCTTCAAGTCTGCCTTCCTGGGACAGGCATACCAATTCAAGGTTCTACCCGTTGGGCAGTCTCTAGCCCCACGGGCATTCTCGACATGCATGCAGGCTACCTTGTCAATCATAAGACTCTCCTGTCTATCCTCATGAGCCTTGGAATTTGTAACACATAGCAGTGGTTTGCTTCCTACCTGGAGGGATCAGGTGACATGGAGGCGATCCACATCTGCTCGACTCAGACACTCCACTGGTGTCCCACAAGTCTCAGTGCTGTGTCCTCTTCTGTTCTCCCTCTATACCCGCTCTCTTGGATATATCCTCACATGGGTTTTCATACCATTGCTATACCACCGACACTCAACTCATCCTCTCCTTTCCTCCTTCCAACACCCATGTTTCTGCACGGATCTGAGTAAGTCTGGCAGAAATTTCATCAGGGATGGCAGCTCATCAGCTGAAACTTAATCCCAGCAAACCTGAGTTGCTGTACATGCCTGGAGACACTTCCCCATGTCAAGATCTTGTGATCTACCAGGACAACATTCAGACCTCGCCATCTGTCACTGCATGCAACCTTTGAGTAGCCATGGACAACCAACTTTGCGCACAAAAAAAAAAAAAAAAAAAAAAAAAAATCATACCAAGGTTTCTTGGAAATGAATCATTTTGCCAGGATCTAACTTCACTTCCAATGCACACTACATACTTTATTAAATCATGACCACTTGCATTCAGATCCAAAATACAACAACTAAATACTCACTGGAAGAAATAAAATCGCTGTGTTTGTATTCATGATCATAAGCCCCGTCCTCTGGTTCGCCCTCAGCTATTGCTTTTCTGCTTTGTATTTTTCCACAATCCACCAGTTTCACCAAACTCATCTTTAATTGATCCTTCAGTGTCTTCGGGTCTCCAGTGGACCTGCTGGATTGATCTGGAACTTAGAAACACAAAGAAAATATCTTCAAAACAAGAAAGGTTTGCTAAAGCAAAATTTTCATTGGAGTTTACTATGGTTTGTAAAAACTAGACATGAGTTCACGATCTATAGCTCATTTAGTCAATACGATCACCGCTCTAACATTTCAGTGGACTGTATTAGCTATACAGTCTGGTCTGTCAAAAATAATTCAGTACATGATCTCTAGATGTAATTTGCTGAATATAGCTCAGATAAATGCAGCAGAAATGTAAGCTTTTTTAAAGACCTGTTGATGGTTTGAGTAACAGACTGTCAATTTCATAGTGAGGTTTCTTGGGAAGTAATCAGTTACAGCTTCGCTTACAATGCACTTTCCACATACTCTAAGAAATTATAACCATATGTGTTCAGATCCGCAAGAAAGCCATTGTGTACTCACTGGAAGAAATAAAACCGCTGTTTTTGTATTCATGATCATAAGCCCTGTCCTCTGGTTCGCCCTCAGCTGTTGCTTTTCTGCTTTGTATTTTTCCGCAGTCCACCAGTTTCACCAAACCTATCTTTAACTGAGCGTGCAGTGTTTGCTGGTCTCCATCAAACCGGCTGGATTTACCTGGAACACAATGAAAACATTTTAAAAAGAAAATAGGTTTACTAAAGCAAAATTTAGTCTCGTTTAGTCAATATGATCACCGCCCTAACATTTCATTGGACTGTATTAGCTGTACTGTCAAAAATAATTCATCGAACATCAAAAAGTCTCCATGAGACCTGCTGGATTTATCTGAAACTTAGAAACACAGTAAACATATTCAAAACAAGAAAAGGTTGCTAAAGCAAAATTGTCCTCAACTCATTTAGTCTGTGTGTTTGCTGGCCTAACATTTCACTGGACTTTTTTTTTTTTTTTTTTTAAATCAGCTGTATGATTTGGCTTGTCTGAAATATTTTAATTACCTTTTTGCCTACATGATTTCTAAATGTTATTTCAGATGACGTTAGCAGTAATGTAAGCTTAATTAAGACCCATTGATGGTTTGTGTAACAGACCGATGAGTTTGCAGTGAGTTTTCTTGGGAATACTGATGAACACCGAAACTGCTGATGGCGGTTTTTCCTGATCCCCAGGACTACCTCGAAGAAGCAACATGCAAAACATCTACTTGATCCGAAAAGTAGTTGCCGAGAAATATTTTAGGTTTGTTCGAATGCTCCTTAATGGAAAATGACATGGTTTGAGTACCAAGCTCCCAAGTTCATAGTGAGGTTAGAAGTCATTAGTTTGCCAAAATCCAACATCTAATTTCAGTTACAGTGCCCTCTACACATACTTTAGGCAACTATGACCACTTGCATTCACCCACAATACAACCATCATATACTCACTGGAAGATATAAAATCACTGCTGTTGTATTCATGATCATAAGCCTCATCTTGAGGTTCAGCCTCAGCGTTTGCTTTTCTGTAATCCACCAGTCTCACTGAACTCATCTTTAACTGAGCCTGCAGTGTCTCCTGGTCTGCATCAAGCATGCTGGATTTATCTGGAAACACAAAGAAACTATATTAACAAACTAATAATAAATAAATAAAAGGTTTGCTAAGGCAAAATTGACACTATAATCATCCTGGGATATGTATATGTGTGATACCATTACGATCATCTTTCTGATCATAATTACCTCCAGTAAGAAGATGTTCTTCTGATATTATTTTAGAATTCAGTCTCTGTATCTTCCTGAAGTCCACCAGTTTCACTGCACACAGCTTTAACACAGTCTGATCTGTGTGCTGAGCTTCTCCATCACACCACAAAGCCTCTGAGATGAGACTGGGCACATCCTCCACATCCTGCAGCTGCATGTGCAGCACATCCTCCACATCCTGCAGCTGCATCTCTGCCTCTGCACGCCTTAAAGCAGCTGCTGGGGGACAAACACAAAGCATACGATAGAAGAAACATTACTAGAAAATTAAAAGTTCCACGCTTCCGACACTCATTCAACCCGTATATGTAGCTTCCTGGAAAAGAAAGAAAGAAAGAAAGAAAGAAAACCCTAACCTCTTTTTAGAATGTAGTACTCCTCTTCTCTACTGGAACAAGCAGAGTCTCTAACATCTCAATTTCATTTGCCTCCAGCAACAATAGGCAAATTAGCCGCTTTTACTTCCGGGTGAATTTCGAAAGGATGTCAAAATAAAGCTCTCATAGCGCAAATAATGATAATAATAATAATAATAGTAATAATAATAATAATAATCCGAACGCAATAAGCATACGTAGCATTAAAATACATAATAAATAGATAACACACGAGGAAAATAAAATCAAAATTTACAAAAAAAACAAAAAACAAAAAAAACCTCAACCAACCAAAAAAAAAAAAAAAAAAAAACCCTTTAAATATTCCCTTATCCTAATTAAATTAACTTTGTATTAATTATGTTCTGTATGGACCAACATTTTTTTTGGACAATGTAAAAGGAATGAAAGATGAACTGTTTTTATTAACTCTTTTTTCTCAAAATAAAATTCCTCCTGAACCTTCAGAAAGCGAACATTAAGATAAAACCGACATTTAAAACGGATTCCTCAGAATGATAATATTTATGCAAATTTGTGCACACATGATAATCTATTAACTTATGCATATTTAAGTAAAAATTAAAAATAAACTGTCATCCTAAAGATATTTAATCGCTAACTATATTCTTTTTTAAAAAGCCTATTATTATGCTACCTGTCCTTTACATGGCGTTTTAAATACTTAATTTAATTATTTAAATGCATTTATGTTATGAATTTGCCATTTTTGACATTATAAATATCTTCTGACCAATTTTAAATATGGTTATGATCATTTTCGTTGTTCTTCGAGCCGTAAAACTTTTAATTTGACTTAATACTCAACCAGTTGCTTTTACTTCCTGTCCCTGTTACTGCATTTCCGCAGTTACTGTTGTTACTATAGAGACGCAGCGGCCCAGTCTGTACCACGCATGCGTTAACGGTAGCGCCGCTCAGTTCGCCAAGGGTTTTTTTTATTATTATTATTTTTTTATTTTTAAATTATGCCAATAAGAACACAGTAACACAATATCAACAAGCCAGGAGAACAGGGGGAAAGAATAAATAAATAAAAAGTCTTTAAAATATATAAAGTTGTTCCCAGACACTAATATTAGTCCCAGCTGTTCCCAGGTCTTTGTACACAGCAAAAGTTCTTGTTGCTTTTAAGTTTTCTGACTGTGAAATACTCAAAATAACTTTTAAGCTCACATTTGAAGACCAAAAAGAGAAGTTTGTACTTTTTAAATTTACAGTTATGAATATGGTGCTTTGCTAATTAAAAATATAACAGTTATAAAGAAAAAGGTACCATTTCTTTTTTCATATTCCATAACACAAAAAATTATATTTCTATAAATAAAAACAGAATTGGGGTTCACATAACACTGAATGAATTCAAGAATGTCAGAGCAGAATTTAACTGTGTGGGTCCAGCACCAAAACAAATGCAAGGAAGTTTCCGGTTTATCCAAACAAATGAACAAATTATGTTGATATCTTGTTTAAGTCTTTTAAAAGAGCACTTATCCGTGCAAAGTCTATAAATTAGCTTAAATGTTACTTCTTCACTTTATTAGTTATAAGAAATTTGTGCGGTAAGGATCATATCTTCTTCCAAGGAATAGCGTCTACAATCCCATTCCTGTATGAAATCACATAAGGAATGGAGACAAGTTCTTCCTGAAGCAAAACTCTGATGTTATGTTATTTTTTGAATTAGAAGAAAGACAGTGTTTACCTCCAAATTCACACATGTCCACAAATGGAAAAGAAAGAGTCACAGGACAAAAGCCTTTGAAAAGCATAATAACTCCCTGTGGTACTGCATCAGCCACAATGGCAAACTCTTTTGGACTAACAGGAATTCCATGTTTTAATAAAAATTCAGAATAATTACAAATTGATCCATTTTGATTAAAAAGTTGAGCTACAAAAAAAGGTATGAAAAGATTATAATGTACAGATGTGACACAAACCCTAAAACATGACAACATAAAAGGATATTATGAATAGTGTTGAATGTGGTGGTCAAAAATTCTTCTCTGTCAAAAATACATTTAATCGATTAAGATTATTTTTTGAATAAAGAAATCTATAAGCCCACATGAGCCTTGGCTTTGAAGTAATAGGTGACGGACTGGGGTTGAGTTGAATGTAAATAAATAAGATCATGCGTGTGTGTGAGCGTGTGTGTGTTTGTGAACAGATTAACTGTAACTATAGATTTAAGATTAAGTTTATTGACTTTGAACAAGCAACAGAGTTTAGTTTAGTAGCAATCTGACCAACATGCAGTTACATGATACCATGATGCCACACACAGTATATTCCAAAACAAAATAAAAACACATTATATAACATAAAAGAAGAAGAAAAAGTGTATAATATACAGTTTTTAGTGCAAAACAGTCAGTGTGAAGATGAGGTAGTGCAGACCTAGTAGATATATTGATGACTGTAGGACCATGTTTACATGTGCAATATGTAGTAGGATGTGTCGGCAATCATAGAATACAGATTGTGCAAGATAGATTAATGCAAATACCATTGTGTAGGTGCTACATCAACGCCAGGTGTGTAAAAGTCATGTAAACAATGAGAATGGGACCAGGGAATGTCACCTGACACCTACTGCACTGGGTGTTTATCCTTATTTTTTGGATATGTAGATGGGTAATCACCTGACCAGTGGTTACGGTATGTAGGATAGTACAGGAAGTTTAAGCTTGCTTAAAATGAACGTCTTTAGGGTCGTTCAAATTGGGGAATTTTGGGATTATTTGACATTTTTCCATGATTATTTGTTAAAGAATACATGATTTATTCATTTTAAGATCAATTCATTTTAATGTGATTTCTGTTACTGTCTTTCTTCAGTCATGATTTACAAGTGTCTGTTCCTTTGGTCATGATGTTCTGTCCTTGCTCATGTTTTTCTCCTCTCTTAGGCTTGGGCATTATGTAAATGATCCTCTTGCATGCACAAATCAGTATAAAAGCCTACTCTGCCAATTTTCGTTTAGGCTATAGAATGCCCAGGTTGACCAAATGGGCCAGGAAGATCAGCAACAGTGCTGGGGAAAAAGCTGTTCCTTGTGTTGTTGTGTGTATGTGGATGGGCCTGAAGCATCTCCCCGATGGCATGGGGATGAACAGGCAGTGTCCAAGGTGGGACAGGTCCCTGATGATACCGAGGACTTTCTTAAGCTAGTGGCTGGTGTGGATTTCTTCGAGGCTGTCTGCACCACTTGATGCAAATTTACAGAAGGTTGAAACTGTTGCAAAAGACAGGGAGAGGTTGAATATACGTGTGAACACAGCCACACTCGTTCATCAGCAAACATCTTGAGCACCCATCCAAAAAACTTTGTCTGGTCCTGCTGATTTATTGATGTTGAGCATCTGGAGGGTGTGCCTTAATTGGTTGGTGTGAATGGTAGGTACTTGCTCACCATCAGATGGTATGCACCAGGTGGTAGGTTCATTGTTTGTTCTATCCAAGTGAGAAAAGAACTCACTGTACTTGTGAGACAGTGTGGCATCTATTTTGGATGGAGGGTGGAACTGTTGCCTTTGTAGTCTGTAATAGTCTTCACGCCTTGCCGCGTGTAATGGGGGTTGTTGTCGCCGAGTGATTTTCGATTGATTGTAACGTTGGCAGTGCAGAGGTTTATGTAGGATAGCTCCATATATGCATGTTCCTCATGGTCAGCATTTTTTGCAAATATGTCTCCATCAGCACAATCAAAGCAGTCCTGAGTTCTGAATCTGGTGTCTCAGTCCCAATTTTCGCTGTCCTGATGGTTGGCTTGGTTCTGCTGAACAGTGGGTTGTATGCAGGGGTCAGAAACAGGGACATATGGTCTGATAGTCCTAATGTAGGGAGTGCCTTGCTTTGTAGACTTCCTGGACGTTTGACTTGTGAAGCATCTCTCAGATTACTCATTAAGCATCATTCTGGGCCTTTTTTAATAAGGTATGGGAAAAAGGGAAGCTTCCATCCTCCTGGAAACATGGAGTTGTCGTACCTATAGCAAAGCCTGGGAAAGATCATTCAAATCCTAAGAACTGCAGACCCATAGCTTTAACATCTAATTTGTGCGAATTAATGGAAAGAATGGTAATTTCTCGACTGATTTATGTTCTGGAAAGTAAGGGGCTTTTAAATTCACACCAAAACGGTTTTAGGAAGGGTCGAAGCACAATGGATTTGGTTCTCTGTCTTGAGACTAATATTAGAAAAGTGCAAGGGAACAAAGAAGTACTAGTGGGCGTGTTCTATGATGTAGAGAAGGCCTACGATATGATGTGGAAGGAAGGGCTACTAATTAAACTAGATAAAATGGGAATAAAGGGGAGATTATATAACTGCATTATGAGTTTTTTAATGGAAAGGACAATACAAATGAGAGTGGGAGCCTCAGGGAAGTGTTTCAAGTCCCATTCTTTTTAATATAATAGGCCTGAGATAGGAAGATCATTATATGCGGATGATGGAGCTTTAGGGAAGAGAGAAAGAAATGTAAAAATGTGGAGGAAAGAATGCAGGAGGCAATAGATGAAGTTGGAAAGTAGGCAAATTGCTGGGGATTTAGATTCTCAGTAACTAAAACTCAGGTAATATGCTCCTCAAGAAAGAAAAAAAGTCCTAAAGTTAAGTTAAAAATCTATGATCAGTTATTAGAGCAGGTATCAGTGCTAAGGTTCTGGGAGTATGGATGTATTCGGAATAGACATTTGGCACACATTAAAAAAATAGTTGACAAATGCAAGAAGGGAATAAATATTTTACGGTGTTTGGCAGGGACAGCCTAGGGTGCAAGCCGTCAATCACTAAGGAGAGTATACAGTGCACAAATCAGATCTATAGTTAATTATGGAAGTTTCGTATATAGCTCATCATCAACATTATGGAAGAAAAAGATTGATGTAATTCAATCTCAGGCATTAAGAATCTGCAGCATTTAGAACATCAGCAGTAGCATCAGTACATGCGGAAAAGGCAGAAATGCCTTTAGCGTTGAGACGATTACAATTAAAAATGGTTTATTAGACATCAGTAAAAGACAAGCAAACAGTCACCCAGTAAAGAAAGTACTGGAGAAATGCTGGGAGTACAAGTGCTCTAAGTTGGAAAGCTTTGGATGGTCTGCAGGTAAAGAGGCTCAGTGTATGGGTATTATTGATGTTGATGTTAGTCCAACAGTGGCTATGCAAATTTTACTGCCTTGGTTATTTCCAGTGCCTTCAGTCGATCTCCAGTTGCTGGATAAAATTAATGACAAACAAAGGCGTATCTCTAAGCAGATGGTAGTGAAGCAATACTTAGACCAGAAGTATTTCTGTTGTCTACAGATGTACACAGATGGTGCAAAAGATCCAGATTCTGGGCGAACTGCTGCAGCAGTGGTCATTCCCCAGCTCAAATATAAGACAAGCAAAAGGACTTCAAATCATAGATCTGTTTACACATCAGAAATGATTGCAATTCAGTTGACATGCCAGTGGGTGGAAGAGATTCAGCCATTAAATGATTCTTTTTCTAGTCTAATGAATGGGAAATCTACATCAAGACAAGACATACTACTAGAAATTCTTTAGACCCTATACAGGTTACTTCAACAAGGAATAATAATTTTTTATGGGTACCAGCTCATGTAGGGGTGGAAGATAAAGAAAAGAAGCAGACAATTTGGCCACAAAAGCTCTAAAGCATCCAGAAATACCATTAAGCATCCAGGTATACCATTAAGCAAATCAGAAATTAAAGGAGCAGTAAAGGGAATGTGGCAAGAAATGTGGGATAAGGAGGGTAAGGGAAGACATCTGTATAGTACCCAAAGGGTAGTAGGGCACAAGAGAGCCGTTTGTGGCAGTAGAAGGGGTGATACTGTTATTTCACGTCTACGGATAGGGCACAGTGCATTAAATCAGACACTAAATATCACTGGTAAACATGACACGGGCTTGTGTAACACTGTGGAAGAATTTTTCTGTTATCTTTATCAATGTTATTTGTTGATCAGTATTGTGTCGATCAGTATTTGTGCAGCAGTGTTGTGGTGTGGTCTTGTGTCAGGCCATGACCTTGAATCGCCTCATGTATTCAAGCGGGTGCTTAGCTTTCAGAGTTTTACTTATATACTACGCTGTATCATTTCTGATAACTCTTAATTAAAAATATAAGAGATTTAGTACATTAGTGACTTTATGCAAGGATATTTCTGTGTATGTGAATCAAAGACAACAAACTGGTGTGACCTTGCAGGTGGTGTAATGAAGGCTAATGTTTTTTTTTTAAAATAAACTGACTGACCTCTCGCCACGAATAAAACTAAGATAAAGGGACAGTGAAATAATTGTGGCGAGAGGCAGGTGTGTGATTAAAACAAAAAAAGAGAAACTCCATCCAATAAGACCACTGTTTTAGAACTGTATAAAAGCATGAGCCATGACTATGTAAGTCAGATGCTCTGCAGACATCTCGGCTTTGTTGTTTGATTCAGTAAAGTCTATTGATTTTTGGCATCCAAAACCCCTTGTCTTTGGAAGTCTTTTTTCTTATTTTGAATTGAAGTGTTTTGCCACGACATCATGTGGACTTCCAGGGACAGTGGAGAATGTGCTTTTACAGTGGATTGGATATAATAGTGAAAGAGGCCGGCTTGCAAAACAAGTAAAGTCCTTAGGTTTAAGTGGCTTAACACTGCAGCAATTTGTTAAGGAATAATTCAGTAGTTTCTAAGGCTCTGTTAGACTATTTGAAAGCAACAAATCTGACTAAAAGAATTTAGTATATGAGAGTTTTTTCCCTCTCTTTTCCTCAACGTTGATGCTCCGCACTCCAGGACAGTAGGTGGCGGAAATACACCAACAATTTGTTTGCCAACCGCCATAAAACCCGAAGAAGAAGAAGCTGAAGAAGAAGTGAAACTTTCAGTTTGCTATCGCTTTTTCCAATCGCAGGTTGTGGTTGAGTTTCGTGTCAATATTTATAACTGAGACGTTACAGTTACTCCAAGCAAACATTAGAGACTCACTGGTTCCTACATGTGTGTTATTTCTAATAGTGGAGGTCAAGGAGGAGAAATACTGTACACCATGAAAAGAGGTGAGTTTCTTTTGGTTTTATTTTTGTCAGGAAGCTACATATAGTGCTATTGCGGAAGCTAGGAGCTATCAAGTTTCCAACATTTTTTTTCTTTCCAAATTGCATTCGAATGTGAGAGAATGAAAAACTCATTATTTGGGTGATAAACAAATTTCCTCACTCCTTCACTAGTTTTTATCCAGGTTTTTATCCAGGCTTTTATCCAGTCTGTAATGAGGCGCTAGTCAGTATATACTGAATTCACACAACAAGCTAGTGACTGCAGGCTCTGGCAATACACCACTGAAACCACTAAATTACACAAGCATAATGAGCAACTTTCAAATACAGCACTAAACACTACCTGCTGGCTTTAGTGCTTGTTAAAAGCATTTTTATTTTCATTTATTTATGAATTTGGCAACTTCTTCCTAACAGAAAGAGTCAGGGGAGGAGATGGAAAGTGTGCTGGCTAAATAATACACATTAAAACTACAGTAATACAAATACAGTATTCAGAAATAAGTAGAATATAAAAAATTAATAATAATAATGCTGAAAGTACTGTGAGCAGAACCTGGCTTTTATCCCCCACATAGCAAATTCAGAGGTCTGAAATAGTTTTCTTCAGTAGCTTCCTCCCTGTTTGAAATCTACAGCGTGTCCCAAAAGTCTCCGTACGTAGGAGAAATGAACACTTTTAGCAAAACATCTTCTAAAATTTTCATGTGTAGTTTATATTATATATATTTTTCACTGGATAGCCTTTAAGAACGCCTTTGACAAAAGAAGAAGGTATTGAAATCATTCTCATGGCTGGATCGGGAAGCTGTTGCAAGGTTGTGATGGACTTTAACAGGAAACATGGCAAGCACCTTCACACACGACACTGTTGCCAAATTTATTAACAAATTAAAAAAAGAAGTGTTTCGGGCCAGCCGAGAAGTGTTTCGGGCCAGCCGAGAAGTGTTTCGGGCCAGCCGAGAAGTGTTTCGGGCCAGCCGAGAAGTGTTTCGGGCCAGCCGGGAAGTGGACGTCCACAAACATCCACTGACGAAGGAACAACTGACGTGGTGCTGGCGTACATAGTCCCCTATGTATGGAGACTTTTGGGACACCCTGTATTTTAAGGGTATTTGAGACAAATTAGTAACAGGAAGGACTAGACTTGTTAGTAGTAGTGGCATTCTCACTGAGTTGTTACAGTGTTGCTTTTTTTTAAAACCATTGATTGCTTCTGTGGATTTACCCTTGTATTATTTCAACAACACATATAATTGTAGAAGAATAAGGATTTGACATTGGCCACAGAATTTGTCATTTAAAATCTTTGGCTCTGGTAGTAGTTCCAAGCTACACAGGATAGCTCCAAAATCTCCAAAATCCAGCACAAAAGGCGAGTAGAGAAAAAGAAAAAAAGTGACCTGGTGTAAAGGTATTGCAAATACTACACTTCTCTCACTTTGGACTCCACTGCCCAAGCCTGAGCTCACTGACTCCACTAATCCGCCGAATGAGAGAGGAGCAAATCTTCATCCAATGGATTTTGCAAGTTTTTTACAAGTTTTTCTGACCCCAAAATCACCCCACCTGAAAGCGAGCTGCTAATGTAAAGCACATAATTTTAACAGAAGAGGTGGCGTCGCCTGGCAGGAAGGGGAAGATTGTGTATTCATTGCAATGGTCTTACGCCTTACATGCAGCAGAGGGATCTAAAAATACAAATGTTTCCTTGAAAAATTCCAGGTTTGTATTTTAAATGAGTTTTTTGTGTTTGTCTCAAAGCAACAGCTTAAGGACGTGCCCTGTTTCTGCCAAGAGGCAGAGATAATCCCAGAAATGCAACAACTGCAGAATGTGGAGGATGTGCCCAGTCTTATCTCAGAGGCTTTGTGCTGTAATGGTGAAGCTCAGCACACAGAACAAACTCTGTTACAGGTGTGTACAGTGAAACTGGTGGACTTCAGGAAAATACAGGGACTGAATGCAAAAAAAACATCAGAAGGAAATTTTCCTACTGGAGGTAATTATGATTAGAAACATGAACGTGATGATATTACACCCTAATGTAACGAAAGTGTAATCTGCCAGTTTTGCTTTAGTGTCCTCTTCATGTTTTGAAGACATCTTGTTTGTGTGTCTAAGTTCCAGGTAAATCCAATTTTTATGGAGACCAGCAGAAATTGCACGCTCAGTTAAAAATGTGTTCTGTGAGACTGGTGGATTGTAGAAAAATACAAGCCAGAAAAGCAACAGCTGAGGGGGAACCAGAAAGTGGCGATTATGATCATGAATACAACAGCAGTGATTTTATTTCCTCCAGTGAGTACATAATGGTTGTATTGTGGAGCTGAATGCAAATTGTTATAAATTGTCATAAATTTAAAAAGTCTGTGGGGTGCATTGTAAGTAAAGGTAGATGTGGTATTTTGGGTCATTTGTGAATGTCTGGCCTCCCTCTATGGGTTTAGGCGCTTGAACTGGTAAATTTGTAGTGATTCACCGCTGTAGTGCATCTGTTTGCCTTATCTCATTTTCAACTTGTTGTGTGATCTTGAACGACCTTTACCTTGGTGAGTAATTTAGACTGTGACATAGGTAGTAAAACGAGAACTCGATTTCTCAGGGCAAACTGATGTTTACAGGCAAATTTCTTATGTCAGTTACAAATAACAGGGGTTCAGGCCACTTATCTCAGTTTCATGCATCATCATGAACACTATGTAACACTCCGCAACACTGATTGGTGAGAACTAATACAAAGCGGTACCATCATATGTTCTAGTCATTTAGTCTGGGTCTAATGGCCCAATGAGGTCCATGCCAATTCTCTCAACAGGAACCCCAGTTAATGGGAGCAGGCACAATGGAGCTAACCCTAACCCTAGAAATCCCAGAGGAATCTCTCCATTCCCCTGCTCTCTGTGGCTTGGAGCGGCTGTTGATGGCCCAGGCAGCACCTACCCAACAAGAACCACACAAAACTCTCATCCAATATCACCTAGTGGCCCTAAATGCGTTCAGCCGTCCCCTCGAGGCAATTCTTTTCATTTGTGAAATGTTACTAGACATTCGTGACATGTTTTAGCTAGAGAAGCTAAAATAAATAAGTAGTTAACAATTCTCTCTCTCTCTTCCTGTCCCTTTTTGTCCCTCTCTCCTGAATCAGAAGAGCTGGAATTAATAGAAGACTATATTCTAAAAGACTATATTCTTTTTCACTCATTCTTACACATATTATAACCAGATCAATGCAAACTGTAACATTTTGCTAAACTTATGCAATACAGCATTCATTTGCTAATGCTTTATTGATGAGTGATTTTGGTCATTACACAAGTAAAACACATTTACCCCCAAAAAAGGTTAATGTCAATCCCTGCATAAAATTTTGGATCTTTTTTTTGCGTGTCATGTATTGTCTATAGATCTTGCTGCTAAGAAATTGTTGAAAAGGAATTCAGTGGCCAAACTGGCAGTAATCGCAAATTGCAGCCCATTTGTGAATTATTGTTGTAGAGTATTTAAAAGTTTAAAAGTTATTTTTCTCTCATGAAATTGCAGGCGGGTCCAGCAAGTCATCTTCTGACGAATGGGATCAACCTACCTCTCAAGAACAAACGATCAAACGAAAGAGCCTTAGAAAAGTTACGTTTGTGAAGGGCTCCTTTGCATTACATCATAGAGGCAAACATACTGTACTTCCAATGGGACAAAGGACGTATCAGTGCAGTCAGTGCAACAAGAGTTTCAGTAGTTCTTCGAGCTTGAGAAGGCATCAGAGAGTGCATGCAAAAGGGAAGCCTTACAACTGCACACAGTGTGGAAAAATGTTTACACGAAGATCACGCCTGCAGATTCACCAGAAAGTGCACACTGGGGAGAAGCCTTACCAGTGCACACAATGTGGAAAAATGTTTAGACAGAAATCAGGCCTGCAGATTCACCAGAGAGTGCACACTGGGGAGAAGCCTTACCAGTGCACACAATGTGGAAGAACCTTCTCACAAAGTACACAACTACAGAGACACCAGATAGTGCACACCAATGTAAAGTGTTACGGCAACTCTCAGTCCGACAATTCGCAGGTGTCAAATATTAAAGCGCGTGAGGAGTGTTTACGTTGCAAACAGTGTGGAAAACAATTCTCGAGCTCATTAGGTTTACAGAGGCATAAGTATGCACATACTCAAAAGACGAATCAGTGCTCTGAGTGTGGTCAACAGTTCCGACATTCTTTGTCCCTTAAAATTCACAAGAGAATACACACTGGGGAAAAACCGTACAAGTGCTCTCAATGTGATAAGACATTTCTAAGTTCTTCATGTCTTATAGTACACCAAAGGCTACACACTGGACAAAAGCCTTACCACTGTGACCTGTGTGGAAAACAGTTTTCACAGTCAACACATCTGCGAACCCACCAGAGGGTGCACACCGGAGTCAAGCCTTACATCTGCGCTCAGTGCGGCAAGTCTTTCACTCAGTCATCACATCTTAAAGTGCACAAGCTATTGCACACTGGACAGAAGCCTTACTGCTGCTCCACCTGTGGCAAAGGATTCAGAACATCCAGTCACCTTAAGCTGCACCAGAGGATACACACTGGGGAAAAGCCGTACCGCTGCTCTGTGTGCGGATGGTGTTTCACTCAGTCCCACAGCCTTAAAGAGCATCTGAGAATACACACTGGAGAGAAGCCTTACCAGTGCTCTAAATGTGATAGAGTATTCAGAGAGTATAGCAGCCTTAAATACCATGAATATCTGCACCACTGAGGTGAACCTTACGTTTGCTCTTACCTTCAAGTGTGAGCTGAACTATGCTGTTAATGAAGGTCTCACCAGTTATGTATGGTGATACTTTGTGTTTTGAAACCCTTCAAAAGACTGGGCAAAATGATTGTATACCCAATTATTAATATTTCCCACTCAAGCAAGTAAGAAATTTCCCACTGTAAGAAAAATAATTGTCAATATAACCTTTTATGCTTTATAATTATTACTTTTCACATTTTTTTTTTACATAAATGCTTTCAACTTGTCATTAAGCACAATCATGTTTTAAAAATATTGTGTTAAACTATTCATTTTAGTCATAATAACACTTTCGTGTGTAGTGGAAAATTTTATTTGCATGTATCATTAGTTTTTATGTCTTGACAAGTCACGAAGAAAAAGATGTTTTGTGAAAACAGTTGCTGTTGCTCATGGAGGAAAACAAGAAGTGAAATAAGCCCAGTTCTTGTTATCGTTAGCACAAAGTGTTTCAAAAGTCAGCTAAAACAGAAGAAGAAGAATATGCCAATGCCTAGTAACTGGGAGTAAAAGAATGACGCACGTAAGCATAACCAATAAAATTAGAGCAAAACACTTAACAATAATAGGCAGAATTATAACCTTGTGTAATTATGTCCATAAAAGGTGATAAAATGCTCTAAAGGGATGAAAAACAGTGTATAAAAGGAGCACCAGAAAGGGGAAGCACCTCTTCTGAGTGCAGGACTTTTGTATTGTATAAATAAATAAATTTTATACTCTTGCTTCTTCTGCTCAATCTTGTCTGCTGAATTTATTTACCTCTATTTCTTTATTTCCACGACACATGTTTTATAAATAATTCTGAAAACCTGATTAAGGATTCAGTGCAGTAGGAATGAAGAAACAGCGAGCCTATAAAGGATGGATCTATATGGACAGCAATGCCTCTAAGAAAACAATGCTTTCAGGTCTGTCTTCGATTACCTGCAACGCACTGATGAAAGTGAAATGCAATGCAACAGGGACATTCACATCTGTCACAAAGGCAGTGTTTTCCTCTTTAAAAAAGCAACACCTGCTGATTATTTTTCACTGAAGAGATAATGCAGTGTAAGAGCAGTGCAGTGAAGCTTTGTTCTGTTGTTTTTATTTTATTTTTTTCCCTCTTCAGTGTGGCACATTGTCCTCATGCCAGAATTGAAAAGCAATATTGCCTTGGAATTACATTTTATGTTTTTCCTCTACTGTGATTGGTTTTCCAGCTGGCATTCTGTGCCATGCAGATCACGGCACCAGCAGCTGGATGAAACCGAGATGTCAAGAAAATCGTACGGAAACAGCTGATCTTTATTTGGGGTTAATCAGAATTACTTCACTGATGATATGAGTATGATAATTACTTTTAAACATGAGTTTGACTGTGATGCTGAGCAGTCATATGCGCCATTAGAAAAGGGTGTGAATACTTATGCAGTTGTAAGTTTTTTCTTTTTGTCTCTTTCTAAGAGACACTTTTCAGATGAAAACATAATGAAGGCTGCTGGGTTTTGCTGCAAAAATAAGAAGAAAGTGTGACAGTCAAAGTCTCCAGAAGAACTGTGGCTGCTTCTGCAAGATGCTCAGTAACACTTACAGCTCACTTCCTTATAAAACTGCACTAATTGTACCTGAGACTACTATATATTTTTTTTAAAGCAAAGGGTCAACACACCAAATATAAGCTGAATGCTCACTAAAAACTAACAGTCATCACGTTTTCAGGCCATTTCAAATTTTCATTTTTGACGTGACACAAAGCAGTGATATCTAAGCGGGTGAGTTGTTTACTTACTTTATAATTAGTCAGTAACGCCATCATTTTGTCCATTCAGGCCGAGAGCTCGCATGAAAACAAGAGGCGGGATTTATCGAACGAACCTATCACATCCAATCATAACCTATCACATCCAATCATAACCTATCACATCCAATCATAACCGATTATATCCAATTATAACCTATCACATCCAATTATAGCGCGATGGAGGCATTACTTCCTCTCACGTGACTTTCCCCCATTCATTCTCAATGACCCCCCACTAAACCCACGGCACGTTATGGGGTCTCTGTTATAAGTCAATGGGCTGAGGGGACTATATACTTTTAATGTCATTTTTAGTAATATTTGCGTCGTTTTATTTTTGTAATATCGATTATTTTCTCATCCAATTTTATGAGGAGACGCTGCCCCCCCTTGCCCCTGATATATATATATATACACACACACACACACACACACACACACACACACAGTACTGGGCAAAAGTCTTAGGTACATGCAAAGCAATGCTGTAGAGCAAAGCTTTTTTTCTAGATATGATATTATATTGGAGTCCATAATACTAAAGAAGACAATTTTTACTTTAAGAGCACCTTAAATTTGTTGATATAGAAATCCCAAAGTTACCAAAACAATAACCGCCCGCTTAGCTGCATTTTGCAGCGCGTGCACGTGACGTCACCGGGGAGGCGCGTGCTCGTGGCAGTGTGCAGACGGACTCCAATACGTCATGACGCAAAGAGCGCGCGCACGCGGCTGTGTATTTTTATTTATTTATCTAATTTATTTATCAGACGTGGAGAACAAGCGTGCAGTTAAAATCTTTTTTCTAATCCGGTTTCAAGATGACAGCTAGACGAGAGACGGAGGAAGACTTCATAAAAGAGGTCGGATTTTTTATATATATATATATACTGTATATATTTTTTTTACTACACCCAGGAAGCTACACCTAGTCCAAACGCATGTGTGCAGCAGTTTTGCTGTATTTGCTAGTTTGGTCTGTGTTGTGTCATAGAAAATAACCAGCATGCTTGTTTACTCCTGCAGCATCTAATGTAACGTGGGTACGAGAGGGAAGAGAAAGAAGGGTAGTGTTTCATTGCATTGCTTTGAGCCGTGTTCTTGACATTTAGCAGTATTAAGGATGCTCAGAGATCTGAAACAGACAGACATGTCACAAATCACACTACACACAGTGCACTCCACTCTATCTATCTATCTATCTATCTATATATATATATATATATATATATATATATATATATATATATATATATATATATATATATGGATAAGGATAGAGAAACTTTCTGCACCTGAAGTCTATCAATCATTTAAATTTATGCAGATATAATGCATCATTAAGGTATACCATTTTTTTCAGGCATTTTTATAGTATCTCTGAATATCTATGAAACATGTATATATGAAACAAGTGATTTCTGCCTCTCCATGTGCTATAATGACCTTCAAGTCAGCATAGCCATTCCATAAGTTTCCTCCATGTTTAACTACCCCAGACATCCAATGAACTCGTCTTTTTATTTAATTATTTAATCACATTTTATTAACAACCAGCCACAATGGTTATATCGAGCTTGCACATTTCCCCGATTGCCACGTCACAGCTCCAGCGTCCTGGGTTCGATCCTGAGCTCGGGTTTTGCATGTTCTCCCTGTGTTCGTGTGGGTTTTTTCCGGGTTCACCGGTTTCCTTCTGCTGTTCAGTAACATGCAGGTAGGCGGACTGGCGAGGCTAAATTGCCCGTAGGTGTGATTGAGAGTGTGAATGTGTTGTTTGCGTGGTGTCCTGTGATGGACTGGCTTGTTGTTACTGGGATAGGCTGCGGATGCAAAGTGAACATGACCAGGATAAAGCTATTGAAAGTGAGTGAGAGAGCTGCTCATGAGCTATCAACATTCTGACTTGAGCATAAGGATATTGAGGTGACAGCCAGCCTAAAATATCATTTACCCCCTACTTTTCTTTCTTATGCCTATTAATGTTATTAATATGGCAAGATTGGTTGAGGGTAGATCATGCCTTAAATATTACAATGCCAAATTCAGAATTCACACTGATATTTAATTGTACAGGTTAATTATAAGATTAATTGTATGCGGACATTATTTTTAAGTATTTCCCCCTGAAATTAATTCCTGGCTCTGCCACTGCATATGTGCAGAACCGGGTGGGATTGGTCAAACTTTCAGCAGGAATGGGTCAGATTGGTCAAGAGTGTTGGCAGGTGAAGATGAGTTTGGTGAAAGTGTCATTACGAGCAAGCAGCAGTGGGACTGAAAATAGTCCAGCACATACCTCTAGAGTCTCCCCTTTTAATTGGGGAATGGCAGTGCGAAAAGTGTTCACTGGTCAACACTTCATTTGTTTCTTGAAGACAAACAACTGGGGACAAAAAATGGGAATTTTATTGGGAATTGGGGATTTGGTATTGGGTTATGCCATATATCACCGTAAGGCAGCAGGAAATGTGAGAAATGTAGTGTTTATCTGAAATACGAAAGGTTTTGATTATGACAGAACCCCAAATGAGGGCAAAAAAGGGACTTCACAGAGACAATTCAGAGGGATTATCATGGGGCCTGAGACTGTCACCACTGATTCAACCAAGCTTCTGTCACTCTTGAGTAGGCAGTGCCAGCAAGAGCTTCTCAAACTAATTACAGGTGTAGTTTGTAATGTTAAAAGTATTTCTAAACCTATAACACCCATATAATGTCAAAGATACTAATGCAAACTATAATGTACAATATTGCCATGCAATGTATATCACTTGTTTCTTCACTTAGAGGTGCAGTAGTGATTATTTTTCATTTCTTACTAGTATATTACAGTACTAGTAATAATGTGGAGAATTTTGCAGAAATGCTAAAAAATAATAGGGTAAGCCATTGTCTCAGAACAAGTGTATTACACAGCTAAAAAAAAAAAAAAAAAACACTTTGGAAGCCTGACTTCTTGTCTGGAAGATATGATTGTATTTGGATTGCCCAGTTGTCAATCATTTTATAGACACGCCCCCAATGTCCCATCACATCCTCATAAATCATTATGAGGCGAAGTTGCACGTTGATTGAGTTTTAACTTGGCTTTCAAACAGTTGAATGTTCAAGTGCGCTTGAAAGTAATGTCATGACAGTCCTCGGTAATGGTAACTCTAGTTGAACCACCATAAATCTTGGGGGCGGAGCTTGGTGTGCGTGGGTGGAGGGACAGTCTCAATGAGTAAAAAAAAAAATTCAAATTTTATTCAGCTTCACCCATTTAACCTTTAGAGACCTTCTTTCCCCCCACAAATCTTACCTAACTCACCTTTAAGGCTTCTGTGGTTTTCTGTTTGGAAATAGGCTCCGCCCCATCTGAAAGCAAGCTGCTAAGCTCTGCACCTTTTCCCTAAAAAGCAATTCACAAGGCACATTCTTATCGCAACTGTGATTTGCCTTGACTCTGAAAATAAAATCGTTTAAACATTGTCTCAAACTTATTTAAGTGCATTTTTTTTCTTTGTATTGAAGGAACAGTTCAAATTCTTGCACCGTTTCTGCCAAGAGACAGAATTAATGCCACAAATGCAAAAACTGCAGGACGTGGAGGATGTGCCCAGTCTTAACCCGGATCCTGACACGTATCCCACGCAGTGTTTGTGCTGTAATGGCGAAGATCAGCACACAGAGCGGACTCTGTTAAAGAGGTGTACAGTGAGACTGGTGGACTTCAGGAAGATACCGGGTCTGAGTGCAAAAATAATATCAGAAGGAAATCTTCATACTGGAGGTAATTATGATTAGAAGGATGATCACAGTGACATTATAACCTTGTGTGACTAATCTGACAGTTTTGCTTTCTTCTTTTGAAGATGCTTTCTTTGTGTTTTTAAGTTTCAGGTGAATCCCACATGTTTGATGGAGACAAGCAAGCACTTCAGGCTCAGTTAAAGATGAATTCAGTGAGATCAGCAGTGGATTGTGGAAAAATACAAAGCAGAAAAGCAACAGCTGAGAGACAGCCAGAAGAAGGGGCTTATTATCATAAATACAACCCCAGCAATTTCATTTCGTCCAGTGAGTATATAGTGGCTGTAAACTAAACTCTAGGCCTTCCAGGAACGTGTGTATTTATATTGATCACATGACCCTTGTAGTTGCAGTCCATTCGAGTGATTATGTGACTTTTGATGACAACTGGTTGCAAAAGGCATCCTAACCGATCATGGTTCATCAATTATTTTACACACAGTTAGACTCCATCCAGCTATTTATATGACTTCTGATGGGAGCTGGTTGTGCTAATTAGGGGTTTCAGAGTAATGGGAGTGAATACTCATGCAATCACACCTTTTACGCTTTGTTTTTTAATCCAGTCTAATGGGCCGACAACATTCATGTGAGTTGTTTTGAGGAGGATCTTGATAAGAGGAAGAGATTACAATGGTACATCTGGGATAGCCAGCCGATTCACCAGCTGACATTCATGTCAAGATGCACACCAGCAATGTACATCACTATGAATGCATGGATAATAGTAACAGGCCATTAACTGGTAAAGAGTTTTACCCCGGGTATCCCCAGATACCCAGCCATGGGGTTATTATGAGTTTCATGGAAAGAATTCTGTTTTTAGGACCAACATTTGGGACAGTTTCTCCTGTTTGATTCACTAAATAGAGCTTGTTATGAATAACTGATAAGTGGGGAAAGATTAGTGTGACCCCAGCTTTACACTTCAACCATCTATCATTGTGGCCTAGTCAAAAGTGTTCTTTAATGTATTGTAGCATGACGGCTCCATTCCACAAGGGGCACAAAAAGAGAGGGAACAATTAGAAATATTTGTTACAGCCATTAAAACAAACCTGTGTCTAATATTCAGTGGTTTACTCTGTTAGGGAGACAAGAGGCAACATCATTCATAATTTAATTTAAAATAAGAGACGCCTGGTTTCATTTCAAAATCTAGAGTAGTATTTCACTAGTTGTGTAATACTAGGCACCTGATAGCTGCCAGAGAAACTCATCTAACTTCATAGGGAGTGTAATGGAAATGCACTTAGCGAGGGTACAAATAGATCTGGGTTCAGATTTATTGGTGAGCTGTGCTGTGCTGTTTGGTGGAAAAATATAAATATAATTTTATATTGCAGGACATTTTGACAGTAAAGGTTGCTCACAACAGCCAATTTAGCATTAGTTGTGAATGTGTGAATGCATGTTTGGAATCTGTACATTGCTGCTAAAACATTTGAAAGAGAAATGATGGGGTCTGTTTGCTAATTTATGCTTGGGTCCTGAGGGTATGTAGAATTTTAATTGTTTTTTCTCTTTCATCAAATTGCAGGTGCGTCCATCAAGTCATCTTGCGATCCAGATCAAGAAAAACTTATCAGAGGAGAGAGCCTTAGAGTAGATAAGTTTGTAAGGAGTTCCTTTGAATTACATCGCTCAGGCAAATGTATTGCACCTCGTACGGGACAAAGGGCTTATCAGTGCAGCCAGTGCAATAAGAGTTTCAGTAGTTCATCAGACTTTACAAGACATCAGAAAATGCATGCAAGAGAGAAGCGTTATCATTGCACACAGTGTGGAAAAAAGTATTTAAAAGGCTCATATTTGCGGCGGCACCAGAAAGTGCACACAAGATTAAAACCTCATAGCCGCCCTGAGTGCGGCGAGACTTTCACTCGGTCATCAAGCCTTACAGTGCATGATCGAGTGCATACTGGAGAAAAGCCCTACATGTGCACACAGTGTGGAAAACAATTCTCAAGCTCATTAGGTGTTCGGAGACACAAGAAAGTACACAGTCAAGAGAAGCCTCATCAGTGCTCTGAGTGTGGTAAACAGTTCCGATGTTCCAACACGTTAAGGATTCACAAGAGAACACACACCCAGGAGAAGCTCCATGAGTGTTTCGAGTGTGGTAAACAGTTTGTACATTCATCAACCTTAAACCATCACAAGAGAATACATACACAAGAGAAGCGTTTTCAGTGCTCAGAATGTGGTAAACAGTTCATACAGTCTTCGTCTCTTAAACATCATAAGAGAATACATACTGGGGAAAAACCATATAAGTGTTCTCAGTGTGATAAGGCATTTCCTCATTCTTCAGCTCTTATAGTACACCAAAGGCTACACACTGGACAAAAGCCTTACCACTGTGACCTGTGTGGAAAACAGTTTTCACAGTCAACACATCTGCGAACCCACCAGAGGGTGCACACCGGAGTCAAGCCTTACATCTGCGCTCAGTGCGGCAAGTCTTTCACTCAGTCATCACATCTTGCAGTGCACAAGCTATTGCACACTGGACAGAAGCCTTACTGCTGCTCCACCTGTGGCAAAGGATTCGCAACACCAGCCTACCTTAAGCTACACCAGAGAATTCATACTGGCGAAAAGCCGTACCAGTGTTCAGTGTGTGGATGGTCCTTCACTCAGTCCCACAGCCTCAAAGAGCATCTGGGAAAACACTGGAGAGAAGCCGTACCAGTGTTTCAAGTTCAGTAGAGCATTCAGAGAGTTTGGCGACCTTAAATACTAAACTTGGGATGAACACTTTTCCCTTCAAATTTGAGCTGAACTGTTCTCTTAATGAAGGTCTCACCAGTCACATGCTTCATGTTTTTATCTGGTACAGTAAGATTAAGACTTAGCACTCCAAGAGAATGGGCAAAAATGATTTGTATAATCAATGATTCAAAATTTCAAACAATAAGACAAACTGTTATACTGTAACACAACTAATTAGCATCAGAATCTTTTCAGTAGTAATATTTTCTCTTAAAACCTATGTGGCATATTCAAAATACAGTACTCTGCAAAAGTCTTAGGAACCATACCTTTTTTTCTATAAATTTAGTCTTGCATGTGGAATTCATGCATACTGTATTAGTGTGTCATTATATCAGGAAAAGCGTTCCATTATTATTTTCACATAAAAGTCGGTGTTACAGAGAAATCATGGGTTTTATTAAATAAGAACCATATTAAGTAATATGTTAAAACATCACTGAGGCTTTTCAGGAATTTTACCTCCAAAGACAGAAGAACAGATATCCAAGAAGCCTGAAACAACCAACCAGGTGATTTCTTTAGAAAACCGCACCACAGTGTAAATTTTGGTTGAAGGCATCTTTGTTTACTTTAGATGTGACTTTTGCACAGAACTGTATATGCAAACAAATTGTCATGTCAAGACTGTGTTTTCAGCTATATTATATTTGAATAATATAAATCCCCAAATCTTTAAGTTTAAAATATGAGCCAGTAGATTAGGTTTATTCATTTATGTATTCAGGTTATATTACATTTTGCTAAAAAAATCTCTTTTATTCAGTAAAAAATGCAATAATATTATTTTGTGTCTTTGTTTGGATTGATTTAAATAATTACAAACAACTGGTTTAATGCAGTTCTCTTAGATTAAGCACTACAGGACATGCTATTAAAGAAGCAGAGGAAGGCATAAAATATATACAGCTTTAGTTAAGAAAGGAGCTTTTGTGCCATGTCATTATTCACCTTGCAACAACCCATCCCAAAGCTTCATCAGAATGGAAATTCATTCAGGACCTTAGACTAGTTGATTCTCTGCACCTGCCAAGCAGCCTACTCCAACAGTTTAACAACTAGAATATAAAAGTTTATTATTATTATTATTATTATTATTATTATTATTATGTGAATAAAAACAGTTTTTTCCTTGGAAGTGTAATGGAAGCAAACAATTGTATAGGATGTCTGTGTATGCTGTAGCATTACAATTTCTCTTGCCAAGGTTGGAGTGGAAGAACTCGAGTGGCCTGCACAGAGCCCCGACCTCAACCCCTCCGAACACCTTTTTGATGAATCGGAAAGTCGACTGCATGCCAGGCCTCCTCACCCAACATCAGTGCCTGACTTTATTAATGCTCTTGTAGCTGAATGATTACAAATCCCCACAGCCACTCTCCAAAATCTAGTGAAAAGCATTTCCAAAAGAGTGGAGGTTATTATAACAGCAAAGAGGGACTAAATCTGGAATGGGACGTTCAGCACGCACATATGGGTGTGATGGTCAGGTGTCCACATACTTTTGGCAATATAGTGTATCTTAATGGATGTCAAAGGCTTTTACAGTCAAATCCTGACAAAATAGAACTATAATACATTAAAAAAAACAGGGAATACCTGCATGATAAGCTTGATTTTCTGTCCCAAAACCCAGAATCCCCACTATACAAGTATACGGATATTACTGAAATATTTCTTACCCCTGTAACAGGCAGCTCAACCACACGGTCACACACATTTATCATTGTAATTCCAATATATAGTGTTCATGAATTTGTCTCCAACTTTTCCCTCTATCTCAAGGGATTACAGTGAGTGTTCTTGACATAAAAGCTTTGAAATCAGCATGAAAACCGGATGTTATCACCAGAGCTACTCCTCATTCAAGTTACCCAGCTAAAATGTCAAAAGTTAGTAAAAAGGTAAAACACATAATATTACACTCATGTGCCTGTATTTAGGGGCAGTCGTGGCCTAATGGTTAGCAAGTTGTGGTCATGGGTTCAAGTTTCAGGTACGGCAGGGATTGTAGGTGGGGGGGAGTGAATGACCAACGCTCTCCTCCACCCTCAATACCACGACTGAGGTGAGACCCTTGAGCAAGGCACCAACCCCCAACTGCCCAGGTGCCGCAGCAAAAAAGGCTGCCCACTGCTCCAGGTGTGTGTGTTCACTGCTGTGCGTGTGCACTTGGATGGGTTAAATGCAGAGCACAAATTCCAAGCACGGGTCACCATGCTACATGTCACTTTACTTCACTTTATGTATGAGTTGTATTAAAATGTTACCGCATGGTCACTTAGTCACCAAACTGAAGTGACTTAAAAGGAGTTCACTGCCAGCTTCCAGTCAGTTGTGACCTAGATTTATCAGCAATTTTATCAAGATAACTTGTTGTTTTACACCAATTATGATATATTTATAACAAAAAGATGTATATATCAATAAAAGTGAAACCCACACTCATGAAACACAGTCATCAGGGTTTATTTCCCATATTTAAAAAAAGAAAGAGTGACAAATTAGGCAATTTGTATAAAATATGTAGCATAAAATTCCCCACTATATGTTTAGGAAATGTAGTATATTTTATTTTGCTGTATTTATAAAAAAATTATATTAATAAAAATATTTTTGAACAAGTATTTCATTGTGTGCCTGTTAAAAAGAAGCCATTTATGAGGCATTATACAACTGGAGCTGGCAAAGACTACTTGGTGGATGTGTGCATGTATGTATTGTGTACCTATATACAGCATAAGTATTAACCCCCTTGAATATTTTCACATTTTGTAGTGTTACAACCTGGAAATGAAGGGGACTTAAGTGGGAATTAATTGGGATAAATCTACACAAAATGGTCCATTATATCGAAATCTGGGGGAAAATCTATATTGTTAGTAAATGTATTTGTACATAAAAAAACAAAGTTGTGATTGCATAAGTATTTACCCCAATGACAATTATGTGAAACCCCTTAAATCAGGTATCCTGCAACCAGTTGCCATGATAAGTCACATAATTATTTGAACTGAGTGCACATGACCTCAATATACAAATACACCTGTTCATTATGGAAAAGTACAGAGTGAAGCCATTTATGAGGCATTATACAACTGGAGCTGGCAAAGACTACTTGGTGGATGTGTACATGTATGTATTGTTGTGTACCTATATACAGCATAAATATTAACCCCCTTGAATATTTTCACATTTTGTAGTGTTACAACCTGGAAATGAAGTGGCCTAAGTGGGAATTAATTGGGATAAATCTAAAATGGTCCTGAGTGCACCTGTGTAACATGACCTCAATATACAAATACACCTGTTCATTATGGAAAAGTACAGAGTGAATCCATTTATGAGGCATTTACATAAGTATTTATTCAATTCAATTCAATTCAATTTTATTTGTATAGCGCTTTTAACAATGAACATTTTCTCAAAGCAGCTTTACAGAACATAAGGAACAAAAAGCATGCAAACAGAAACAAAAACATGCAAACAGTCCTAGATGTTAGACAAAATTATCCCTAGTGAGCAAGCCTGAGGCGACTGAGGCGACTGTGGCAAGGAAAAACTCCCTTAGATGATATGAGGAAGAAACCTTGAGAGGAACCAGACTCAAAAGGGAACCCATCCTCATTTGGGTGACACTGGAGAGTGTGATATGAACAATGTCCTTTCTGTATTTATTTATAGTCATGTAGGTTGTTATCTTCCTCAAAGTCCTCAAAGTCCACATAGGGTTGGCAGCATTGCTTTAAACACCCAAATCCTCACGAGGCAGAAACCGGCTGGAGCAGGTCCATCTCTGGATGCCTCAGGATCCTCATAGGGTTGGCCTCGTCTACTGGAGCTGGCACAATCTCTATGTGCCTCGGGGATGGGCAGAAGAAGGGAAACAAGTGGAAAAGGAATAAGCGTAGCTGCTGTTCAAATATTAGTAAGCCCTAAGTCATAATTTGCAATTAATCCGATGTACTGAAGTACAAGGTTATGGTGTGTGTTAAGTGTATGCCTGGCTAAAGATATATGTCTTTAATCTACGTTTGAACTGGGAGACTGTGACTGAGCCCCGAACACTGTCAGGAAGGCTATTCCAAAGTTTAGAAGCTAAATACGAAAATGCTCTACCCCCTTTTGTAGACTTTGATATTCTGGGAACTACCAGAAGTCCAGAGTTTTGAGATCGTAAGGAGCGTGGTGGATTGTGACGTGTTAGAAGACTGGCTAGATACGTGGGAGCTAAACCATTTAGAGCCTTGTACGTAAGTAGTGCTAGTTTATAATCAATTCTAAACTTAACAGGTAGCCAGTGCAGGGATGATAATATTGGGGTTATGTGATCATCTTTTCTTGACCTAGTAAGAACTCTGGCGGCTGCATTCTGGACTAACTGTAGCTTGTTTATTGAAGATGCAGGAC
The DNA here is from genome assembly GCF_027358585.1 of Pangasianodon hypophthalmus. NCBI lineage: Eukaryota > Metazoa > Chordata > Actinopteri > Siluriformes > Pangasiidae > Pangasianodon > Pangasianodon hypophthalmus. Next base: position 29,036,591 of record NC_069711.1, on the reverse strand, counting down.
AACCACCTAGCAATGCATTACAATAGTCCAGTCTGGAGGTCATGAATGCATGAACTAGCTTTCTGCATCAGATACAGATAAAATGTTCCCAAGCATGGCAATGTTTCTAAGGTGGAAGAAGGCTGTTTTAGTAATATTGGAAATATGATTTTCAAAAGACAAGCTGCTGTCTAATATTACGCCCAGGTCTTTCACTGTCGAGCTAGTAGTAATAGAACATCCTTCTAAATGCAAGTTGAATTGTAAGAGCTTTTATGTACTGGTTTTTGGACCAATAAGTAATATTTCTGTCTTATCAGGATTTAGTAATAGAAAATTATCAGTCATCCAATCTTTTATATCTTTAACACACTCAGTTAATCTAGACAATTTATTTATTTCATCTGGTTTTGATGAGATGTATAACTGGGTATCGTCAGCATAACAATGGAAACTAATCTAATGATGTCTTCTATTGATGTTACCCAAGGGAAGCATGTAAATTGAGAACAGCAGAGGTCCTAAAACTGATCCTTGTGGAACCCCATATTTCACTGGCATTACACTGAATAGTTCTCCATTTAAATCCACAAAATTGTATTGATCAGACAGGTAGGATCTAAACCATTTTAATGCCTGTCCCTGAATTTATGAGGTATTTACATAAGTATTTACCCTAATGACAATTATGTGACACCCCTAAATCAGGTATCATGCAACCAGTTGATATGATAAGTCACATAATTATTTGAACTGAGTGCACCTGTGTAACATGATCTCAATATACAAATACACCTGTTCCTGGAATGCCCCGGAGTTAAAGAATATAAGTAAACAAACAGCTTCATGAAGACCAAAGAAGACGTTTGGGACAAACTTCTGGAAAAGTATCACAGGGTTTGGTTATAAAAAATATCCCAAACTTTGAACATCCTGCAAAGCACCATTAAATCTATTATTAAAATACATAGAATAAGCCACAATGACAGCTCAGCTTAGAGGAGGCTGTCCAACAAAAGTTACTGCGTAAGTGACTGGGTAAGGAGGGCATTAAACTACCGAGAGGCCAAGAGTAAGGCTCAATATGATGCTACCACCACCATGCTTCACTATGGGGATGGTGTCCTCGGGGTAATGAGCAGAGCTGAATTTCCACCAAATGTAGCATTTTGTGCCAAGTCCAAAAAGTGACTTTTTTTTTTTTAAATACTTGAATAATTGTAATTCATTACTATGCTTTATTATTTGTACTCTTAATTACATGTCCAAGTAAAAAACTGTGTATTTCTGTACATTTTAATTTAGATTTTAATAATTACAAATCTCAGTGGACTCTTCTTTTATTATCCAGGCAATATCAATTCAGTGGGCTCAGTTTAGCATCCAGTCAAGTTCATCAATGTAGACAAAAACTATCAAGAATCGTACCAATTGGTAATCTGCAGTGACCTTCTCACGCTACACAATGTAGTTCACGTTATCACTACAGCCATCTGTGTGTGCCTGAATATGGATAAGCCACCGGACTTCAGTGTTGAACATGAGGAGGAGTGTCCCTGGTGCTACCTCAGTAAAATTTTTCAATATGCTGGAATAAGTTAGTATGTTTTCTTAGCTGATGCCAGGTAAGACTAGCATCAATTCTAGTAGCTAAAATAAATTGTCTAAACAGCAAGCCAAATTCAAGTTAATGGAAAATATTGGTTACATACAGTAGCATTAGTCATGTATATGATCAGCAAACTTAAGGAGACTGAATGATGTTTTCAGGCAAAATGAATGAATATCATCTTCTGAAAGTTTTGAATAAGTTATAAAAGTTACTTTTCATATTAAAATGTCATCTGTTAAAACACTTTCCACTTATGGTTATTATTATACCAGAGAACCTTTTTCCACATATTTGTGGAGTCTCCAGCATGCCTTTTGGCAAACTTCTAATGGGATGAATGTTGATGTCTGTGTGATATGGCATGGTGTGGAAGGATACACTGCTTTCAAGGACACAAGTTTGAGAATTGCTATGCATGTTCTGCAATACGTTGGAAAAATATTAATATTTTGTTAAAGTATAAGTTTTACAGGATTAGTCCATCTGTTACTGGAAATGTAATCAACTTCTTTAAAAAGAATTATACAAAAAAAATGAGTCAGGGCACTGATTCAGAGGATGTACCATCCCAGATATTCGGTCAACTTCTTCCACATTGGAGCTATCACCGCCCACAGGAAAATATGTTTCACTCAATCAGCATCATACCATTTCAACGATGTATCCTTTTAATGACGTACCCTTAAAGGTAAATCAATTCAGATAGCATACAATTTAAAGAGAACGTAGACACACTCTTCCAGTTATTACTTAAGGAATGGTTTTTGACCACTACTTTTTTTTTTCCCCCAGAACATCTGAAGGTCTCTGCCACTGGTATTGCTGCTTCAGCCTGATATCTCCATTTCTTCAGCATTCAGCATGTGTAACATACCCTAGCTGTAACAGAACACTGGTCTTCATCCATCTCAGTGTCATGCAGACTCAGTGTCTGGAGCAGTACAATGAGGTCATCAATGGCATCATGTGACATCTAAAAAACACAACCCAGGAGAGAAAGAATACAACTTTGCTTTTTTGCTAGTAGGTACCCAGTCTTATTACTATAATAATAATAATAATAATAATAATAATAATAATAATAATAATAATAATCATCATCATCATCATCATCATCATCATCATCATTCATTCATCTTTAGTAACCCTTGACAGGGGTAGTGTGCTGTTTAAAATGGGCGTATGATTGCAAACAGGTTAACTTGAATGTGGGTATTGGCCATGTGATGGTGTTTAAGGCTGATGGGAAATGGAGTTGAATGTGGAAGCATTATGCTGTGGAGGATTCATGATGGAGTTCATGGTGGAAGCTGATGAAGATGTGACATAGAGTTGAGGGGCAGAGACAGCAAATGCAACTGAGTTTATAACTTTGGGACAGCAAACAGATTTTTTTTTAGGAAGACCTCAATGATCTTTGGCCAGTTGAATTTGATAGTAATTCAAAAATATAAAGAGGGGCCAAACCATTAAGAGCTTTAAAAAACACATAGGAGCACATTAAAATGAACTCCATAATGAAATGGGAGTCTATGAATATATTATTATAATGATAGTTACTGTAATATATGTATATTGTATATGAAAAATCTTGCTATTTAACTTTGATGCATCCCCTTTATGATTGTATGTAAAATTCCTTTTTCCTTTTTAGATCAGTGAATACTTTTCCACATACAGTTAGGAAAATGGCAGGATGAAGAGAATTGAAGTTCCATCCTCTGCAAACGGAAACTCCCATCTCATGGGAACATGTGTGAGTGGAAAAACAGGAAGTTCGTTTTCTCAGGGACTTGACTTATTATAAAACTATGAGAACAGCTCTGTGGATGTGAGGGCTAGACTGGTAAAAATCCAAAGAGAAGTGTTTTGCGGTTGATTAGTACTTAATCCTTGTGGCAAAAGACAGTCAGTCTGTTCTTTCCAACAGACAAGAGGATGAATGGAAAGACACTGAAGCAGTTGGTTTTTGAAACACCAAATGTTTCTGCATTATGGATTACTGAAGTTTGATATTTAAAAAAAAAAACTTGGTAAGTATAATGTTTGTTATACTCTGAGCTGCATATTATTGTATATATATATTATATTATATATATATGTTATTACAATATTCTTTGTTATTTAATTCACTTACAGTCACTAGGCTTCATATTATTGCTTCTAAGGATCTTATTTACTATGCTTTGCTTAACTTATTCAATTAGATTGTTATTTTAGAGAGTTATAAAATGTCAAGGCAGACATGTTTACTTAGCTTTAACAGCAGAGTCATATTTACTGACTTCAGAGGAAAAAATGTATGTGTATTTATATACAATATATATATATAGTAATATAAGTACTACTAGTAGTGTAATCTAGACTTTGTTTACAATAAAGTACGACATTTCATTTCATTAAACCATCTTTACATCTTAGCTTTTTTTTTTAATTTTATTTTATGTGGGGTGGGGGGTGGGGGGGTGGGGGTGGTCGGGGTATGGGTTTTTGGGGGTGGGAACATGATCACTTGGTGCAGAAGTGCACTGTGGCATCTCTAGCACCAGGAGGTTGGTGGGGTTGTGCCCCCTGCTTTCCATTCAGCTGCAGTCCTTCTCTGATCTTGCAGAGGAGTTTTGTTCAACCCCAGTGGCAGCTAACATGAAGCAGTTGTTGAAGCAGAACAGAAGATTGGTTGAAAATTAGCAAATGCTTGCTAGTATTCCATTCTAATCTTTATTTTCTAGTTTGTATTCTTTAGTTAGTTTAAAACAAGAAGAGATGTCAAGGTTAGTATTGTAGCTATTTTATATTAAAAGAATAAAAATCCCTTACAACAGAGCTAGGAGTGACCATAGAAATGGAATGAGTGGAAGCGGGGACAGAGGTGCTCGGAACAGCCGGACACATCATTGCCTAGAAAGAATAGGAGAATATAATGAATTTCAAATTTCAAATTTCAAATTAACCCTAGTTTTAACTATTTAAATGTTTTTACTGTCTAAATGAAATTATATTAGTGATATAAGTAATACAGTGTAGGGGAGAGCCTGCACTACTGCAAAACACATTTTTCTAAATGCATGCATGCATTTAATGATTTCATTACATCTGCATATGTATTTATTTACAAAAAAAAAAAAAAAAAACAGCAGGATTTGTCCACCTGCAGGAGATTTTTTGTGAAAAGTTTTGTGCCATATTTTTATGAAAACTGATCCCAGATCACAGCCTGCTTGTGCTTACCTCATCAACATCCATGTGGATGTCTTGCAGACTCAGGTCCTGGAAGAGGTCCTCAATGCCATCTTGGGTGACCTGGGTAAAAAAAATAAAAAACAAACAAAAAAAACCCACACACACAACTCATGAGTGAAAGAATGAATCTATGTTTATTCACTAATAAAATGTAAACAATTTTGAAAAGAGGATGAAAACTGATCCCAAAACACAACCTGCTTGTTCTTACCTCATCAACATCCATCTGGATGTCTTGGTCGCCAAAGGCAGCTTGAGAGACCTGGGGAAAAAACACAACTCAGGATTAAAAATGATTAAATTAAATTATGAAAAAATAATTAAATTATGCTAGGAACCTGTGGCATAGACTAATGGCTATATGAGTATTGAAAGGTAGAAACAAAAAATTTTTCTACTTCAGCGAATCCATTTATTTTTACTTCTAAGTTTACTTCTAAACTCATTTACTCTATAGTCAGTACATGCAATTCTATAGTTTAAGCTTGGTAAACATGTCTACTTGTAACCTTTATAACACAGTAGAATATTACAATGAATAGAGCATCGATCTGATTTAAAAATGGTATTATGAGCACTGTGAATGTTAGACAATGTATATGTTGCAAATGATCTTGACAGATTAAGCTAGGGATGCCAGAGTTATATGACTAATTGATAAACTCCATGATACCATTATGATATAGTTCAAAGCTCGGAGAGCAACACTTAAAGTTTAACAATAAACTATCTATTTAATGTGTCTGGATTGGCTGTACTGCTTATAGACATTAAAACGTCAGCACAGACAACGCCCAGATATTTTGCATGTGTTTAATCCTCCTACCAAAAGAGAATACTTCCTATTTCCTTCCAACAGACAAAGCTGAAAGGACTTTGATGCTGTTGGTTTTTTGAAGAGCTTTATTATTTTTTTTTTTTTACACACAATGGATGATTGAAGTTTTATATTTTTGTATTTTTTTTTCAGGAGACTAATAATGTCTGACTTGTGAGTATATTGTTTTTCATTGTGCTGCATTTTACAGTCAGTATGCATTATATTTATGGTTCTAAGGTTTTATTTTGTATGCTTTGTATTATTTATCTTAGGACCTGTGTTAATTTACCCAGACTATACTGTTATTTTTGCTATTAATTAGTTAATTTTTGAATAAGGTGTGTAATAGCAGGGAAAACACTAAAATGTGCAGGAGAAAGCATACTCCAAGACGAGGGCTGGGAACCTGTGGCGTAGACTAATGGCTATATGAGTATTGAAAGGTAGAAACAAAAAATTTTTCTACTTCAGCGAATCCATTTATTTTTGCTTCTAATTTTACTTCTAAACTCATTTACTCTGTAATCAGTAAATGCAATTCTATAGTTTAAGCTTGGTAAACATGTCTACTTGTAACCTTTATAACACAGTAGAATATTACAATGAATAGAGCATCGATCTGATTTAAAAATGGTATTATGAGCACTGTGAATGTTAGACAATGTATATGTTGCAAATGATCTTGACAGATTAAGCTAGGGATGCCAGAGTTATATGACTAATTGATAAACTCCATGATACCATTATGATACCATTATGATATAGTTCAAAGCTTGAAGAGCAACACTTAAAGTTTAACAATAAACTATCTATTTAATGTGTCTGGATTGGCTGTACTGCTTATAGACATTAAAACGTCAGCACAGACAACGCCCAGATATTTTGCATGTGTTTAATCCTCCTACCAAAAGAGAATACTTCCTATTTCCTTCCAACAGACAAAGCTGAAAGGACTTTGATGCTGTTGGTTTTTTGAAGAGCTTTATTATTTTTTTTTTTACACACAATGGATGATTGAAGTTTTATATTTTTGTATTTTTTTTTCAGGAGACTAATAATGTCTGACTTGTGAGTATATTGTTTTTCATTGTGCTGCATTTTACAGTCAGTATGCATTATATTTATGGTTCTAAGGTTTTATTTTGTATGCTTTGTATTATTTATCTTAGGAACTGTGTTAATTTACTCAGACTATACTGTTATTATTGATGCCTTATTCGTGGTGTTATCCTACAGTGTTCTAAATGTTACAAGGTAGACACTTACTTAGGTTAAACTGCAGAATTGCTTTTAGTGACCATAGAGTAAATGAGTTTAGAAGTACAATTAGAAGTTAAAATGAATGGGTTCAATGAACATATAATTAGTAGATATAAGTAGATATAATAAACATAATAAGTAGATATACTAGCATAAAATCAAATTATTACTAATATATTCATTTACAGGGGTGTTTAATGGTATTAATACCTGTTCAGGTGTCTTTTTCTTAATTTTTAAAATTTTTTTAAGTTGTATATAAAAAGTCTCCTCTATGACTATATTTGCATGTAGGCGACTATTTGCATGTTGGAAAATGCAAATGTTTACGTACTTGTAACAGTCGGGCCTTCATCTCAGTGGCCAAAATGAGTTAAGTGAAATGCATAGAGTAAATGTATTATTAGCTGGTATTTCTGGTTTTGATAAAATTTTTGGCATTTTTAAAGACAATTAATGATTGTCTTGATCAAACAAATAATGTTTCCAGTCTCTTTTTACAATATTTACATTGTAGCTATTCTGAGAACAACACTAATGCAACTTAGGTGGCGCATCATGGCCATGGACGCTTCCTGTTTTATAATTACTCTAGATCTTGCATCTTTGCATTGATTTGTTTGAAGCTCAGCCTAGTTTGTTAGATAGATAATTTTCTAAGAAGACGAGTCTGTACCACTCTTGTAAACGTTAAGACAGAACATGCTGCTTAAGGTTCAGTCTGTAAGTTAAAAAGCTGTTGGAATGGCTGTCCTTACCTCTTCGGTTTCCATGGGCTCCTGGAGAAGGGACCTGAAAAAGTACAATAAATGTATGAATAACATTGTGTTAAACCGAATTCACTGTTAGGCCGCGTGGTTGCACATGGAGTTCCATGTTCTGAGCTTCAGCGTTCAATGCCCCACGTGCTGCCACAAAATGATAAAAATCTAAGCGTCACTTAAAGTTATCAAAAAGTTAAAAACAATTTCTAGTTTAGCCATGTATTATTTAACATATATATTTAACAATGTGGACAAGTAAATCTTAAGAAGTTACCACTGTTGAGCTGCCATTTTTTTTTGTCGTGATGAGACCATGCGTGTGCGTGATGACGTTTTACACACCTGTGCCTAGGTGTGTAAAACGTCATCACGCAGACGTTTTACACACGTGTGCCTACGTGTATACATAAATGTTCACCAATATCAATTTATTATTATTATTGCTGTTGTTTATTTTTTTCTTTCAGTTGTAGCATCACAATGTGTAATCTTTTTAAAATTCTATAAATTTTAAGATGGTCACCTTCATATTTTATTATTAGTAAATCACCCTGAAAAGTGAATAAGATTACAGAAAAGTGCTGGTACACTGCGGCTCAATTTTAACAATATTATTATTCCCCTTAAACGCTGCTCTTTACACTTAAAACAAATGCATTACAGTCAACTACATATCTTACATTAATTTAAATATTTGTTTAATTTTTATTTAGAAGGAACAGGACTGACAACTCATCATTACAGAACTTCCTTTTTATTTGTTCTCATTCTGTAAATTAGCTAGTGCTATTTTGCTTTATTTATAAAGTTGTACAAAGTGAATCATTAGCTCATATGGGTTGTGCTTACTCTCCATTAAGACTACCTTCGATGTGTCTGGGTGTTCCTGCAGCCGAGGCGGAGAGGACGCTCACATTAGGTGAAGCTCCTCAGCTGATACTGATTGGTATTATATAAAGAATCCATTTATTTGTCTTCAGTAAGTGCTTTATCCTGGTCAGCGTCACTGTAGATTCAGAGTCTATCCCAGTAATACTGGGTAACAAGTAATCTATGGGTAATCTATTGCAGGACACCATGCACACACACTTTCACACCAATTCAGCATAACCAGTCCACCTACCAGCATGTTTTTGGGAGGAAACCTATGAGACCACAGAGAGAGCATGTGAAACTCCATACAGTAACTTGAGCTCAGGATCGAACCAGGAACCCTGAAGCTCTGAGAAAGCAACACCATGCCACCCTACAAAGAAGTGACTTCAGTAGAAAAGTCAATATTCAATCAAAGCACAACTAAACTTATTAACTAAGTTTTTCTTTGTTAATTTTCAGGTGAAGGAGCAGGAAGTTGTACTGAACATTTTATGATCAGCAGTGAGAGACACCCAACTTCACTACTAAGAACAAACCACATGCACCATATACATTCAGGTCCAAAGTGACACAATTTTTGTAATTTTGCCTCTGTATACCACCACAATGGATTTGAAATGAAGCAATCAAGATGTGAATGATTCTTTAATTCTTTAACCACTTCTTTATTACCTCAAGATGCAAACCACTGGTAACACTCAAGAACAGAAAGGCCAGATTAGACTTGCTAAAAACAAAAACCCTGCCATCATATTGATGATGTGACTGCTGATAGAAGTAGCAGGATGAATTGTGAAATGTATAGACCTACTCTTTCTGCTCAGATTCAGTCAAATGCTGCAAAAGTGATAGGACAGTGCTTCACAGTACAGATGTGTAATGACGCAAAACATACCATGAAAGCAACCCAAGTGCTTCTGAAGGCAAAAAAATTTAATGTTCTTAAATATCCGATGATCTTAACCCAACTGAAGAAGCTTTTCAGAACATCTCGAAGGAGGAAACTCATCATTTGGTGATGTCCATGGGTTCCAGATTTCAGGCAGTCATTGACTCCAAAGGATTTGCATCCAGGTATTAAAATTAATCCTATTATTTATGATTATGTTAGTTTGTCCAATGACTTTTGAGCCTGTGTAAATGGAGGGATTCTGCAAAAAAATGGCTGTAATTCTTTAATGGTTAATGCAATATTTTTGTTAAACCCCTTGAATTAAAGCTGAAAGTCTACACTTCGATCACATCTTGATTGCTTCATTTCAAATCCATTGTGGTGGTGTACAGAGGCAAGATTACGAAAATTGTGTCACTGTCCAAATACGTATGGATCTAACTGTATATAATATATTCAAAGTTCAGACACTAATTAACTCACAAACTATGTTTCTATTTTCTCTTTTTACTTGTATGCTGAATTTAATAGACATTAATAGGATTGGGACCAGTTGAACTAAATAACAAGAAAACATAAAAGTTAATATAAAGGTTATGTATTGCATTTTACTGTTTCTTTACTGCTTACATAGACTAAGTAGACATTTTCCATCAAATTATTTTCATGTACTTTTCCATGTATTTGATGTTTTGCTAGTATAATCAAGACCTTGTTTACAATAAAGTAAGAAATTTTGTTTAATTAAAAAGGCAATGCTTCTTCTTTTTTTAAAAAAAAAATTAAGGTAAAAATGTTTTCAAGGCCATCTGGTATAAATGGACCAACAGTGCTAAATCAAGTCAAGTCAAGTTTGTCATTTCAACCATATACAGCCAGTTAGTACATAGTGAAACGAAACAATGTTCCTCCAGGACCAAGGTGCTACATAAGACAAACACAGAACAACACAGAAGTACAAGGGACTACATGAATTTATACATAAAGTCTACAAGTGCAAACATGTGCAGACAGCACAAGACAGTACAATGACTACTGAGATAGACAATGGGTGCAGTAAGTCCCAGTGCAGCGCCGACCAGTACACAGTTCTATTAGAAAGTGAATCCAGTGACAATAGTGCAAAAAAAGTACAATATAAGTTGCTGTAGGTGTAAACATAAGAAGTAGCAGCCTAGTAGAGAGTATAAATAAATATTTGTAGCAGCATAATGTAATCATGAAGTCCATCCATCCATCCATCCATTCTCCATACCATTATCCTACACAGGGTCACGGGGGAGCCTGGAGCCTATTATCATGATGATGTCTTACCTCAGATGATTGTAGAAATGTCTTCAAGATTTAAATCATTAATTACTTCCACTTTTATTGAAGAAATAATTTTAAAATACGAGTAAAGGAATTTATATGAAAGGTTAATTCATGGAAAGGGGTTATTTCCTGTCACACTCCATATACACCGATCAGCCATAACATTATCACCTGTCTAATATTGTGTAGGTCCGTCTTGTGCCACCAAAACAGCTCTGACCCATTGAGGCATGGACTCCACAAGACCTCTGAAGGTGTGCTGTGGTATCTGGCACCAAGATGTTAGCAGCAGATCCTTTAAGTCCTGTAAGTTGTGAGGTGGGGCCTCCATGGATCGGACTTGTTTGTCCAGCACGTCCCACAGATGCTCGACTGGACTGAGATCTGGGGAATTTGGGGGCCAAATCAACACCTTGAACTCTTTGTCATGTTCCTCAAACCATTCCTGAACAATTTTTGCAGTGTGGCAGGGCATATTATCCTGCTGAAAGAGGCCACTGCCATTAGGGAATACTGCTGCCATGAAGGGGTGTACTTCGTCTGCAACAATGTTTAGGTAGGTGGTACGTGTCAAAGTAACATCCACATGAATGCCAGAATCCAAGGTTTCCCAGCAGAACATTGCCCAGAACATCACACTGCCTCTGCTAGCTTGTCTTCTTCCCATAATGCATCCTGGTGCCATCTCTTCCCCAGGTAGACAACACACACGCACCCAGCTGTCCACATGATGTAAAAGAAAACACGATTCATCAAACCAGACCACCTTCTTCCATTGTTCCTTGGTCCAGTTCTGATGCTCACGTGCCCATTGTAGGTGCTTTCAGCAGTGGACAGAGGTCAGCATGGACACTCTGACCGGTCTGCAGATACGCAGACCCCATACACAGCAAGCTGTGATGCTCTATCTGTGCTGACACCTTTCCATCACCTTTTTCAGCAGTTTGTGATACAGTAGCTCTTCTGTGGGATCGGATCAGATGGGCAAGCCTTCGCTCCCCACACGCATCGATAGGTATTAACCACTGCATACCGGGAACACCCCACAAGGCCTGCAGTTTTTGAGATGCTCTGACCTGCTCGTCAAGCCATCACAATTTGGCCCTCATCAGAGTTGCTCAGCTCCTGATGCTTGCCCATTTTTCCTGCTTCCAACACATCAACTTCGAGAACTGACTGTTCACTTGCTGCCTAATATATCCCACCCCTTGACAGGTGCTATTGTGACGAGATAATCAATGTTGAGGGCAGTCGTGGCCTAATGGATAGAGAGTCAGACTTGCAACCCGAAGGTGAACCTGAAGGTTGTGGGTTCGAGTCCAGCAGGGATTGTAGGTGGGGGGAGTGAATGACCAGCGCTCTCTCCCACCCTCAATACCATGACTGAGGTGAGACCCTTGAGCAAGGCACCGAACCCCCAACTGCTCCCCGGGTGCCGCAGCAAAAAAAGGCTGCCCACTGCTCCGGGTGTGTGTTCACGGTGTGTGTGTGCACTTGGATGGGTTAAATGCAGAGCACAAATTCCTAGTATGGGTCACTTCACTTCACTTCATCATGTCACCTGTCAGTGGTTTTAATGTTATGACTGATCAGTGTATTTTCCTTCATATTTACTGAAAGCCATTTTACTTTCACAAATAAATGGTGTTTAATTAATAAATGTCTTTCCATTTATTCTTTTAGGGACTTATGCAGAGATGGTGACTTAAGTCAAGTTACACTGATAATTATGTAAATGTTTGGCTATGCAAGTAGGCGTAAGGAAATATGTTTTTTGGGCTCCCCGATCAGATTATTAAAATTACCTGTGCGCATTTCACACCTACGAGGAGGGCAGATTTTCCTTGAGGAGAAGCATCTGAGACAGAGTTTTCAGTAGCACCTAGAAAAGGGCCTGTCTTTAAACCCAAACTAACATCAAGGATAGAAAATGAGAACTTAAGAAGGAAATAGCATTTTTCCCCTTTTGCTGTCAAATGCTATACGATGTAACATAAAAGGAAGAGACAATTATAAAAAAAGAAAAATAAAAAAAGACTAATATGATGATATATGAACTGGAAGATGACAAGCATTGAAAGCTAATAGAAGTCTAGTATATTGCCAATATATTGCTGCATGAATAGTCCTAGCTGTCATTATCACATTAATCACTACAAATTTAGTTTAATTTAACAACATGGCTTCCACCATCTTTAGTTGGCAGCTTATAAAATAGCACTTGATCCAGCTATTATAAAAATAGATTAATAAGCAAAATTAAAAAAACTCCTTGAGATAAGCAATGTCTCTAATTAAGATGCTGTTTCCACCAGTGTGTTCTGTAAGGAAAAAAAATCCTGTATAGTATTAATTAATTAATAATTTCATATGTATTTAATATTGGCCTCAATTGGCATTCCGTAGTATTTTGGAATGTTTTTACAGACCAATTTCAGTAGTTACATGAAAATGTCAGACAGTGGTACTAGACTTCCTACTGCTCCTTGCATGATTTGATATCACTCAAGAAAAATGGGCTTGAGTCCAAGGTCTGAATTGCATGAGACTGTTTTAGGTAAACTCCGCCCCACTGTCTGAGTGTGAATATCAATGTGCCATATTACTTCCTCACTTTACACACATAACTACGGCCCTTAGTGAACATGTAGATAACTACTTTTTGAGGTCTTCACCAATCCAATAATAAAGAGAATGCACAAAATTTTCAGTTCAACTGCTGACAAACTGGCAGTGACATGAAATTACTTTAAATGTATCAATGACAAGATACACAGGATACACAATGACAAGGTTACAATGACAGGAGAAACTTTGAGCCACATGCATTTTATTAGTTTCACTCTTTTTTTAAACCCATGCCATCCACCCCCCCACTTTGGAGGACTTAAACTTTGTTTAAATTTAATACAATATAGATTAAATAATAAAGCAAAGCAAAGAAGTAACATATACATATTTACAATAATCCCCAGACAAGACAGAAGTTATATTTGTGTATTAGTATAGATGCGTGATTAAAGAAGACGTTAGATATATACAAAAGTCCAACATGTGCCAAATATATAGAGCTTCTGAAAATGGAGAGTTGCTGTTTCAGTCGCATATCTCCAGTTGTTCATCCATCAGATCCTGGCTGTGATGATCTGTCTGTTCATCTGTCTGTTCATCTGTCTGATCATCTGTCTGATCATCTGTCTGATCATCGGTCTGATCATCTGCCAGGGAGAAAAAGCTCTGTTTATTATGTGTTCAGAATCAAGTTTTGTGTGTATTGGTATTATTTTATAATTGAGTTTTTATTTGGGTGACAAATAAAAATAAAAATTTTGGGATGTCAGATAAACTGTAACTCTTAGGGGTGTAAAGATTGGATGATTTGGATCAATGCATGGATTAAAGGGCAATCATTGAAATGAATTGGGAAAGTCATAACGCAATTTTTATCTGAAAAAGACAGACAACTGTTGTGTAAAAACAACTCAGATTTTAAACTGACATGTGAGTAATTTAATAGGCTAGCAAGGTGATTTACCTGAAACTCTGATACTTCTAAAACAGGCCTTCTCTACGTCATCATCATTTAGGAATTAATGGTAAGTCTACTGCAGGTCACATTCTGATTGAATCGTTCCGTATTGTAGCAGATTCAGTGGTATGGTCAGTTATCAGATTGTTGTCTTTAGAACCAAAATCGTATCATAACGTGTGTTACACTGAGTTTAACACCCCTAGTAACTACACCCTTAAGAAAAAAATCATGTGATCATGTGTTATTATATGATCACATGCGAACAACATGTGAAAGTGCATTTCAACATGCCTTGACACCACAGCACAAAAAAACCTTTTCTGTAAGGGTGAAGTATACCATTCATATTATAGGACTATTTATCATATTATAGGCCATGTTTACCTCATCCATCTTCTCTACATCCACATCCACATCCATCTTCTCTACATCCACATCCACATCCATCATCTCTGAATCCACATCCACATCCATCTCTTCTTCCCCCAGACTTAGTTTCTGGAAGAATTCACTGATCTCAATAATGTCATCATGTGGCATCTGTGTAAATAAACACATAGTGTGGGTCTTCTAAACAATCAAAATAAATATAATAATTTATTATAAAATATGATTGATTATACTTAAGTTTAACTAGTACAAATTCAGTAAAGAAAGATAAAAGAAAGATCCCACTTAGTCATTGTTGGGTTGTTTCACCCATGGTACTTTGCTGTCAAAGGCACGTTCTGGCTTTAAGCTGCTTCAGCATTCTGTGAATTTCTCCAGAGGAGAAATAAGAGTGGGAGAATGAAAGAGTAGTGTGGACAGGAGGGAAGGAATCCCACTTCAGTCAACCACAACTGCTGTATGAGTGACTTCACTGTCATTGTCTTTCACATATTTGTGACCAGAGATCAAGCTCAGTACAGTTTAGTGGATGTTTCGTGGGGGGTGGGGGAGGATGGATGGAGGGAGAAGAGATTAAGAAAAAGGCGGAGAGAAAAGAGGGGAGGAAGGACACAAAGAGAGAGAGATGGTTAAAACAAACAGGAACTTCATTTCGTAACAAAGTATTCACTTATCACAATATAGAAAATGGCAATTTAAAAAAAAAAGCAGACAGCTCACCTTCATATGCATCTCCTCCACATCCAGACTTAATTGCTGCAGATGCGCGATGAGCTGAAAAAAAAAAAAATAAGGCATGTAATATAAGGCATAAATACATAAATACCTATATACATACATATATAAATGTTTAATATAGAAGGATGCAAACTTGATATGTAAAGTAGCTGTGGCTAAAGACTAAACCTAATGTCCACACACATCAATATAAAATTGTCATGACCACTGAATGATGATGTACGTTGGTTTGGATGTTACCAGTAGTGCTATTAATAATAATAATAATAATAATAATAATAATAATAATAATAATAGTTCTATCTACATACATGTACTTATCCAAATAATACACTGATCGTTATCGTATATATTTTGATAAAACTAAACTTGCATCTTGAAGCAACAGTAAAATTACTGATCTGGGATCTGGCTTCTCTTTTCCTGTTTTAAATGAGCAGATTAACACTTGAAGGAGAGAACTGGTCTCAGATCAGCATTTGCACGTGTTTACCTCCACAAATAAATGAATACGCAAATATATGTGAATACCTACGTACAGACATTTCTATATTAAGCTAATAGTAAACTAATGCTTTCATTATTAAATGAATTAATACATGCGCTAATCCTTAGCATTTCAGGAAATAATGAACTGTACACAGTATCATCCAACCAATCATCTATGAATAGCTATTAATACTGGTAAAAGTTAAAGTATTGACATCTTGCTAACTCATTCTGTTAATTAATCCCATGATTACAGTATTAATAGAAATTGGTTACATTATGGTGGGTGTATTTGGAAACAACATAGGTTAGCTCAAATTACAGGCCATAATAAAGGTATATTATATGATTAAGACAGAAAACAAGTCATCACTTTGATAGCAATCTCTCTAGTCACGATATTTAATGAATAGAAGCCTCATCATTGCTCTTAACTCAACTGATGACTTAAATAGGAGCTGAAATAATTGCTAATTTATTCAGACCACCATACATTTATCACATACTGTATTTTTCTGTACATTTAGTAGCAACAGTTATTTAAACCTCTTCATAATTACCTCAGAGTGTTCGGGCCTGCTGCTTGCCATTGCTGCTTTGAAGAATTTAATACATTTAATACGTACAGTAGAAAACAAAATTGCAAGAATAAAAATAAGGAATGTTGCATTTGAGCATTTAACAGTTTCTTAATAACCACTACACAAAAGTCCAATCTGCAATTTACTTCACTGTTTGAGCATTTTTTTTATTAATAGGACCTACCTGTGACTTGATTTCCAGCTTACTAATGTGTCAACTAAGAGCTTACATGCAATTATTTAGCCTTCAGACAAACCAGTACCTTGCTCCTCCTTCCCTGTTCATCTCTGAGTAAGTGTGTTGTGATGTCACACTTGAGAAATAGAAACTGTTGAGGAGCATGAATGCTTGTATTTTATTAACCTTTAATTTCATAACACAATTTTTTACAATTATTTGTAATATTATTGTATTGTTTGTACTGTTAATAAAATATTGCTGTACTGTTAATAAAATATAATTTCCTGGCTTTGGTTGTTCGGCAACAGCAACAACAGCAACAACAACAACAACAACAACATTATTACTATTACTATTGGTAATTTTTATTGTTGTTGTGGTGGTGATGAGGGTTGTTCATAGTGTCATAATATTATTATTATAGCTAGATTGTTGGATATGATATTTCACTGGCAGCAAGTTTGTGGTTTATCAACATTATAAACATTTCCTATTCAAACTGCCACAAATTGTTTGTGCTTGCAGAACAGAAACTTAGCTGGGAAACAGAAACCTAACTGTGAAACAGAAACTTAAGAGTGCACATATGTGTTTGTCTGAGAGTGTATAAGCTGAAAAAAGCTTCTTATATATCACTGCATTTTAACAGCCCAAGAACACACACATACACACACTTACTTGTATTGCTGCACTTGTGGCTGCTGTAAATGATCCCTGTGCAATAACTTAACAAATTGCCTAGTGTGGTTATTTTGCTACTTTTCATGTTTACATCATTTATTTATTCAGCATTTTATTTAAGAGAAGACTTTATCTCTCTCTCTCTCTCTCTCTCTCTCTCTCAAACACACAGATTTGTTTTTTCCCCAGAAACTAAAGCAAAAATGAGCATAGGGTTCATAATTACAGTCTCATCTGTAGTCTAATGTTAAAGGTTAAAGACAAAAAGATGTTCAAGCAGGGTCCTGTACCCCTTTCTGCAATTTTTTGTATTGTGTTCCGTTTTATCCATAATCATCAGGCCTTTCAAGACCTAATGTGGGTGTATTAGAACAAGTAATATACTACAAGATGCTCCAGGACTACAGTACTTGGTTGCTCACATTACTCTATTATTTATTTTAGTGTGTATTATTAGGTGTCATAGTTGTATCATTTCTATCACTTCCCTAAACAGCCATACAATTGCTTATAAGCCCAGCAAACAACAACATGAAAATCCAATACTTACAAAACATTATTTCTAGAAACCAGTGTTTGTAGCATAAACATTGGCATTCTGTCCAGGTATTACATTTAGTTGCACTTGTACTTAATACAATCTTGTATATGTTCTAGGTTTGGTGAACTTATCGAATAGATATGGGGTCAGTCTCACCCAGTATTGTTGCGAATTCATGCCACAAATATGCACACATTTAAGCATCTTTAAAATGCTTTCCTAGATCTAGAAACTAGCACAAGGTTAATTAAACAAAAAAGTTGACATTTGCTAGGGTCAATACTTGGTATTACCACCTCTGCCTGCAGTTACAGCTACAGGTCTTCTGAGTTCGGGATCCTGATACATTTACCCATTCATCTTGGTAAAACCGGCTTGTTCAAAGTTTGGGATAGCTCTGTGGCCTTCATGATGCTTCTTCTTTAGGAATATTCTCTAAAAAGCTCTGGGGCAATCCAGGAACAGGTGTATTTATATTGAGTTCATGTGACACTATAACAGCGCATCTACTGACTGCAGTCAACTAATTATGTGACCTCTGATGGTAACTGGTTGCACCAAAACTAATTTAGGAATTTCACAGCACTAGAGGTCAATACTTATAAAATTTAGGGTTAGTTGTACCATTGATGGTACCACCCCAGTGACAAGGAAACATATACTTTGGTATCCTTATTTCTGAGAGTGTATTGAATATCCTTTTAACATACTTACTTTTGTTTGACTTCATAGCATACTATTGTAGAAGAGCATTGATGTGAGCTCAGTGTAATCTATCCGGTGTCTCCCAATAGAGGATGGGTTCCATTTTGAGTCTGGTTTCTCAAGGTTTCTTCCTCATATTGTCTCAGGGAGTTCATTACTGATCTAAAGCGACATCCCGATTTCTGAAAGCTGCTTTGTGACGAAATCTATTCTTAAAAGTGCTATACAAACACAACTGAATAGAATAATCTTGCAGTGACACAAGCATTTATGTGATGTTGGGTGGGGATCCCATGATCACATTTAAATTTTCACATTCATTGGGGGCAGAATTAAACCTAATTAAATGTTTCCCACAATCCCTAATATGAATCGAGGTGAAATTTGGCAGAATGCATTAATGTGCTAATCTGTACTTGTATTTCTTATAATGAATTGGTTACTGAAAAAGCATGGTCACCATCAGCCAATCAGATTTCAAAAAGCATTTCACAGGGTTAGCACTGAGCTACCATCACAAAACTTACTGTATGTTTGTCTATGGTCTTTTTATTGTTCTATTTAACAACTGGGCACTGAGGGCACTATTTGCAGAAAGTGCTTGGACCCCCACAGATTGCCATTTGTGGTTATATTTTTTATTGCGTTCCTACAGGAATTTGCCATGTTTGACTGGTCACTTGAATTAAATTGCTTTAATCCAAACCTTAGTACTCAAAAACATGCTTCTCTATAAATAATATCAAAGTGGACTTAGGGTGTTCAGGAATAAAAGAAGCTCTATGGCTCAAAAGCTCAAATGTCAGAATTTTAAAATATACATTTATAAGTACAGTAAATCTATACTAAAGGGGTCTGTTGAATTGATTTTAAACTCTGGGGGCAAATATTTTGGGTACATGTTTCCATGAAAATGTTAAAGACAGACAAGCTAAAAGACAAGAAGCAGAAGAAGATGCAATGGTATTTATCTGTTTCCATTGAATTTTATTGGCTCTTTTACCAAATGCCGATGGCTGTATGTTTTTTCATGACAGCAGAATCTTTAGGAGCCTACTGGAGGCCAGAGCTTCTCAACTGAGCAACATCGAAATATTAAAATAGATATGTAGAAAGGCACATGTTTTGTCGAAATACAATCTTGGCATGCATTGGCTTAAAAATAATATTAATAAAACAGGAGCAATTAATAATAAAAAAACAACAACATGGTGGTAAACTGTCAAAAGCTTTGACCTTATAAAGCGCCTGTTCCTCTGAGAGCAGGACTCACAGTATAAACATTCCTCCTTCTCCTCCTCTTGGAAAATAAATGACAAAAAAAAAAATAAAAAAATCCCTACACCACCATTGGCACAGGACACAGGCTCTGTAATACATCACTTACACTCATAAATACTCGCTCGCTGAGAAACAGCAACAATGTCAATGACTGTTTGGTCCGACATACAGTAGCAGTGTGCTCAAGTACAGTGTTGATCTAAGCTTGTCCTGAGAGAAAGAGAAAGAGAGACACACACATACAGAGAGAGAGAGAGAGAGAGAGAGAGAGAGAGAGAGAGAGAGAGAGAGAGAGAAGTCCCAGTCCTCAACAGCGTAGCACTAGTAGCCATGCAGGAGAGGAGCTTCAGGTTTTGGCACGTTTGCATCTCTGTTGTGTCTAACAATGCAAGCGCTGTCCTGATTTTGCCGAGTGGCAGGAGTCACTGGTTAAAAGAGGGTGGAGCATACGTTAAAACTAATTAGCGTACTTGATCATGTGACGTCACTACTTCCTTTCTTCAGCATGACATAACCTAGCATACCAGTCTTGTTCAAATGTACAGCACAAACTGTGGACTGTGCAGCTTCCTCTAATGGCCCCGCCCCTTCTGCTACGTACAGCAGGCAGCAACTGTGAAAAGTGCTTCCACTCCACCTTCTCGCACAGAGGCACTAAACTAAAATTTGCAAAGGTCCAGTTACATATTATTCGATCCTTACAAAGCAACTAACATGACTGATTAACCACAACTTATGCTTGACCATTAGCGACTAATTTATTAGCTAGTAAATAAGACCATTTGAAGTGGTTATGTTAAAATAGTGCCACAGTCTATGAACACACGAAACATTTGTTAGTCTGTTACATTAGTCTGTTTTGAATTTTTGTTGCAGGGAGACTAACCGCATACTTCTCTGTCCAATCAGGATTGTAAACAATGTTGTCACATCACTAATCAGTCAGAGAGGGTAAACAAAATGAAAAATCTCTGAAAGTCAGTGAAAACTCTCCCATTTTTGAGCTTATGTCTCTAGCCCTATAGCTTGTCTCTGGTTTGATGAGCTGCCTTCAGCTAAATGATTTACATAAATGCTTGTGATTGGATAAACCGCAATAGAGGATTTGATACAGAAGCCGAGCTGGTTCATGTTTAGAAAATTGGGTCGCTGAACTACTTTTTTCCCCCTACATTTCAGCGTTTTCAGCTG
The DNA here is from genome assembly GCF_027358585.1 of Pangasianodon hypophthalmus. NCBI lineage: Eukaryota > Metazoa > Chordata > Actinopteri > Siluriformes > Pangasiidae > Pangasianodon > Pangasianodon hypophthalmus. The sequence continues at coordinate 29,015,524 of NC_069711.1, read as the reverse complement.
ATGATCCCTGATCTAGCACACCCTCCAGGTATTAACAGTACACTACACTTTGCTGAATTTTCCAGTGTAAACACTGTGCTTTCACTTCAAGCATGCAAAGCACACAATTTGCTAATACAACAGTTTACCTAACAAGCTTGCAAACCTGACTGCTGGCTTTAATTATGCAACATATTACCTAATGTTATCTAACTTGGCTGGCTTCCATCAGAAAGCTACAACTAGAGAAATAACTTTAAAGGAGCAGTTTGCCATTTTATAGCCCCCTGCTAACAAAGGGAAGTTAAAGGAGCAGTCTGTAATTTTAGAGCCCTTTAATAGAGGTAACATTAAAGGAGCGGTTTGTGATTTTTTTTTAGAGCCCTCTGCTGTCTGTGAGAAAAACTGCAATGATAACATTAGATGATAAGCCTATCTATTCCCTCAACCTGAGCCAAAACTCCTCTGCTTTTTTTTTTTTTTAAATGGAAAGCTTTGAGCAGTGGTGTTCAACCTGGGGGCGGAGCTGACAGCAAAATGTAAACAGAAACTTAAAGCAAACAAGCTAGCCACTGCAATAATACACATCACAGTCTTCCTAAGGTATTTTTAAACCATTATTATTATTATGCATCTAGCAGCACTTTCAAACATTACAAACTGCATCTTTAAGATTAAGTAGACAGGCAAGTGACTAGCAAAACTATCAAATATATTTCATGCTAAGTTGTAGGGTCAAGCTGAAAATGCGAAAAGAAATTCTGTCATATGATCAAGTTAGGATCTAGGTGATAAAAATGCAAACGTCGATCCAAGATTGGCCGTCACTTGGCAAAATCAGGACGTGCCTTTTTTTTGGTCGTGTCCTAAAAGCTGATGATTGGCCGTGCCCTCTGATGTCCAACACTGTCAGAGTATAAACTACAAGCTACAGTGGATACACATGGCTAAAGCGAAGAATAATATAAACTGGCAACCTTGTACTGGCTTATTTTGCGTTACGCTACAAGGTTAAAAAATAAAAATAAAAATAACGAAAACAGTGCACAAGAAAAAATGAGATCTAATTAAATATATGAAACAAAAGCACCCTGCATTTCCTCTCCATCCTGCTGTACTTCAAGTATGTACTTCAGGTAACATGTTACTTGAACCCCACGTCATAATACTGACATGAACATGCCATAAACACATCAGCACATAAGCTAATGCTGTCATAAGCTAATATTACAGTGACGGAATATTGCCATGTGTGATAAAACATATGCAAACAGTTAAAGTGGTTATTATATGACAGATATTTTGTCATATACTTGTGCTATTATAGGAAAACAATCAACGATGGTTTGGTGTGATACGGCCCAACATGAAACAAAGTTACTGTTATCACCCTGAAGTTGATTATTTTCCAATTACAGCACATCCTGAACTGTTTTGCCAAAACTACCAGTTCTTAAAATGCACTGACGTCATACGTTTTATTTATTTATAGTTACATGTAATGTTGTGGAATGTCGATAAAACCCAAGCTAGTTCCTGTTATCACTTAGCAGCTATAAACACGTGTTTCCTCACCAGCCTCTTTTTTTCTCTCTTGAAATAATAGAACAAAAAAAATGCAGCTTGTCATGTTACCAAGAAACCGCTAAGCACAAAGTCTTCTGTCCTGAGCACTCTCCCGTGATTCTTACAAAACTGCTGACACCAAAATATGTTAAATAAATTGTTCTGTAAACGAAGTCTTAAGCTAAGATTATGTGGCCATCGATATACGTCCACCATTCGGCTCCCTGTGAAGGAGTTGTGACTATAGTAACGATAACGTATTAGAGCGAACACATTAGTATTAACTTCTGATTTGCCCTAAATACTCAAAATGTGCACTAACTAGAGAGCATGTGATAGGCGATCATGCGATCCAACAATAATTACTGATAATTTTAACATGACACTGTTATATCATTAGATATACCATATAACTATGACTGGGTTTATGACTTGATCAGTCTCGTGACACTGAGTTCAAGTAATGTGTTACTGTTCTTGAGACCTGGAACGAGTGAAATCAGACCTGGCGTAAACGGAGGTCTAGAACTTCCTGATGTTTGTGTGCTGTTTAACTGAGGGTTGTGCTGCGGCTAGGTCTGTTCACCTTTGTGTGCAGGTTAATTTGGAGAACAGTAGTTTAGCCACCCAAGGGGTGAGAAAGACCACACACACACACACACACACACACACACACACAGTTGCAATGCGTTATGTCCGCGCAGAAACAGAAGAGCGTTCTTCCAGTTTATTCTGGGTAAAGAGATGGGCAGTGCTGCCACCTTGTGGTTTCAGTGAATAGTGGCGGGAGTGGCAGGCTCATCTGGAGAGCTTGCTGATGACACGAATGAGAGCAGCGTTCTCGTCTTTCAGCCTCTGGTTATCCGCACGCAGATCAACAAGAACCTGTGGAGAGAAGGCGGCCAGAGTAGGAGTGTGAGTGAGACAGAGAGAGAGAGAGAGAGAGAGAGAGAGGGATTTAATTCTTTGTTTTTAATAAAATGCCTTTTGGATAAGATCAGTCATCAAATTAACATGCATCACCTTGAGTTCATCTTCAAGCTCTGCTGCTTTCCTCTCAAGTGCTTTCTTCTCCTGTGACACCAAAACACGAAAAAAAAAACAAAAAAAACAACAACACATAATTACCATTACTTACAGATTAGCCTTTTTAAAAATCTTTCACTGTGTTCCCTTCCATGGATTCAGCCTAGCATTTCCCTAACAGTCATATAATCAGCCTTATACCACAGCACTGCTGTGTGCTCCATTCGGATTGGTCAGGAGGTGGTACAGCCCTGATAGTAGTCAGCAAGGCAAATAACAGGTTTATATTAATGCACTCATTCTAATAGGCTAGCGTTTCTATAGTAACTGCTTATCTAGTTACTTGTATGGTGGATGCTTCACATAAACAGATGTGTAGTTGTTGATATGATGAAGTTTTGGATAAACATAAACATATAATATTTTTATATATATGTATAATAATATAATATAAAAATATATATATAATAATTTTGGATAAACGTAAACACATAAACAAATGTGTAGTTGTTGATATGATGAAGTTTTTGGAAGGACTTTGTGCTTTAGAACAAAGGTAAAGCTGATCCTAGTTTTCCGACATTAGAAAGCCTTTTGGACGGAGGACTTTTTTCTCAGTAAAAAAACCAAACATGTTATTGGAAAATCATCAGCTTTGGGCTGGTGATACGGCCACGTCCACACCCTGTCATTAATTATTTTCCTATAACAGTACGCCCAAGTGTTTTATTCTTTACGAAAGCCTCTATCATTTTTATGCCTCCACCATTAGGTGGCAGGTTCTCTGTCCGTATGTCTGTCCGAGATTCTTGTTAGCGTGATATTTTCAAGAATGAATGGTTAAATGTTTTTATGGAATTATTATTGTAACCAGCAGATGAACTGGAATTTTGGAATTGATCCAAACAGGGCCAAGGACACAGCAAGGTCAAATGTCTGAAACAGTTTTTCTTCGATAGTTTCCTTCCTGTTTTAAATCTATTTTAAGGATGTGAGGCATACAAATTAATAACGAGAAGGACTATACAGCAAGTTCTGCTTGTTCTTCATGGATTCTTCTTTGATTTTCTAAGGCCTGTATCTACCGTATTTTCCAGACTCTAAATCAGTTCAGAGTGTAACCCTGTGTTCACACAGAGCTATATTTTCAAACATCACACATATGGCAGGTTTCTTGTCCTTTCCTTGTTTAAAAATTTGGGTACAAATCAGGGACCTTCTGGCTGCACTGCCATGTTACACTCAGTGTTAGATACATAGCGAAAAAAAAAATCTATATAAACTGCTTCGTCACACACATTAGTAACATCAATTTGACGTGTTTTTAGAATGACTGTACTGCCTCTAAAATAACTTCAGAGACCTCTATGGTGCAGTCAGTGCTTTATATTTCCTGTGCTGAACCCTTTGAGAGGTCTTGATCTTACTTCCTTCAAAAAGCCTGGAAATATCTGCCATCTCCACTAAGAAGTCCCTATGTGCCCTAGGTTTTGTCTTTTTGTCTGTTTGTCCATGTACTGTCAGTACAATGATGATAATTTCACACTTTTCACATCTATGGGATTTATCTTTATTCAAAGCTTCAAAGTTAGAGGCAAGATAATGGAATAGTTACCCTCTTAATAACTACTATATTAACCACTACTGTAAATACACTAACAGACAGGTATATTACAATTAGGCTAATGCAAAGGTTATAATGCATTCATTGCTTTGCTCAACACTGCAAATAAATAGAGCATAGCTTACAGGAACTTTTATCAGAGAAAAAAGGAAGTAAGTGAGAGAGTGTGATAAAAGAGAAAAGAAACAGATAATCGTATTGAAACTGTAGTGAAGCCAAAAACAGACTCACAAATCTCTCTAGTTCCAGTAGAGCAGGGCGGTCACAACCATTTTCCTGGCTCTGAGTGCAGAAACACACACAAACACACAGATATTATAGTGACGGTAAAAGAGGAATATATTGTCGTGTACTGTTGCAAGTTTACATGGTTATTTATGTAAGTGGATCTTTTAGGTGTATAACTGGTTGACAAAAAATGGTTCTTTAATCGTTCTATAGGAAACCATAATCATGAATGTGAGGCTATTTTGAACATGCAAATACACTGCAGGACACTAGGGGGTGGTAATCACTCTCAAAAAATATTTTCATGGGCGAAAGTAGTTTATTAAGATACAACTATGCTCTGTTGAATGGCTGAAACATTACTGGGATGCAAAATTTTGATGGTGTGGTTAAACTGCAAGATAGTTTGAATTTACTTATATTTAAAGGTGCATTAAAAGTGCTTCTGCTTGTTTTTATATGGACAAGGAAAGATTAGGTGCCCTAATGTAATTAAAAATATTGGTCTGCTTACTTGTTGACCGTATAAAACTATATTAGCCAACATTATCAGTTATCGATTTATTTCCCCTTTCGATTTATATATACATATATAATGCAGTGAGTGTACAGTAAAATGTAAGAAATCAAAATATTTTATAATTTCAAAAAATTTCAGTTTGTAAGATAAGACTAGCATGTAAAAAATGAATGATGGGGAAAACAACAACAAAAAAAGGCTGTTGCTGTAAAATGCTTTCTTTGCTGCCAGTGTATTATCATCTTGCACGGCTGCACACACTTGCACACACTCACACACACAGACCTGTCTGAGTCGCTCGAGCTCCACTTTGCATTCGCTGAGCTGCAGCTGTGTCTCCTGGAGCTTCTCTCTCAGTGTACTGTTCTCCTTCAACACGTCCACATACAGCTGCACAGACAGAGATGCGGAAAAAAGCAAGACATAACATTTCATTTCTTTCAACATCTTAGAAAATGTTTAAAATATACTTTAAAAAGGCAAATTAAATTGTACCTTTCTAAAATCCAGTGATAATGACGATTTTGCATCTCCTTGGTGGGTGTCACTACAGCAAAGCAACACAACAGTTAGTAAAAAGCACACTAAAAGCTGTAACTTAAAACTGTGAGACTGTGGAATAGGAAGAGACAGAAACCTTGAGGTGCCGTCTGCTCGTGTAGCCTCATGCGTATCCAAGTCCTCTGTCTGAAAAAACAAGCAGCAGTCATTTACACAGCATACTACTAAAAAAAAAAAAAAAAACGTGTTTTTTACGTCATGTATCAGACTTGAGTCAGAGATACAGAATTCAATTACAAACCCCAATTCCAGTGAAGTTGCGACGTTGTGTAAAACGTAAATAAAAACAGAATACAATGACCTGCAAATCCTTGTTGACCCATATTCAATTGAAAACACCACAAAGACAAGATATACAATGTTCAAACTGATAAACTTTATTGTCTCTTGCAAATATTCACTCATTTTGAATTTGATGCCTGCAACACGTACCAAAAGAGCTGGGACAGGGGTAGTTTCACCACTGTGTTACATCACCTTTCCTTTTAACAACACTCAATAAGCGTTTGAGGACACTAATTTTTGAAGCTTTGTAGGTAGAATTCTTTCCCATTCTTGCTTGAGGTATGACTTCAGTTGCTCACCAGGCTGGGGTCTGTTTATTTTGCGCTTCATAATGCGCCACACATTTTCAATGGGAGACAGGTCTGGACTGTCAGTGAAGCTCAGTCCCAGCTTCATTGGAATTGGGGTTTGTATATAAAAGTAGCATTTGACTAGTGGGACTGAGATAATAATAATAATAATAATAATAATAATAATAATAATAGAGATAGTAACAGAAGATGATCATATCATGTAAGCAGTGCTCTAGTGCTGATAACCCACAATGTGTTATTTTCTTAGCATATAATATGTCGTATGGCAGATGCTCCATGTAATCTAAGTGTAATAAATCGATTAAAAACATGTTGTACGTAACAAAATGTATATTTGTCGACATGGTGAAGCGTTCTTTATGGAGATGTGTTTGGAAGGAATTTCCAGTGTTAGTGTTTTCTTTAAGTTAAGTTAAGAACAGTAAGCTGTTCCTTTAAGTTTTCTGACACAAGAATGTCCTCAGGAGAGAGGATGCTGCGCAACATTAAATATAGCTATAAATGGGTCACGCTTTAATATATATAATTTTTTGCATTGAAAAAATTGCTGTGGTCTAAGAGGACGTTAGGTTCTAAGGGTGTTATGGGAAAATAATAAAACTTTGGGGTGGTAACAGTAACTCTGCTGTGTATCGAGGGCCTCTACCCCATATGCACGCACTGAATAACCTAATTACTGAGCTAAATCTGGATGTCTTTATTGCGATAATACGGTATATACGATATAAAATATCATAGTAGGCTGTTTGATTAAAAAATTCTGGTAATTGCCATTTTGAAAATAATCAGTTTAATCATGTGCCTGAAAGGCTTTCAGTGGCTCTCTGGATTTTATCTCACAATCGTCACTAGAACAAAACCTTAACAGATGAGATACCACTGCCCCAGACACTATTCTAGATGTGGTGACCAGTCCAGACTTTTCTAGAGATACTAGGTACAGGAAGAAAACTGTTATTTTTGAGCCACTTCTTTTGACATGAAATAGAGCTGTTTTTCTAGCTGTACTGCATCAGAGAGGTTACCTGCCCTTGTAGATCATTCAGTGAGAATAGGGTCATACGAGTCTTTTCCTGACCACAAACCTCATTTCCATTAAAACGTGTGCTGTCAAATCTCTGCAGATTGCAGAGCATATCAGTGATGTGTATGTGTGTGTTTTTTACTCACCTCTCCTATAAGTGTGGTGATGCCAGTGGATCGTCTCTCTCTCCTTGCTCTACGGCGATCTCTCACACCCAGTTTGGAGTCTCCCTCTGGGCTGGGGGCCTTCACAGGCTCTGTGTCTGCAGACGAGCACTCATGAATTAATGGCATGCTTAGTAATTAGCACTGCATTTCATTTAATATAGTAGGCTTAATACAGTCAGGCTCTAACATTATCTCACATCCAAAGTTTGCTGCTTTGGGCTGAAGCTGGAATCGCTTTCTTTCTGTGTCTGAAACTATGCCCTAGTTACTATATAGTGCACCATTTTCCAGGGTCTGCCATTTTGTAACAGTGTCCTAAAACACTGTGGAAAATATCTAGCGCACTCTTTCAATCCCACAATACACTGAGACAGGTGATATACCCTAGCAGCCACAAAATACCCATAATCCAGATCCCTTCATCCAGGAATTAAAGTCAGGCTCAAAAGTTGAAGCGGAATTAAGAAATTAGGCGCACAGGAGTTTATTGGGCACTCCTGAATTAAGAGAATGGAAATGAGGACACAAGACCACAGGACAATTTCTCAAAAAGATTGCTGAATCCACACCAGGTGCGTTTGACTAGTGGGGCTGAGATAATATTAACTGAAGATAAGCATTGCCTGAAGATAAAGAGGAAAAAAAAACCCTCTAGCAAGTTGCCAGTTTCTGTTTGCAAGGCCAAGCACCAGAGAGCAGCCGTTCTATTGAAATGTGAAGCCACAGCGTGCAGGGCTGTAACTGTCTGCACAGGCGTGAGAATGTACAGCTTGTATCGAATGACTTCTGCTTCTGTGCTATGCAAAAAAGCACAAGCATACTGAAACATTCTCTTGCTGCACCAATACTATTCATGTGTTTGCAGGAGTACGTCCCTCCTCCTCCTGCAAACACATGCAACATTGCTATGCAAGTTAAATTTGCCCAGATGCACAACCTTTTGACACTGTACAATAAGACGCTGCTATTAATGGATGTGATTATTTTTTGTCTGCGGCGCATTTAAAAACATTTTTAAGTGCAGATACTTGTGCCATGCTGCAAGTCTCCAGGACTGTAGCGCTTATTAATAGTCACTTACCTCTCTCCGCTGGCGTTACCGTGACAACTGGACTGACAGTCTGAAGACTGGGCTGAGGTTCAGACGTCCTATTAACGGTTCGCTCTGCCTCTTTAAGGTCAGTCAGGGTCACTCCCTGCCAATAAAAACACCAATGGAACACAATATTTACACAAATGGCAATATATAGTGTAGAATAAATACTAAAAAAAAAAAGAAGCAAAAAACAAAAAACGCAACAATGCTGAAAAAGGTTGAGTTGAAATTCTGAAATGTCTGTAGTGGCAATGAATTGAAAAGAATCCTCTGGAACCAAGGCCATTGAAAAAGTGGGTGATTTTATGATTTTGTGAATTAATACATTGGTCTAAAGTCAGTGCACTTCCAGTACCAGTCCCAAGCCTGGATAAAATTGGGGAGGGTTGTGGTAGGAAGACCATCCAGCGTAAAAACTGTGCCAAATCAAATATGTGGACGTGTGATCCACTGCGGTAGATCACAAGACATGGACACTTCCTTCAAAGTATTCAATTTGATGCTTCATCACTCACAAGCCCTAATAGTTTTAGTCAAATGTCACGGTTACACTCTCATGAGCTGAAGAAAGGAAAAACAGCAGCTGGAAATGGAAAACACTGATAATAGGTGTCCTTTACCTACTTTACTAGAATAATACCTGAGTGGAGCGTCGTGACTGGCGCATGAGACGAGAACGAGCTTTTCTCTGAGACTCTGACTCCTCATCCCGAACTGGAGCCTGGTACCTGGTGGTAGTTGATGAAGGAAGATAGACATAAATGCATCAATTCAGATATCTGGTATCAGGTAAATTATGGGTATACATCATACCAGTGTATGTCATCATGCTAATGAACAGACAACATAAACTGACAGCCATCTGAACGTATTTCATGATTAAATCAGCTGTAAATGATTATAAAGAGACCATGATGTGGTAGTTCAAAGCATGGTCAGTGTGCACAAAAGCCCATTGCTGCCAGGCAGCTGGTGTGTAGGTGGTGCTCTTACTTCTTGCCGTCAGTAGAGGGACCACTGGGGCTCTCTGGGGCTGAGTCGCCTCTTTGCAGAGTGGGAGGAACACGAGCAGTACGGCTCTCTCGCTCTTGCTCTCTCTCCTCCGCTTCCTTCTCTTCAGGGGTCTAAGGGAAAATCATACACATCCATCAGACGCCTGTGGTGTCAGTAAAAGCATATATACCATAATTAACCAGGAAATGTACTTTTGTATGACACCAACACACAGCAAAGAACACCTTGTGTAGTGAATGTAACACCTGACCTTGTCAGCAGGGCTGACCGTGGAGGTAGTGATGCTTTCTGAATCTGGACTCGACACCGTGGAAGTCTCTACACCCGAGGAAAAGATAAAAAAAATAAAATAAATAAAAAATGCTCTACTTCAGAGAATGAACTCCACACTGAATGCTCTACATGCTTACCCTGCCTTCACACTGTCAGATGACAAGTCGCTAATGTCACCCCCAGTTTGTCTCATGTGCGTTTTGCCAGTGACATGTCAGCAAAGATTAAAACCAATCACATTCTCTATCATCATGACATCACCACTAGTCTCAGGCTCAGACGCTCCGAGCATGACCTACATGCTACACTTAGCTGCTCATTATATTGGTTTGAGGTTCATGCCATCCTGCCTTTAAATAGTGGTAATGCTTTACACAAAGGTACATTAAGGTTACATTAATGTGTGTAATTGTTGATATGGTGGTTTTCTGTGAGGATATTTTATTTAGTATTTTAAGAATTCTTCAGTGCCAACACTTTGTTGCGGTCAGAGGTAAAGCTAGAACATTGCTTTCTCACACAGGAAATTTATTTTCTTATGACAGCTTGTCACACCTCGTTATTTTTATTCCTTACTAATTAGTTAACCTGAACAAACCATACACTTCAGCATAAAGTAACATTAACAAAGGAACATGTACTTCTGTACATTAATACTTTAATAATTAATTTATGCTTTTTCTAAGTAATGAATGTAGCAATACTTCAGTTCATGACATGATTTAATCGAGGCTGATGCTTGTAGCAATTGTGCTGGGGATGTAAACTGAGCTTTACCGGGACTGCTCTCTCTCTCCTCATTTAGCTCCAGGCCTCCAGAGACTCCTCGCTCCTTTGACTGATCCTGCACGCTCATCTTTTCTCGGCTGCTCATCCTACACACCGAGCTCCTGACAGAGACAACGACAGAGGGAGAGAAAGACCCGTGAATAAAAAGAATATACTGCAATTCAAACAGATACAAATAAACAGCTAATACAGTGTGAGGCGGCTTTCCAACCTGCGTATTTTGGCAGCGTTGCCGTTTGCAGACGCTTGTGCATTCTGTTTGTCCTTAATGGCCTGTTCAGTTCGCCACTGCAAAGCAATACACACAAACCACTTGTAAAGAAAATAATGATAAGTAGCCAACAGACATCACTTCCTGCACAGATTTATTTGAATGCGAATACAGTCCAACAATTCAATCCCTGCACAGATTTATTTGAATGCGAATACAGTCCAACAACATGACACCCAGCAAAAAATACATTATATTTATTCACTTATTTATTTATTTACTTACTTTAACAGAATGTCATGAAGCGTTTTATTCCTCTTATACCACAGCCGTTTACATACTATATAGCCAAAAGTTTGCCGCTGTAGTTAGTGGGCAAAAGTTATGCACTATATAGACACATGACCATCAAATCCATATGTGGTTCTTCCCTAAACTGTTGCCACAATAGTGGAAGCACACAATTGTCTAGAATGTCTTTGTATGTTGAAGCATTAGGATTTCCTTTCACTGGAACTAATGACAATGCCCCTGTGCACAAAGCTCCATGACATGGTTTGCCAAGGTTGGTGTGGAAGAACTTAAGTGTCCTGCACAGAGCCCTGACCTCAACCCCACTGAACACATTTCGGATGAACTAGAATGCTGACTGTACACCAGACCTCCTCACCCAACATCAGCGCCCGACCTCACTAATGCTCTTGTAGCTGAATGGGCAGAAATCCCCACAGCCACGCTCCAAAATCTAGTGGAAAGCCTTCCCAGAAGAGTGGAGTTTATTATAACAGCAAAGGGGGGATTAAATCTGGAATGGGATGTTCAACAAACACACATGGGTGTTCATATGCTTTTACTCATCTAGTGTAGTTATGTTTAATCGTGTGAACAGTCTGTGAAATGAGTTCCTGTTATCACTTACATAATAACTGCTAGACAGTAGTTCCCTCACCAACCAGAGAAAGGAAGAGTCCTTTCTCACTCTAAAAGTCTTTCCTCTGACTGAATGATAAATAAACATCTCCTCACAGAAAACGTTGCTATATGAACAATGACACAATTTTTACATATGTTGATGTGGATCTGTATGTTGATCATACACATGTGTACCTGTGTAAGTTGCCAGTGTAGAAATGAACAAATTAATTAAAGAAAAACTGTGATCTGAATTAGAGCAAAACTACTGTCAGAGCTGCTGTTATAAAGTTAATCAACACCTTCTGACCAATCAGAATCGAGAATTCAATAGTGCTGTGGTATAAACTGTGTTAAAATGCATATTTGAAACATTATCTTACTAACACTGATCACTTTGTCTACTTTCAATAAAGCTGACAATGCAAGTTAAAGCCATTTATGCAAGAAACGTAGTGAGACTGGAATACATTTATATCCATTCAAGAGGCCATCAATTAAGATAATAATTATAATGGAATACATTTATATCCATTCAAGTGGCCATCAATTAAGATAATAATTATAATGGAATACATTTATATCCATTCAAGTGGCCATCAATTAAGATAATAATATAATATAATATAATATAATCCAACTATAATGATAGTTGGATTATATTATATTATATTAGTATAATAGTAGATCTAATCTATCTAATCTCATTTTTTTGTTAAAAATAATAAAAGAAATTCTGTTGCATGTCATTTCTATTTTTTTTTTAGAAATGTTCTGTGTATAGAACCATTCATCTTGCCAGTGTGTGTGTGTGTATGTGTGGGTTGTCTTACACTAGCTTGTCTCTGCAGTAAATCCTCCAGCAAGGCCTCCACACTTTCATCAGCCACGTCAAATGGAGTCTGACCCTAAAATACACAATTTACAGTAACTGCCACACTCTGAGAAACACATACAATTACTCACAAAGACATGCAGATATAAGTATTGTCATACGTATTAATATTTGTATGTGTGTATTAAACAGACACATCAACAAGTGACCCAGAATATAAGTGTATTAACATTAGGGTGTTTTGTTGAAGGGTACAAGTGGTCTGAGGAAGAAATCATATAAAATGTCACACCCTGTTAAAATTGACTAGAGCCCCAGTCTCTGCTGAAGAGAAGCCGCCCCATAGCATGATGCTGCCACCACCATGCTTCACCATGGGTATGGTGGTGTTTGGGTGATAAGGTATCTTGTTCTTGTGCCAAACATACCTTGTAGAATTATGCCCAAAACGTTCTATCTTGGTCTCATCAGACCATCACACATGTTGCTGCATGGTTTGTGGTGATTTCGATGGACTTGGATGATTTATTTATTTTTTTTTTAATTTTGTGAGAAAGGGCTTCTGTCTAGCCATCCTATCTCATAGCCCAAACGTCAAGAATACGAGAGATTGTTGTTATATGCATGGCATGACAGCTATTTGTCAGATATTTCTGCAGCTCCTTTAATGCTGCCGTAGGTCAGCATATTCAACATGAAACTAATATCTGAGCAAGGGTCGATATGACACTAATCCGACATCAGCTTTCCTTACTGCATCTTTAAAAGGTCCTGCTTTGAATTTTTGCACTGCTAGTAAAATATGTTTTAAGCTAAACGTAGAGAATGTTATAAGATGTTATAAGATCCTTGGTTGTAATTTTTTATTCCATTTATGAGTATCGCCCACGTCTGATTATGTAACGGTTTGGCTCTTAAATCAGCAAAAACAGGGCACAAACACAGGCTTTTTTTTTGCGTTGATGGAAACGCAACATTAGAGATTCTGCTATTACCAAAAATTAAGACCTGCTCTTAGCTCAGACTCTAAACATTAGAAAACAGTATTTTGTCATTTAATCCTTAGGGAGGAATAAATTTGTTATTGTTCTGATCCTGATTTATGCTTGAAATGTATTAGATAAGTGTTATTGCATCATAAAATAAAAATAAACCAATAATGTACCAGAATTCAATTGAAGACTATGCAAAAGCAACCTACTAACAGAAAGGGGGTATAGGTTCACAGGCATTACCAATGTGTATATTTTTAATACGCATGGTCTGATACACAGTAGCCACACGCGCGCACACACTCACACACACACACACACACACACAAAAACCTCTCTTCCAGTTCCCATTCAAGTGGGTGCAGCTTACAAAGTGAAGTTTTGCGTGTGTGTGTGTGTGTGTGTGGGGGTGCAGCCTGCATTAGCATTAGTGTGGTGAGCACTCTAGCACAGAAGGGCACCAACACACATCCTACACACATCCTTTCTGCTGCACAGTTGCACAAGCTACAGTGTGTTAAAGTGCTCCCTTTAGCGAAGCTGACTAATATCGGCTTTGCTCTGAGGTGGAACTGCATGTTATTGCATGTTTTTTACTGGCTTAGAGGAACATTTTAGTATCCTTTTCCGTCTGGCTGCCTCTCTGTCTCCTTCCCTCCATTCTCGCTCTACCTCCTTATCTATCTTCGGCCTGGATGCCTCGTTCCCTTTCTTACCCACTTTTCTCCCTCTCTCTGTGTATTTATCCATGTCTCTTGTCCTCCTTCTGCTGGTCCAGACTACTCCTTGTTTCTTTATAGAGCTAGTGAATTCGCAGGCTTTCTCTCTGTTTCTCTGTATTAAGCTAAGTCTGTGCCGTCATTCTCTTGTTCAGTGTACAGCTCAATCCCTTATTCTACTACTGTATAGCTGTCCTTCTCTCGTTCTATGTAGCTGTCCATCTCTCCCGGCCCTTTTTATTTTTCTGTTCTACATTTGTGTCAGTCTCATTTTGTCTATACAATGTTATTTGAATGCCTCATTCTTTCTTGCTCTCTGTTTAGCTGTCAATATCTCTCGGCCTTTTCCTTCAGCTGCTATGCTGTTCTCTCTGTACATCTTTCACCACCCTTCATTCCTTTGGCTTGTATATCTGTCAGTCTGTCTATCCATTTCTCTTAGTCTCACGCTCTATCTATAGCGCTTTATCACTCTACCCACCTCTCATTCTCTCTGTCATTTACAGAGTTTCTCAATCATAGTTTAGCGTTCGTCCTCTAATAACCCCAGTTCAGGCCTTTAAAGCTACAGTATGTAAGATTTTTATGTTACAGCTGAAATAATTGACATAATCAAGTTAAGTAGATCAAATAAAGAAAACATTCTTTAAAAAACATAGCGGTCATGAACTGCTGCAAATCCTAACAAGCCTGTAATAGTTATTTGCCCAACTTAAGCTGCAGTCACACTGAATAAAAATCAACTGGCCACTCACTTGAAAGGAAGAGGACACAATATGACCGGATTTGCTTCCGGTAGCGGTTAATTTTACACTCGCCTCAGCCGTTTACATTTTTATGACAAGTCACAAGAATTAAAAAAAAAAATTCAAAAAAGTTCAAAAAGTTCAACCTGCCACAGGCGCAGATGACACAGTTTTACTCGGCTGTTATTGAGTCAGTTCTGTGCTCTTCTGTAACTGTCTGGTTTGGGTCAGCCAGCAAATCAGACATAAGAAGACTGCAACGGACTGTTAGGACAGCAGAAAGGATCATTGGTGTGCACCTGCCCAACCTTCAGGACTTGTACAACTCCAGAGTGAAGAAATGGGCAGGTAGCATCATCACAGACCCCTCTCACCCCGGCCACAACCTGTTTGCACTTCTTCCTTCAGGCAGACATTACAGATCTCTGTGCATAAAAACAGTTTTTTCCCCCATGCCATATCCAGCTTAAACGGCTAACACAGGAATCATTACCTGTGTTCTGTAATTCATTCCTGTAATTCATCCTCCATCTCTAATTACTGCCTCTTTCTCAAGTATTATGTTAATACATACGCATATCTCTTTATTTATAGAGCTGTATATAGAGTAAATAATGCACAAATCTGTACATAAATCTTCTGTTCCGGACTCATACACATTATTATTATTATTATTATTATTATTATTATCATTATTTATTTTTTATTGTTAAGTCTTACTATTTAAATGTTTTCTTTTCTCATGTCAGATATGTATGTATGTATGTATGCATGTATGTACCAAGGAGCACCTTAAAAACCACAACAAATTCCTTGTGTGTCTGTGCACACACTTGGCGAATAAAGCTAATTCTGATTCTGAAGAATTCCCCTCCTGATTTTTTCCTTAATTTGGCCATTTGCCAATTCCCATCCTCTAGCTAGCCCTCCTCTATCACACAACAGCTACCAACCACGGAAGTGTCTTCTCCGAGACAAGGAGTCTTCTCTGAGACATGGAAGCCAGTCAACCGCTGTATAACAGGGAAGCGTAACACATCTGAAGAAGAGTGCTATCCGCCCTCTTCCGCATACATGAGCTCACAGATGCCTGTGATTGGCTAGTGTCGCACTGATTGACAGGGGAGAGAGCAATGCTATCCCGTCCACCCAGAGAACACAGACATCCTGATCTCCCGACGATAGAGTGAACACCCAGTCTTGAGAATTCTGAGCCTTTAGATTGGGGTCACTAGCCAAAAAAAGAACCCCTGCTATACTCTCTGGATGCCTAAGATTTCTTTCACAATCCTTCCTAATACTGGTTTATGCCTCTCTTTCTATCCCTCTCTCACACAAGCTCTCACCTATTGCCCCCTTCACTCTCTCTTTCATTCTTTCTATTTAATGTTCACTTATTTTCTCTCTTCAATATTTGTCTCTTCAATATTAGTCTCTCAAACTATATAGCACAAGCGCTCTCTTGTGACGTTCTATCTATTGTCTGAATACCACATTCTTTCTCTTACCATTCCCTTTCTCTATTTAGCACAATCTTTCTCTCTGTCTGTGCAGCTATTCTTCTTTCTCTTTATGTTTTTTTTTCTGTTCCTGTTTTTTATTGATTGTAATCCCCTGGCTCAATAGAAAAAAGATAGAGTCTATCTAACCCTTCTTCATTCTACTGGCCTTTATTTCTCTGTCTGTTACTATATCTAGCGCTCTTTCTCTCTCTCTCTCTCTCTCTCTCTCACTCTCTCTCACCCCATTGCTGCGGGCCTCCATGTCACACAGTTGCTCTGCGAGGAGACAACAGGCCTCGCGCTGACCCCAGTGGGCTGCAGCGTGGAGCGGAGTCCAGCCGTCCCCATCTTTAGCAGACACATCCAGGCCACACTGACACAGCAACCTGAGACAGACAGAGAAAAAATACATTAACACATTTTCAGAGGTTTTAGAAATTACTGGAAACAAGTCTAAGCAAAAGAAACATCTAAGTCTAAACAGAGTATATATATATATATATTTTTCAACACTATTGTTTTATGTACTCAAGGGTCTATGCAGTGCAGCGCAGAGGGCAAGTGATCCCGGCCTTAGCAAGATCAGCTGGACGAATGTGGCCTGTTCCACAGGAAGTCTCTTGCATGAGACAGGAAATAAACATTAGCTATTCTTAGAGAGATCAGAGAGCTGTCTGATCACGTGCCCACCAGACCATTTCAGAGACACACCACCCAAGCAGCTGAATAAGCCACACAGTATTAACACATGCAATGATGTTAAAAATAAAAGAATGTCTCCGTTAGTGTTTATTCACACGTTAGCATCACTTACTTGATGGCCTCCAGGTAGCCCTTAGCAGCCGCAACATGGAGGGGTGTGGCTCTGGTCCTGGGGTGGTGCAGATCAGCAGGTACGCCCTCTGTAAGCCAACCACGGGCATCACGCATGATCATCTCCTCCTCCAACCGCTTAGCTGCCTCCACATCCACACCTGGACATTTTACACAGAGAACTGCATGATCGATCTGACCGTGAGACAACAAGTAATGATAAGCAGATAAAAATAAATTGGTCTTCGCTAAATAAAAAAAATTATCATTGGCGAATTGCTGTGGTATAAAAGGAATAAACCATTTCAGAATGTGCTGTTATTGGAAAATAATCAACTTTGCTACAGCACCACGTCGATGATTATTTTCTGATAACAGAATCCTTGCCGATTTTTTCACCATATTTTCTCACCAATTTGGTCCCAATCAGAGAGGATGGAGCTTAACACGTGCTTCCTCCAAGACACCTGAAGCCAGCCATCTTTTCCAACTGCTGCACCTGCTGCATCACATGGCAGCGTAACACACGGAGAGGAAAGCGCTATCTACCCTCTTCCGCATACAAGAGCTCACAGATGCCCATGACTGGTTAGTGTTGCTATGATTGATTTTTAATACATGAATTTTTGCTCATTTTCATGAAAGGTGACAATAACTCTGGAGGACACTGTTTATATAAAAGTAGTGAACCAAAGACAAGACATGCTAACAAATAACAAATGAAGGAAGGCTATCATTGTATTTTCATTATACACTTGCCTAAGGAGAGATGGAAACACCATCTGTACATACAAAAGCAAAATACATATTGTAAAAAGAAACAGATATTTAAATATGCAAATTAAATATCATCCACACATCCGACCCAAGTATGAAGTCTAGGTGCTGAGCAGGAAAGTAATTTTCAAGTGGCTAGATAACAGTGCATTTACTTCTGTTTTTAGCTTGTCCGTTTGTCTATTTTTATAGATAAAGTGTAACAGAGACAGAAACCACATAAGGTGGGTGTGTGATGATTTAGACATGCAGTTTGCATGATGTTAACCTCTGAGCTATAAGCTTGCCTTCAAATGCAAAAGTAAAGAAACATACTTCAGACACTAAACATGTCTAGGCAGATTGGTCTAAGGGGAAATTTGTGTAAATGTTATTTTTGGCTGTGTGATTTTTTAAATGTGACTTTTTGGATTGAGGATTGAAAGCAACGTTACAAACAGTATCTGTAAAACTCCAGTCACAGTCCTGCAATCACACTGACTAACAAACACATAAGTATTTGTGACGGCTGGACTTTGACGTCAGTGTCACTTTACCCCATTATTCACTGCATGACTGGGTGAGTGGGAGATGAGCTATTCATGGCAAAAAGAGCTTTCTGTCTTTCTCTCTTCCCGTCCATCTCCCTCTTGGACTCACCCTGTTTCAGAGTGTGCTCCTGCAGTAGTGCCTCCATGGCTTCGTCTTCGGCGATGTCTAATGGCACATCGCCATCACAGTTCACTGAGCTCAGAGATGCGCCCTGCTGCAGCAAGTATCTAACACACACACGCACACACAGAGAGAGAAGTACAAGCCAATAAAAATATATTCATCTATTCCAGTGCCACATCTGTGCTTAATTCATGATAATTCTAGCCTAATGTGCATTTGCGCATTACAGTATAAAGCTGTATAATGGCTTAGATGATAACTTTTATTATTTACAGAAATCATTAAAATTTATCACAATTATTCATTCGATTTAAGAACAAAATACTTTCATTGCACCATATTATTTTAAATCAAAAGAAATCAGACTTGCTCATGCAGCATCACAGGGCACCTAAACACACTTGGATGAAAGTGCTATCAACCCTCTTCCACATACACGAGCTCACAGACGCCCGTGATTGGCTAATGTCGCTGTGATTGACAGAGGAGATAGAGTATGCCACCCCTCCCACCCAGACAGCCTGGCCAGCTTTTCTCACAGCCACAGATGGCTCTGGCGTTGCCAGGATTCGAAGTTGCGATCTCTGAATGATAGGGCTTTAGAAATCAGACTTTTCTTTTACATTTGTTTATTATAAGCTTGCATTCCTTCAGGTTTGTACATTGTTGAACCAGAGACAGGGATTCAAGTTAGATTCAACACTTGTTATGTTACCGAGAAATCAGAAAGCACAAAGTCCTCTGTCCTGAAGTCTTTTCCTTGGTGGCAAACTTCCCGGCTAAACGTCTCCTCACAGAAAAGTTCACTGTATCACTGAATATATGTTTTCTTAGATCCCATGATCCCATATTCAGATAAACTGAATGTTTGAATTACAGCTGGTACTACTGTCATAGCTGGGCTGTGGAAAATTAATCAACCAATCAGATTCAAGAATTCAACAATGGCCAATCAGATTCAAGAATTCAACAATGGCCAATCAGATTCAAGAATTCAACAGTGGTGTAGGATGAATACAGTTACACTCCTGAAAACGCAACACTGTTGACAAGTACACTATATAAACAGGGGAGCTTATCATTTAACAGAAATTGACATCTAACATTAGCCAAAACAATCAGCAATATTGCAGCCAGTTACGTTTACTGAGGTTCACTGAAGGAGCCAAAAATAATAATCATCATTAAAGGCCAGCAGACTCTCACTGCTATGCCACACGATATAAAATACATACTCAGCGATTTCTATGTTCCCACAGGAAGCTGCTACGTGAAGCGGGGTCCAGCCCTCGTTGTCCACCTGGTTTACGTTAGCACCTCGAGACAAGAGGAAGGCCACCACCTCAATACTGCCATCGATGCAGGCCTGAGGGACATCACACAAACTCTGTATGAGTAGCTGCGTTAAAATGAATATATCTGATTAAAGAAACAGTTTTCAGACAAAAAACATTTTTTCAGAGCTTTCCCCATAACCCAAATGTAGTCAAATTGTTGCTAAGAAATGTAGCTAACACATAATGAAATAGCTACATATCTACACACCCGGTTCCACTTCTGTAATGTCACACAGACTTAATAATCTGGTTTGTGACAAAGTGTAACTTATTGTTATTTGAAAAAAATGGACAAAACTTCACAGTATAGCTGAATGCTATGTGTAACATTATTCTGGCAGACATCTTTGACAATGGAGAGTTGGAGTGGTGCTGTGTGCCTCACTTCACTGCTAGCAACTTCTATCTTCATACGCCATCATTGCTTACAATGATGCTAACTTAGCTAGCTAGCAAACGTTATGTTAACTAAAGTCTTCTCTCCACAAACGTAAAAAAAATAATATTCATTTCTACTATTGTTTACAAAAACAGATAAAATTGTAATGTTAAGAAACCACTAGCACA
This sequence comes from Pangasianodon hypophthalmus, assembly GCF_027358585.1. Classification (NCBI taxonomy): domain Eukaryota; kingdom Metazoa; phylum Chordata; class Actinopteri; order Siluriformes; family Pangasiidae; genus Pangasianodon; species Pangasianodon hypophthalmus. Next base: position 28,994,993 of record NC_069711.1, on the reverse strand, counting down.
TAGTTTATTAGCTGGCTTTGTAGCTAGCTAGTAGGTGTTTCGCTCCTCAGCCGCTGTGTCTAATGTTTAGCTGGCTGCTTATTTTAGTTAGCTAGCTACAAAAAAAGGTATGTAGGTAAGCTTTTTAAATGCTTTTTACTCAGATTAAATTAAATGAAGCCAGGCAACAAGTTAAAATGCTGTCTTTTTCAAATGAATACAAAAACTAAACATCAAGATAATGTCCTGATTTAATTTCAGAGTAAAAAAACAAAACAAAAAACCCTCAAGAGATTTTTCAGCTCAAAATGCTAAAAAAATCCTTCCATTCCTTACTCATTCATGACAAATGGGAGAGCTCGGGAGAACAAGAAACCTTCCCAATATTCTGACCTGAATGCGTTCAGACACTGCCATTTCATTCACTACATAAAAACGGAGTTTGTTGTTTTTTCTTGTTTTTTTTCTAACCTTTGCTAACATTAGCATATAGCTATGCTCATGCTAAACATTAAACATCTATAATGGAGCTGAAGCATGAGGTGAGTTGTAACTGATATATAAACTAAAATTCCTATTTTATGACTTTATTTGTAATCTCTGGACTACATGTGCATACACTTCACTTCAGGATTTAGTCGGAGAAACCAGGGCCGTCAGAAAGTTCCCAAAATTCTGATTTGGATTTTCCACTCTGAGGTTGATGTGAAGATTTTCCCCAAGTGGTAATTATGGTTTCCCCAATATGATATGATATGATGTGAATTCAGCATTAATGTTCACTGCCTGTCGCGTACAACCAATCACGATCCGTTCTGCCCTGAGAAGATTTTTTTTTTTTTTTGGGTCAAATGTGATAAAACACCAAAAATGATCAGGAAATGAGAAACGGTTATAGAACAGAGGTAAAGCCATTCAGTGCAGGTTGGTAGTGGCACATAATGCTCAGGAACAAAATGTCACACTGATGATTCTCGCACCTGGTGCAGTGCTGTGATTCCGTCGGCGTTGGAACAGTTGACCACATCCTCTCCACAAGTTTTGTCCCCATCGCTTATAACTTGCATCTCCTTCAGCATCTGCTTCGCCTCGTCTGTGTCGCCGCTGGCGCAGATGGCCAGGAACTCCGCCGTCCTCTCAAATCGCACACGCCTCCTGACACACACACAATGACAGCTCTATTAGTTTCTCAAGGTCCTCTTTCATTTTGGTGTATTATAGTGTAGTGACGGGCAACAATCAGTGTTTTCATACCATTTTTAGCCCAAATGTAGTGAATCAGCCAAGACATTAGGAGTGAGTGATACAACAGAAATATCACATCATGATCTTTAAAGATATTTCTAAGATACAAGATATACATCACAATATTTTGGGTTGCTAATAAACTGCCAGCAAAACAGTAGGAAACAGTAAAATAGTTTAAAAAAATTGGATATATTTATTTATTGCCTACAGAAGTAAATTATTTAACACTGAATAAGAAAAAAAATTAAATATTCTACAGTTACTTTTTTAACATTTTATACGTTTAAAGATTCAGCACAAGATTTAACATTCAACTGCTTCCAATCTGAGTTAGTGTTAAAAAATAAAAGAAGTATGTGAAAAACAAGAGGGTTTGAAGATGCCTTTTGTTAATATCTACAAAAAAATCTATAAAAAAATTAAAATCCTAAAAATGAAAAAAAAAAAAAAAAAAAGCTATAAAAAGGTATCATGATAACGAAAAGGGTATTTTTGACATCATTTATTTTGATTTCATATCATCATATCGCGCATGCCCAATATTAACAATGACACTGAGAATGACAACAAAGACAAGTGTAGTTATAGTCAGTTAACTATAATTATTAGGGATGCCACTGTAAAACACAAGGTGCTGTTTTTGAACATTTTCAGATGAAATTTTTCTCTCACTAATAAGAGAAAGGGGGAAAAAAAGGATAAAGATTATGACTCAAAAAGATTAAAGAAACATACAATGAAGTTTCAAATCTAGCACTTTACAAATAGTATTAATGGTGATGATCATTAGAAAGTAATTAAACCAAACCAAACATAAAGATGTTACATCCAGTAATTAATAAAAATCTGTAGCATCATTTTTAAAAACCACAGGTTCAATCACTCTTTTGCACAGCAGCAGAAAATTGGTGAAATGCCGGCCATGTGGAGAGACAACTGATTTTTAAAAGGATTGGATTGAAATGTACTGCTGTGTTTGTACTACTTTTTTGCCAGGTTAAGAGAAACTATCCTTGAGGTGTTTTAGTTTTGGGGAACAGTAACTGATAAACTGAAGTTAAGCAATTCAGACTTCTCACATTTTTACACTAACAAACCAGTGAATACCAGCTAACATCACATGTATGGTATACTGTAGAGTGTATACCTTAAACTGTCCCCTTTTTCATACAGAATCATTGATCCTGAGTCACCTAACAATTTTACAAAAATAAAGACTGTTCATTTATTATCATTTTTTAATAAGAACATTATTTAAAATTGAAATATGCTTGGCATGTATAAGAGTTTGGATGACAGACACTTCCATTACTATATTCGCCTTTTCGCTCCAGTGCAAAATTAAAGAAGTTATTAAAATTAAATGTCACGCACTAAACATGGATTGACTGATTCACTACATTTTTGTATGTGGAAAATTGTGTAAGTTTCACTGAAACAGATGTGACAGAGAGGTATGGAGGTGAAAAGAGAAAGAGCTGGAGAAAATCACACACAATGCCAAAGGAATGTTCGTTTGATAAGGTAAAAAAAAAAAAAAAAAAAAAAAAAAGGACAGGTATCGGATTTTAGCAAGACAGACACATCCGAATCGAGTAAATCATGATGCTCTCAGTCTGGATTCAGTGGTGCCATAGTGCAAACATTTGGACCAGTTTAAATCCGGGAATCTTTAGGAATTGATAGATAGGTGTGAAAAATATTGCCCTACTGTCCTAATACTAATTTCCTTAACAAAATGTAACATTTTTATCTTTAAAGCCATGATCAGGATAGTTAAAAGCTAAGGAAATGTATAACCCGTATAGCATAAGTCCTTTAACATTCATGCCTAATGCATGGTTTTTTTTCACTTTACTATCCCTGAAACACTGAAACCATGTCATTTTCTTTTCTTTGGGTTGTTCTTTATCTTTTCTGCTGCCTAATCTTGCATTAAGAGCCTGTTAAGGCTTGCTCTGTACATTTCTGAGTAGTAGACACCCCCCCAGCCCCTTCCTTCAGCAATTCAATTTGTTGTGGTAGTTATTCCAAGTGAAAAAGCATTTTATTTGTCATAGTAGCAGTGCCTGTCCAATCACCAAAATTACCCCAGATGTCACTGGTCAACCAAAACATTGGCTGTGCTTTTCACAAACACATGCCCAAATTTCCCTATTCCAGTTTGTGGACAGCTGACCATCACACCCATACGTGGTTCTTCCCCAAACTGTTGCCGCAAAGTTGGAAGCACAGAATTATCTAGAATGTCTTTGTAGTACGCTGTAGAATTACAGTTTCCCTGCACTGGAACTAAGAGACCCAAGCATGTTCCAGCATGACAGTACCCCTGTGGACAAAGCGAGCTCCATGAAGACATGGTTTGCCAAGGTTGGAGTAGAAGAACTCGAGTGTCCTGCACTGAGAACTGACCTCAACGCTTCTGAACATCTCTGGGACGAGCTGGAACGCTGACTGTACACCAGACCTCCTTGCCCAACAGCAGTGCCTGACCTCACTAATGCTCTTGTGGCTGAATGGGCAAATCCCCACAGCCACGCTCCAAAAATCCCAAAGCCTTCCCAGAAGAGTGGAGTTTATTATAACAGCAAAAGGGAGGAGGGCTAAATCTGGAATGGGATGTTTAACAAGCACATATGGGTGTGATGGTCTGGTGTCCACGAACGTTTGCCGATTTAGTTACTTCGTTCAAACAATACCATCCATCCATGCCCTCCTGTTTCATTTAGGTCAACATGAGGTGACACACAACCAAAATTCCCTTAGTCATTCACCAATTAGTTGACATTCAGAAATTAGGGACTGGCTATAAAAACAGCTATGTGCCTGAAAGTCCCCGTATCCATTGCTGGGGCAATAATTATGAAGCTTGAACCAACCAGAGCTGTAAAGAAACCTGCCTGGAAGATTACACAAGTGTATTCTTCCCCCATGCACACCGAGGAGGATAGTTAGAGAGGCAACAATGTCTCCAAGGATGACAGTTGGTGAGAGATTTTGGCGTCAGAGTCTCCGAATCTACAATTAGTCGCCAACAAACTATTTGGAAGGCGTTCCAGAAGAAAAACTTTGCTTTCATCTTACCACAAAAGTAAGCGCATGGAGTTTGACTGGAACCAGGTTCTATGGTCATCTGAGACAAAAGTATGGTGAAGCATCTGCGATATTGTGGGGGTGTACTTCCTCCAAACGCATGACACCATAGACTTCATGAAGTACCAGAAGATTTTCAAATGAAAATATGGCTGCCTCTGGCAAGAAGTTACAACTGACTCATGGTTGGATCTTCCAGAAAATGAAATGGTTCACTGACCACAGAAACCAAATTTTGACATGGCCACACCAGTCCCCCAACCTAAACCCCATTAGGGTGAGCTGAAGAGAGAACCTAGAACTCTGGAGAGATTGTAAGATGAAGAGTGAGCTCAGATTCCTTGCTCTTTATTTGTAGATTAATAATATTTTTATTTAATGTCTTAGAAAAATTGGACATTCCAAATACCTAAAAACACTGAAAATACAGGAACATAAAAACTGTTTACATAGTTGAGTTTAATATCATTTGGCTTGACTCTTGACTGCATTAATTTGTATTCATAGCGTTACACTTCATTTGAAAGCAGAGAAATATAGGCTAAATCTGAGCTGGCTAAATGGATGTGTCTTCGATTGCTGGCTAATTTAACAGTAGCTCCGACAATAGTGCCAGCTGCAAATCACAGGTTTAGATTAATGCACTTGCATATTAATGTTATTGTTTCTACAGTAACATACTCTTTCGCAGGGACTCGTATGGAGAACACATCACAACATACATAAGTGTTTTATTCTTTACATATAATATAGTGTGCTTTGTAATGATCTGCTTGAATACTGTTTGCTATAGTTCATCACGTCACACCACAGTCAGGGTTTTAAAACACTGATCCATGGGCCTCTTGTTAATGGCTTTTGATTCGACATGGTGATGCTTCCTTTTGAAACAGGAAGTGAGGACGTGTTGAAGTGTTTGACAGATTTACAGGACAGCCAGTTGCCGTCGAGATACACCTTGACAGAAGCTTAGTGAGCTAGCTAAACATGAAGAACAGTAAAGAGTTCAATGAGAGTGTTTTGCAACGTTAACAAGGACGACATGGTAGATGAGGAGATGTTGTGTGTTTTTGGAGTAACGTCGTACATGTCTTTACCCGAGGTCGACCGTCAGTGGTGTCGATGGTGACGAAGAGCTGCAGGGTCATCACCGGGAGACATCAGACTTATCCGAGTGATAGGCTTTTAGCTTAAGAGTTAGGGTTAGTTAAATATTACGTACTCTAAAACAATATTACTTCCTCTTTCTGATGCACAGTGCATAAAGACGGAATCACGATCTCGCTCAGCCTGAGGAAGCGACACCCTGGCACTGCTAAAACACTCCTCTGAAACATGTCTGTTATATAACCACCATCCTGCACAGATTCCTCCATCTTCAAAATGAATAAAATCCAACCATTTTTTTTTCTCAACCAAAAGGAATAATGTGAGGGAAAGACACACAGCCAAAAACACACTGCCAAATCATGTTTGCTGCTGATGAGCTCCTACTGTAGAGCAAGACACACACCTCAGGGTGGGACATAAATGTTCCAGAGAGCATTTAATTGGATTAGCACAAAACTAGAACAGGTCGAGTCATCAAAAGAAATTAGTCGTTTACCAGGAAGTGATGAATGAGAATATCTCCAAAACTAATTTCTGTATTGTTTACTAGATATACTATTGTATTAATGTAATAAGTATGGGTTACAAAAAGCTTTGCGATTTCACGGCCACTGTAACAACTGAAGTAGGGAAAAGACTAGGATCAGGGTTCTCCAGGACCAGGGTTCTCCAGGACCAGTTTTGTCCAGGATTAGGGTTCTCCAGGATTAGGTTTCTCCAGGATCAGGGTTCTCCAGGACCGGTTTTGTCCAGGATTAGGGTTCTCCAGGATTAGGTTTCTCCAGGATCAGGGTTCTCCAGGACCGGTTTTGTCCAGGATTAGGTTTCTCCAGGATCAGGGTTCTCCAGGACCGGTTTTGTCCAGGATTAGGGTTCTCCAGGATTAGGTTTCTCCAGGATCAGGGTTCTCCAGGACCGGTTTTGTCCAGGATTAGGTTTCTCCAGGATCAGGGTTCTCCAGGACCGGTTTTGTCCAGGATTAGGGTTCTCCAGGATTAGGTTTCTCCAGGATCAGGGTTGGGAACCTGTCACTTAACACCTTCTATGGTGGACATGATTGACAGCTGTCCATCTTTGTCCTAACACATGCTGAATTGAGTAAATCTGAGTTTATGAGAAGTCAGATAGAGTAGATAGAGTATTATAGATGATTAAGGTATAAAACAGAAGCAGAAGAGCAAATGAAACTGTCCCTGGTCTACCTGCTGCATTGCACTGGAGCTGCTTTATGACTTCCGACTGTGATGAGTAAGAAACGCAGCTATTGAGCAACACTGAAAAGGCGTGGTTGGTTTAAATAAAAGTGAAGAAAACCTTATTATTGTTGTTTCGTTATTTAGTTAATTAAATCACCTTCGTTTGACGTGTTGCCGGTCAGGTTGGTGTCCGTCCGCGTCCTGTGCTCTGTCTCCATCTTCCCGGCCATCCTCCTCTTCATCCCGCCAGCGTCTCCGCGGCGCGGCCGGCTGCTTGTCTGTCGAGGAGCCGCTCCAGCGCTTTAACTGCTCCCGACGCTGAACCTTCGCCGCGTCGCCCATTCTCCCCACAAAAAAAAAAAAAAAAAAAAAAAAAAAAAAACCTTAAAAAATATCAAGAACAAATATTCACTCCGACACACCCTCCATTTGAGATGTTTACATGTCGCGAGCTAGCTAGCTGGCTAACTGAGCTACTTCCTTATTCAAAATTACTGGGAGGAAGTTCAAGGCTAGCGCGCGAGCTTTCTCTCCACACGAGAGCGTTTAAACTGACTTCTTAATATCAGCCTAAAAACGTCTAATGTTGGATTAACGTTAAAATAACAAGTCGAGCGGAGAAAGATTTAGGAACAACGACTCGACATCGCGCCTGTCAAACACTGTCAAAAAAAAAAAAAAAAAAAAATCAAAATATGGCGTTCTCTTCCGCGCTGCTAGGCGGCGCTCGAGACAAGCACTTCCGGTGAACTACTTCCGGTTGGTTTGACAACAGAAATTAAGCGGCGGAGAGGAAGCTAGCAGGGTTACAGCGAAAGCGAGTTCTGAGTTTGTTGTTGTTCTAAAAGAAAAAACAAACGTCAAAATGTCGGACGACAGAGCTGAGAGGTCAGATGGGAAAATGGTGAAGATGGAAATAGACTACAGCGCTACTGTAGACCAGCGACTGCCCGAGTGCGAGAAAATGGCTAAAGTGAGTTGAATGGACGGAGATGTTGCGGCTGAGTCATGATGCAGCAGCACCGCTTCTTAGCTCAGCAAGCTAGCTCACTTTCCTCACTCATTCAACACCTTCCTTATTCGGTTTATTATAAATAATATCACAAATACTTACTACACTTCAATTACCCTATATTATCCCAGTTTTATGGTGGTATCATAGTTTATGCTAACATTAATGTGCTCGAGCTAGCTAAGCCTGCTTGTTAGCAAGCCGAGTAGACTCATGTCTGTAGTGTATCAGAGCAAATAAAGCCCGAATTTCTATCTGCTGGTTCTAAAATGATAACAAATGGAGCTCATAGCCAACAAAATCAAAATATTTGCTTACTAAAAGATGAACCAAACATTGGGTGGGGTGCTGTTACAGGAAAATAATCAACCACAGGGTAGTGTGATGAAGTTTCCCAATCTATTCATTAACTACATGTCATACATTTTACCGTTTATAGCTACATTAAATGTTGTGGGACAATTTAGTTCCTGTTATCACTTACATTATAGCAGCTATAAACAGTCGGTTCCTCACCTGCCTCTTTCTTTCTGTTTCTGGAAGTTAATAAGGCCAAAACAAACAAACAAAACCCACCAGATCCTCTGTTTGGATTTTTAAACTTCTTGTTTTGCAAACAACATGCTAACAATGGAGACTCCTTCCATAAATGTTAAATAAACATTACTTACAGAAAACTTCATAATCCATATCAGTGTTTCTACATGCTTGTTAAAATAACATGTTTTAGATTCCTTTATCATGTCGAGTGTCTGACATACAAGTCCCTGTGTACGTTGTTAGTATATAATACTATACTATATTGGGACGAGCACATTAATATAAACGTGTGATTTGAAATACAACCAGAACTACTGTACTGTCAGAGCTGCTGTTAGTTATAACTCACAACAGACTGTTTCTGTTATATAAAAATAATGCACACAGTGGTGGTGTGGGGTGGTGTGATCTGGCACAACGCACAAGCACATTATTTTCGTATAACAGCACAGTTTGGAGTGTGCTATTCCACTTATACCACAGCGATTTGCCAGAAATTAGACTGTTAATTGAATTAATACTTTTTAACAGTTTATAGTTAGATTTGAATGTTGTGGAATGTCCAAGAGACAAGTTGGTTCCTGTTCTCACCTATATTATAGTTGCGATAAACTTCACCAGATGACTGTTCTCTCTCGCTATCTCTCTCTCTCTCTCTCTCTCTCTTTCTTGGGGAAAAAAAACACAGTTTTTCATTTTACCAAGAAACTGGAGAGTGTAAACTCCATTGTCCTGAAGATCTCCTGAGCTGGGAAGCTTTGACCTTTACAAAACGCAATGATACATGATACTTTGTTAAATAACGACCCGTTTTTAAAATCCGTTTATTATTAGCCTTAGATTATGTGCAGCGTCTGCCTTACAAGTCCCTGCGCATGAGCTGTAACTATAGAAACGATAATGGATTAGAATGAGCACATTAATATTAACCTATCGTTCATGCTACAGTTGGAGCTACTTTCCGAGCTGTGCTGTTATAGGAAAATAAGGCACACCTTCTGACCAATCAGATTCGAGCATTTATCTGCACTGTGGTATGAAGAAAGTTAATCAACATCATCTGACCAATCAGAATTGAGAATAATGAGAGTATATTTGCACGTTATCTGCACAAAGATATCCTCAAGCCTGCATGACACTTCTCTGAGTATCCTCGTCAAACCACACCCAGTTCTTCAGTAAAGACTTTAGTTGAGAGAGAGGTCTGTTTAGCGGGCTGCAGTGTTACCTCGGGTCAAACTGGAACAAAAAAATAACACGTGTATAAACGTTTGTAGCATGCCTAATCTTACTTGAGCTATTCTCTGTAGTTTTGTGTGCAAAAATTACTGTTACACCTCTTACTTTAACCCTCTGTGTGAACTGTTTCTGTGTGCAGGAAGGGCGGCTTCAGGAAGCCGTCGAGAGCCTTCTGTCTCTGGAGAAGCAAACCAGGACGGTCAGTCTGACTATTCTGTAATTTCATGTACATAGCAGCTGAAACCAGATTTGATTGGCTCGTCTGATTTGTGCAATCTGCAAAAATAAGCCCTTTATTTGTACACGGATTTCTTTCCAGGCTTCGGACATGGTGTCCACATCCAGGATCTTGGTGGCCATCGTGCAAATGTGTTACGAGGCAAAAGACTGGGACGCGCTCAACGAGAACATCATGCTGTTATCGAAGAGGAGGAGTCAGTTGAAGCAGGTGAGATTATCCGTGTAGTGCTCTGTGTACACATTCACAACTGCTCAAGCTCGGTTAGCCTCACCCAGGAGAATTAATGAAGCTTAATTCTTTAAATGAATTATTTATTTATTTCCTTATTGTATCTTTGTTAATAAATTTAGGCACAAATGGTATTCCATAATACAAGTGGAAAGTATATCATTGCTAAACACTGTAAACAGAAATAAAAATAAGACGCTGTTTTGTACATGCTTATCTTATAACAGTTTGTGTATCTGTTCTGAAACGAGGAAGTGATTGAGTGATCGTGGTCTCTTTGCAGGCTGTGGCCAAGATGGTGCAGGAGTGTTACAAATACGTGGATGCTGTTAGTGACCTGACTATCAAACTGAGGCTCATCGACACTCTGAGAACCGTTACAGCCGGAAAGGTCAGTTCTCCAGCCAGGCTCCAGACTTCCTACATTTAAAAATGATCTTGATCTGTAATGATCTTCTGAGAAACTCAAGCTCCCATGATCAGAATCACTGTTGATCTGATAAAAGCTGTTGGTCTCGTTCACTAGCGAATGACTCTTCTACGTGTTGTCCCGTGCAGATTTATGTAGAGATTGAGCGTGCGAGACTCACTAAGACACTGGCCAACATTAAAGAGCAGAGCGGTGAGATTAAAGAGGCTGCGTCCATTCTGCAGGAGCTGCAGGTGAGTTTTCATTCTTTTTGTCATGGTGCTCATCTTGACAGTTCTTATAATCAAGCTTTATTAGTCAAGACTTAACCTCAACCAGCCAGCCTACAATCCATATCACTCAGAGACAACTTTGTTTTATGCCAACTGGACATTATTCAGTTCAAACCTCCGATTAGACCAGTTCCAATAGTTATTGTGTATGCTTAAAATTATTGGCACTACCCCTGAGTTTTATTCAGTGGGAGGAAGCATTTGTGCTAACAAGATAAAGTTTCTGGTGTAGATTTAGATCCCTAATGATCAAACCAGGAAAAAGAACATTCCTTGAGACAACATAAGGAAGAACTCTTGAGAAGAAGTTGTTTGTGGACAAAACCATTGCTAAGTAATAATCTTTTAGCAACCTAGTAAATTATGGTAGAGGGATGATGTCATCAAATGTCACAATAATTGCCTGCTCTTTTAATGCACACATGCCTACACATCCTAAACACATCCCATCCTAATGTATCCTTATGTAACATGTATGTGTCTTCTACTTGATAACATGAAGTTCATGAAGATGGCTGGACATTAAACCTTGTGTCTTGGACAGGATATTGGCATCTTTTATATTTTATACTGAATTCTATTAGCAGCGTATTTAATTTTTTTATTTTTTTTTTTAAGTTAGTCCAAGTGAGGTGAAGTAGTAGATTATGCACACTTTTATTTATAAAAACTGTTTCTATTGACTGGAAAGTAACTTTTTACCAATATAATTATTTACACCCTATAATTGTTAATCAGTTAACCATTAACATTCCCAATTGTCAGTATTTCCTATTGTTTTTTTGTACGCACGGGTCCAAGAGTGTTGATTTAGACACAACACCTTAACATAATTTTGTTTTAGTTAGGATATGGAATAGTCGAATGATGCAACTAACAAGGAATGGAGTTCCTCTTTAAGGAAATCTCAATATAAACACTTTCCCTCGTCCTGCAGGTGGAAACGTATGGCTCCATGGAGAAGAAAGAGAAGGTGGAGTTCATCTTGGAGCAGATGAGGCTGTGCATAGCCGTTAAAGACTACATCCGCACTCAGATCATCAGCAAGAAGATCAACACCAAGTTCTTTCAGGAGGAAGGCACCGAGGTGAGAGCCGAGGTTAAACTGGCAACCAGCCTGGAGGTTTGCGCTGTTCTTGATCTTTATTAGAACACCTGCGAGGTTACAGCAAGGCGTGAAAGTGAAGAGCACGTTGAAGGTGTGATGGTAACATGCTGATAATTATTTACCTATGCATCAGAATAGATCCAGTGATCGAATGAGTTGGATTTTTTTTTTTTTTATTTAAATTCATATATTTAAAAATATTCATTTCCAGAATTTCAATCAAAAAATATTATACAGTACTCTTATTTAGGTTAATTAAATATTAGGTCACTAATTCAATACAATATCCCTGAGATTTATGAGACGATATGTCATGGCATGAGAATATTAACGAGTACTTATGTCACTTTTTTTTTCCCCCCGCATATTACACACCCAAAATAACGTTTCATCCATTTTTCTGTATGGATCAGCGGTCTCGATTTTTGGGAGCGGGTCTTGCATGTAAAGTTCTGACCAGTCAAATTCAAAATAAAGACCAATATCCGCTGGCTGTCTTGCTCACTGAAATCCTCAAACACTAAATTCATTTTGCTCGCAGTTTGTGCGCATGCAAAGTGAATCATTTCCAGTGTGTGGAATTGACTCCAAAGCTTTGTGTTTGAATCTTTGTTTGTCATTCCTGGAATCAGTATCGTCCCCCCACTCCTTCCCCAGCAACTGCGATGTGAACCGAAAGCAGCAACTTTAAGACTTGACACACAACATAAATTTTCTTAATGTTTAGGGATTATTCATAGTGAACTGATACATTATTCATAATGAACCGAATGGATCTTAATGGATTCTTAATGGATTCAGATACAGAGATGAATAGGAGGTGCATGATTCGTCAGATATTTGGGGAAATTTTTTGAAAGAAGACAATATTTTTCTACCTTCACCAAAAGTTCAACAAGTACGGTTAGAATTTTAGTATTGGCACCCCTGCTGTAGCATCAGCATCATTTTGTGAATGTGAGTACACTGAATGCTCATAGTGTTGTTAGGTTGTTATATTGTGAATATTTGAATGCCGTTTCATCCCTTAATAACCATAATGTAACATATTTATTTGTGAGTTATTAATTGCTTTCTTTTTACTGTTTTATTGCATGTAATTAACATTAAATATTGTCATTTTTTTGGAAATGTGAGTACACTGAATGCACATAGTGTTAGGTTGTCATACTGTGAATATTTGAATGCCGTTTCATCCCTTAATAACCATAATGTAATATATTTCTTTACGAGTTATTAAATACTTTCTTTATGTCCTGTCTATTGTATTTTGTTCTGAACTGTCTCATTGTGCTGTACTTAGGAGTCTAAGCTGAAGTACTACAATCTGATGATTCAAGTGGACCAGCACGAAGGCTCTTACCTCTCCATATGCAAACACTACCGGGCCATTTACGACACTCCGTGCATCCTGGAGGACAGCTCCAAGTGGCAGCAGGTAATGCATTAAAGCTGCAATCAGGAGCTCTTTCAATCGAGTAGCACTGTGTTATGCTTGGCCGGAGGTCCAATTTCATAGACCAAAACGCAACATCTAGCATAATTTAACTGAAAAGTATGACAAGATAATCATGTGGATGAATACAGACTATGGAAAATAAGCAAGGGATAAGTTTATGTAGCTTTGGTCTTCATGACAATGTGTCTGGAGATTAAACATCATGCTCATGCACTCAATAAAAATGCAGCAAGGCTTTGTCTAACGTTTTGGCTATGAGCTGTGGTGTTCTCTGATCAGCTGCATTTGGATTACACTCAATCCTATATTGCATCCTATATTTGTCATTTCTGTGCTGAATATTTTGTATGGATTAGTTTTTCCACGTAAGCCACATAATCTTTCTTTTCTAATTTGTGTTGTGCTCCAGGCCCTGAAAAGTGTGGTTCTCTACGTGGTTCTGTCTCCGTATGACAACGAACAGTCTGATCTGGTTCATCGGATCAGCTCGGACAAGAAACTGGAAGAAATTCCTAAATACAAGTATGTGAGGCATTAGAGAGCTTCTGGGAAATGAGTCTCTTTCTCAAACATGGGGACTGCAGTATCCTCAATTTAGGCCTTGAGAATGATTAGGCAATCATTTCTGACAAAGCCTGTTCTGTCTTCTAATGCTGCATTTGACTAATGCTGCCTTTTTTTCCAGGGATCTCCTGAAACAGTTCACTACCATGGAGCTGATGCGCTGGTCCTCCCTGGTGGAGGATTATGGGAAGGAGCTGCGTGAGGGTTCTCCTGACAGCCCTGCTACTGACGTCTTCACCTACACCGAGGAGGGAGAGAAGAGATGGCAGGACCTGAAAAATAGAGTGGTAGAGCATGTAAGTTGTACACGTTGTCCACTACGTCCACTAAGATGAACTCAGGCTGATTTATTTTTTTATTTTTTTTATTATAATAAGATGAACATGCCTGTACCGTATTTTCTGGACTGTGGGTGCACTGTAAGCGTTTCAGCCTAAAATCAATATAGATGTCACTTTGTAGTAAAGTATCCATTTTTCTTTATTTATATATATATATATATATATATATATATATATATATATAATATTTATTTGCACTTAATTAATAAGGAATAAAACAGTTTAGGACATGATACGACACAATGGTGTGATGCCATTGCCACAGAAGTTGATTATTTTCCAAAAACAGCATTTCCCAAAGTGTTTTATTCCTGATATACAATAACAGTTACAATCTTTATTAATCAGAGACCTGGAGGAAATAAAACATGTCTTATAATCAGGAAAATATTATACTTTTCCTCATTCCACTAGTAAATATCTGCTGTTTTTGGCCTCCTGTAGAACATAAGAATTATGGCCAAGTATTACACGAGAATCACAATGAAGAGGATGGCTGGACTTCTCGACCTTTCCATTGATGTAAGTTCTGTTTTAGATTCCGTTTTTTTCCCCCTTGACTACAGTTGAAAGATGTTGGTCTTTATGTCCAAATGTGCTGTTTATTTTTATTCATTAAAAAAAACAATGAAAGGAGAAAAAATAGTAAAAATCTGTAGTCTGAACAGATTTTTAAAAATTAAGTACAAACTTTTAACATCAGGTCAGCTGCTTATTTAGAGTTTGTAACTATTAAAAAAAAACAGTAATAAAAAAGCTCATGATATCTACCATATCTCAGAAAAGAGTATTGTGACCTTTTAGACCTATCGCCTAGCCCTAGCTTGTTCTAATACATCATTGTTTATATAGTAACAGCTAATTCGCAGATGCCATACAATAAATCTAACAACAAAAGAATTTAATAAGTGTTGTTATTTAACAATGCAACACATAACTGTTGGTATGGTGACGTTTTCTGTAAGGAGATGTTTATTTTAAATTTTTGAAGGAGTCTCCAGTGTCAGTGCTTTGTAAAAATTAGAGATAAAGCTGTAAGTTTTCCACCATGAGAGAGTCTTCAGGACAGAGAGCTTTGTGGTTTCATGACAAGCTGCAAATTTTTATTTTTTTTTTTTGAGTTCTTCAAGGGAGGGAGAAAAAAAGAGGCTGGTGAGGGAACAACTGTTTATAACAGCTCATAACATTAAATGTAACTATAAACGGATGAAAAGTAAAATGTGTTGCTCTACAGTAATAAATATTTCTTAGTGAGCATAACACCAACCCGTCATTGATTATTTTCCTAAAACAGCACAGTGTGTGTGTGTGTGTGTGGGTGTGTGTGTGTGCTTTATTAGTGTGCTTTATTCCTCATATTCTGCAGCATTTTGCCAACAGTAAGATATTTTTTTATTTTAATTAATTTTTTTTTTATTTTAATTAATAATGCATTTTGCTTTTTATTCATTCATAGCTGTTTTAGTCCTTATAAATTTAAATGAGGAGGAAAAATATATATTCCCATGCTGCACTCGCTCTTCTCCTAAAAGCCCCATAACTACTAGACTAGAGCTCAAGCGGCACTTTCCTGTTCATACGCTCTCTTTAGGAGTCTGAGGAGTTCCTGTCCAACCTGGTGGTGAACAAGACCATCTACGCCAAAGTGGACCGGCTGGCAGGCATCATCAACTTCCAGAGGCCCAAAGACCCCAACGACCTGCTGAACGACTGGTCCCACAAACTCAACTCCCTCATGTCCCTCGTCAACAAAACCACACACCTCATCGCCAAGGAGGAGATGATCCACAACCTGCAGTAGCCACGGTCTTCAGCTCGGGATCGGATTACGCAGCTGGCTCAATTGGACAGAATTTCTTTTTGCAGTAAAAAAAAAATCTGTTTAGTTAGGAACCCTTGTCAGTAAAAACGAAGACGTCAGGGCTTCATTCACACTTCTTCTGGCTGTTGTTTAATTGATATTGGCTTTGTTGTTCAGATGGTCTGGACTCGTATTCACTGTAAACGTGCTGATGTGGACACAGCAGACAAGTCTGGTCTCAGACGGTTGGTTTTCCGAGTGCAGATTAAACCAGGTTCATGGCCGTGGTACAGGAATAATGTTCAGGTTGGAAAATGGCAAAAGTCTCCATTGCTGTATACAACTGTTGCTCCATGCCTCATAACATTTTTTGAGTGTTTTGCAAAGTACACATTAAATCTTTCTTTGGAAGACAACGTTTCTTTCATTTCTTAGTAACTTAACAAAAAAGATTTCTTGTTTATATAAATGTCTTGCATATTAACATTTGTAATTAACAGTTGAATCTTCAGTGGCGTCCAATGCTTATTTTTTTAAATGAAATTCTGAACATGATCTATTTTAACTTCAGTTAGCCGTTTCCTACATTACCCAAAATGCCACTTGTCTACCCACTGCTAGTGCGATTTTGCTTCGTCTCTACATGTAGAGAGCGATGCAGCGGCGCTTTAGCTTTTCATTCTGTCCAACTCTCTCACCTCCTCATGTGTACACTCTGCTCAAACTGCTAATACCATCATGCTAATACCACCATAATACCTCGCCATCTCATAGATCACTAACCACCCGAGCCAAGTCTCTGTCGTAACTCAGCGCACCTTTGTTGCATGTGTCGTATAGCTGAATTGCATTCTGGGTCCAAAGTTTACTGTCTCCAATAATTCTATGTTTCTCATTAATATGATGTCGGACGTAAGATTATATTCCAGAAAATTTGGTATATGGTACTCTTTGTGAATTCAGAAGAAATGGTCACTAGAGGGCGCTGAAATATCAGTATTCTCTTCTCATGCACTGAAAAATGTTTAGGTTTTTGGATACCCCCGACTGCAGAACGTATGGCAAGACACTGCAGGTAAAAATCCGTTTTTCACATTTTCAGTTTTTCACAATTCAGATTTTTTTGAGTAGGTTTCATCTATAACATGTGTACACTCCTGGGTTTAAAAAAATTGGGCCAAGCCCAAAATGGGAAAATATTAAGCTTTTAATGGTCTTAATAACAAATCACTGGTCAGGAAATTAGCAAGAATTAAACAAATAGATAAAGGAAGTTAGTATGGGATAACTTTTCAGTTTGATTTCTTTAAATGTATAAGCCCATGATGGGTTGCATTAGGTGTGTGGCAGATAACCAAATAATGATAATCTTTTAAGGAAAAAAAAACATTCCAGAAGCCATTTTTGGAAAATTTTTGTACATCTAGACATGTGTTAGTTTGAACTTTACATCAAACATTTTAATCATTATCATGATTTTACCTTTGTGTACAAGAAGACTGTATAAGTGAATTTCCCTGTTTCTAGGGTTAGAGTTAGGCTTTTCCCCAAACTGCAGCAAAAGTAAAAGAGCAAATGGTGGCACACGAGGTTTCAGGAGTGTGCATTTGTTTGATTCTTGCTAATTTTCTGACCAATGATTTGTTGTTAAGACCATTAAAAGCTTAATATTAGCCATTATGGGCTTAGGAGTGTATACACTATATGACCAGACCATCACACCCATATGTGCTTGTTGAACATCCCATTCCAGATTTTGTTCCCGCTGTGTTATTATAATAAGCTCCACTCTTCTGGGAAGGCTTTCCACTAGATTTTGGAGCGTGGCTGTGGGGATTTGTGATCATTCAGCTACAAGAGCATTAGTGAGGTCGGGCACTGATGTTGGTGAGGAGGTCTGGTGTACAGTCAGCGTTCCAGTTCATCCCAAAGGTGTTCAGTGGGGTTGAGGTCAGGGCTCTGTGCAGGACACTCGAGTTCTTCCACACCAACCTTCACACACCGTGTCTTCATGGAGCTCACTTTGTGCACAGGCGCATTCTCATGCTGGAACAGATTTGGGCCTCTTAGTTCCAGAAAAGGAAATTGTAATGCTACAGTATACAAAGACATTCTATACAACTGTGTGCTTCAAACTTTCTGAGAACCACATATGTGTGTGATTGTCAGGTGTCCGTATACTTTTGGCTACATAGTGTATTAAAGCTAAAGAGAAAAATGTAAAAACAACAACAAAAAAAAACACTGCATTATCTGAAACTTCGAAGAAGGCTTTAAGCTACACCCACTTCATAGTCACATTATGTCATGCTGTATATCCCTTATGCATATATCACACTTACTAGAGTGGAAACATGAAACAACCTTAACATTGTGTTTCTCAAAATCTTTATTTTCCTTGACACATCCTTCTTTATTAACTTCCTCTGCCACTCTTTTATTCCCTCAGGTCTGCTTTTCACTTTCGCTCAAACGGTCTCCAGTGATTCTGATTCTGCTGCTTCCTACAATTCTGTGTTAAGACAAAACCTTCCACAGTAAGCGATAAAAAAAACAAAAAACAAACGTGTTTAATTCACTCTATCTGTCTTTGTGAAGAATAACACCATGTCCGAGCCCTAAGGTGCTGCTGAAACGCTTTTGAGCTCTAAGCAGCTTTTATTGCACAATTTCAGTCACACTTTTCAACCAAACTGCTTCAATAAAGCAGAAAACCTAGAATCCTTGTTCTTCTACAAGAAACAGAAATTATATACACAATATGAGAGGTTTGCCACAGATTTGCATGTAATATGCTGGTTTGGTAATTGTTGTAGCAATATTTTACCGATATTGCAGGAGGGTGACGCGTGCAAATAAACACCTCGAAGCAATCGGTAAATGTTTTATTGTGTCCTGTGATCAGCTTTTTCAATCTCACATGCTCCAGATGAGTGTTTCGGTGTGACTGGGGGAATCGTAGCATTCACAAAGGAAGATATGTAAAAACAGAAACAAAGGAACAAAAAAAATTGTAAAATAGGCAAATAATAAACTGGCAGAAAGAATAAAAAAATAATAATAATGTAGAATAGAAAACTGTGGAAAAATAGAATATACATTAATTAAAATATTCTAAAAAAAATATGAAAAATGATGTCAAAGCATAACAAGAAATCATGATGAAGAGAAATGGCAAAAGATTTCTCTTAGGTTTGTTCCTGGCTTTTTTAAAGAATGATGAGTAAGCCATTTTGAACTGCTAGGTCTTTAATTATTGAATTAATTTCGTGCCAAATGTATTGAACCTTGAACTTTTTAAGAAATGAGCAAAAATGTACAATGAGAACGAAGAAAAACATTCTGAACCTGAAAAAAATGAACTCCGTGGCAAAAAATTAGCATGTTCTTTAAATAAGCAGCATTCTTTGTTAACAGTTTTCTAAGCTTCCACTTTCGCTAATCATGGTTTATGAATCCACTGCCAGAGTTTTCCTTTACGCTTTAAAAATTTTTGTTTACGCTTTAAAAATTTTCGTTTACGCTCTGTGAGTTTATGCTTGCAGTTCTGGCATGAAGCTCTCGTGTGGGCGGGGCTTAAGAGGAATTTACTCTCATTGGTTAGTGAGATTTGGATCGACAACTCCCTGACCTCGAAGTAGCGACTTCAGTGGCGTGAATTTTGGGGAGCGTTCTGGATGCAGTTCTCTGTATAATTATAGTGTTTGTAGTGGAAATTACTTACTTAATTCCCTACTTAGTTAGTATATTAGTTCGTAATTAATATTTGAGGTTTGAGTAGTCTCATATGACTATTTTTTCTAGATGAGCTCTCAGGAGGGTCTCTACTTCCAGATCAGGGAGCTGTCAATCCAAATCTCACTAACCAATGAGAATAAATCACCCTTAAGCCCCACCCACACGAGAGGTTTGTGCCAGAGTGGCGAACCTAAACTTGCGGCGTGTAAAGGAAAACTCTGGCAGTGGATTCATAAACCATGATTAGTGAAAGCGGAAGCTTAGAAAACTGTTAACAAAGAATACTGTTTATTTGAAGACCACATAACATTTTTGCCACTGAGTTCACTGTTTTCAGTTTGAGTGTTTTTCTTTGTTTTCATTGTATATTTGTGTTCGTTTCTTGAAAAAATTAGATTCAATACTTTTGGCACAAATTTAATTCCATATTTAATCTGGATTTAAAAACATTACCTGTATAAAACCTGTCGTCCTAATATCCCCTGGGACACAAGACCAGAGTTTCGGGGTGATATCCAAGGGCAGACTTGAACCATTGTTGAGGCTCTATACATACACCAAGACATGAATCTACAAATGGTCCATGTAGAAAAAAACACAGCTGCTATAACAAAAAATAGTAGCTACTATAAGATCATGATAATGGTGTTACAGCTAATGTTCTAACCATGTTCTAATCCTTTGCAACTGTACAACAACAACAAAAAAAGCTAATCAGTTTGTCTGTGTGTGCAATAGCTGCTTGGAATGGTTGGCATTTCATAACTCATATGAGGCAAGACGTTACTGAAATCAAGCAGTTGGTAATGTTACTTTTTTTTAAACACTTTTCTGATTTGCTGCCCTTTAGTGACGGTCCCTAACATTTCACAGACACTGAAACACTCAGTATTTCTGGAGAAAATGTTTGACTAACTCCCAATCAGTTGGTTCTCCTTTTGATGTCAAATTAAAAACATGTAATTTTACAATAGTTTGCAGTGCTGTTCCTCCATTATTGACTTGAATCAAACCTCTACATAGCTTTACGACACACTCTAATATGAATTGTTAACAGACAGCATTGTGACCCATCAAACAAAAGCCATGATAGTTGGTACTCTAACAGTAGATGACAGAAGTCCAAATAAAATCAGGAATTATTTGTAGCAAAGTCTCTGGTATATGACATTATGACTATTAACTAATATTAAAAGCCCATGTGAATGCACATGCATTCCCTCCTATTCTCAAAACTTAAACAAATAATCACAAGCCAAATGACTAATGTTCAAGGTAAACAATTCAAAGCATCTATTTCAACAAATTATTGAACTTTGATGATTCAGTGGCAATTATTTCTTTGAAAATATTACTATCGCTAAGTCCAGCCCTGGAAAAACATGCTAGGAATGAACAGTAACCCTGCCTCAGCTGTGTGAAGGGTTTTCCCAGGCCGCCACACATTTTACAAGGAATATTACAACTATAATAGAGAACAATACAGTTACAATATGTTTATGTGCAGATCCATCAGCTTTATCATACACACTATAAGGAAGTGGGGGTTGTTGCTTTGTTATTACTATGTAATAACTAATCTAGTAACTTTGCTTAAAGACCCAAGCTCCAAGTCTTTTTCTCAAATGAATATTGTTAGTCTTCCCAAACAACACTAGAGAATAGATGTCCAGTTATAACCGCTACAACCAGATGTAATGCAGGATACACAAATGTTAATACTGTTTTTGTACCTTTTTCACTGACAACGTATTTAGGAACACTTTATTTGAAGGGTACCTAAATAGTACTTTTATAACACATACCTAAGCATGGCAAAAATGTTTTTATAAAGCAATGCTGGAGAATTTTTGAAAATGCGTATGTCAAAACACCAACAATGATTTTGGAGGTTTTATGCAGCTTCATCTTTACATGAAAGAGAAAACAGCCATCAATTATCATTATTAGTTTTACTGATTGAGATATTGTGTTAATGTATTTTTTTATCCATATCTTGCAAGTTATTAGGTTATTTTTTAACAACAGCACTTTGAGAAAGTTGTAGAAGGTATGCAAGAGTGTTCTAAATGTAAATTAGATTAACAGTGCAGTTCGAGGGCGTTAAAAGCTGTCATTTGGCTGGCATATGGGCTTCATTAATAAATATTGGAATGTGGCTCCAGAATCATTTTAATACAAATTCAATGCATTCAGAACTTTTTATTCAGAACGTGCAATTCCATGCACCTATAAGACGTAGATTCAATAATAAAGTATTGTCAAAAATGTCTCGATCGGCCATGTTACCTTTTTTTGAAGTGTACTTACTGTTCTTAGCCTCATTTCATTACAGATTCTTATTTATCAGAATCAGAATCATTTTATCGTCATCGCCATATACATTTACATCTAAATGTGAGGAATTACATTCAACGATATATTCAACACAGTTTACAACACACACATCACAGACAACACAACATAACACAACACATTTACCATCCTATGAAGCCCATATGCCAGCCAAATGAATGATTTTACTGCAGTAACACAATATCTCAGTCAATTCATAATTATAAATAATGGATGGTTAATAATGTTGTTTTCTCTCCTATGTAAAGACAAAGTTGTATAAAACCTCAAATAAAATATCATCATTTACATTTTGTCATAAGCCATTCATTAATTCTCCAGCATTGCTTTATAAAATATTTATATAATGCTTATGAATGTGTTATAAAGGCACTATGTAGGTACCCTAACACAAATTAACATAAATAAATATTAACACTTAATAGTTTAAAGAACATGCACAACTTAACAGGTATTAAGATAGATTAAATAAATGAAAAATAAAAAGTCTTGATTTACAGAGAGAAACAAGATAGAGGGATGAAACAGATGAAAGGCAAAGAGAGACGTCTGTGACAAACTGAATGAAATGAAGGCTAAACCGGTCACCGGAGACGATAACTGTGAAATGCAGTAGTACAGTTTATTAGGTGTAATATTTTTACTGTTATGAATAACAATTTTGTTATTGGTTTATCTACCAATTCCTAAAGTGCTAGTACATAGTCTGTAAGAACATTAAATGTACAATGGAGGGTAAATAGACTGAATGTAATAAAAGCATTATTCATGTTACATTTAAGGAAAAAAACACAACATGGCATACTTTTGATCCATTTACAGTTATTTAACATTGTGGAACGCCTGCTGAACAAGTCGTTTCCTGTTATCGCTTATGTTTTAACAGCTATAAACAGTTGTTCCCTCACCAGCCTTTCTTTTTCTGTCTCTTGAAGTCAATATGACAAAAAAATGCAGCTTGTTATGTTATTGAGAAACCTCAAAACACAACATCGTCCATCATGAAGACTTTCCAGTGCCACAAAAGTCGCAGCTTTTCCTCTAGAGATTCCTTGCAAAAACACATCTCCAAAAATAAGGATCTCTTTACAGAAAATGTCATATCAACAATTACACATATTTTTAATATGCAGCATCTGTGTAAGTCTGTTACTATAGAAACGATAACGTATTAGAAGGAGTGCATCAATATCCAAAAAACTTGTAGCTGGAACTATTGTCAGAGCTGCTGTTATAGAAAATTAATCAACACCTACTGACCAGTCAGAATCGAGTATTCAAATGTGGTATAATATGTAATTATTATATTATTATTTCTTATCAATTCCCTTTTTCTTTCTCTCATGGTTTGTGTGAGTTGTGTGAGTGCCAGGCTGAGATAAAGGCAGAAAGAGAAGCTGAAGTGAGGATAAGCTTATCACTGCTTAATAATGCATAGTGTGGAGCTGACCTCGGGGGAAACGCCTGCAATGGAAATGTGTTTGAAAATTGAAATTTGTTTGTGATCTATAGGAGAGCTGAAACACCTGCTGCTTCCCAACCATGCCACTCTTTATCTCTCTCTGTAGTTCTGTGTATCACTCAGCCTCTCTTTCTCAAGTCACTGAGAGAGCCAGGGGATTGAAATCCAGCATTAATCCAGCAGTAATGATATGAATTCTTTCCTTTGTTTCCTTTGAATTCTTTTCTTTTTTATGTTTTCTGCTTTATATAGTATAAAAGGAAATGATGGAAGACATTTTTTTTAAAAATAAAATAATAAAAAATACAAAATCAATGTGAGATATAAAGTGGGTGTAGCTTTTTCGGGATTTATTTCCGCTAGCGGAGCAAAAGTAAACAAAAACATTCGGCCATATTGTGTCCGAAATGTCACTTACTCGATATTAATTTCTTTTTTTTATAGAACTGTTGTGTAAAAGCAACATTGCACTCACAGACACGCAGTTATACTGAATATTGGCACAGTTATGATTACCTACGGCACTCGCCTTGCGCCGAATCACGACACACACACTGTCATGTTGTATTTCATGTCATATGCCGTTTTTAATTTTTAATAATAGCAACATTCATGTTAAAGTATTTTCCATGTAGCAGCAGTATGAAATCATCAGTATTTGGGCACACGCGTTGGAAAGTGTCCTGATTATTATCTCTTCCTGCTTTCAAACCAATTTTGAATGTGATTTGTCACTCATGACCTCATCTGGATGGTTGTCACCTTGGCAGGCCACGGTAAGGCCCTAATCTTTATAGACAAGCACTAAAGGTTAATCCTGCTCTTTCTGGTTGGCTGTCTTAATCATCTTGAAGAAATTGAGGACCCAACCTTGAAATTTGTATCTGCTCTGGATTCTGACATCACGATGAAACAGCAGTTTGAAGGCTGTAACAGAGGACTGCAGCCACCTGTGGCCTTGGATATTGTTTCAAGGATTTTGCAGATATTATTTGTTATTACATGATAAATCATAAAATCAGTCATTTGGGGAACACACTTGTAACTACTGTGGCTTTCATCAGAATTGCAGCCTGGTTTGTATTGTTCTCTTTTCTGCTGAGATTTGAATCTCGCACAAACAGACAGTTACTCAGCGCAGACTGTCGGCCCAAAAGAGAGCCAGTGCTGACAGATCAGAAACAAATGGAGTATCTTACTGATGCTTTATGAAATCGTCTCTCCCTATGGGGTGAATTATAAACCGATCATAACACACTGCAGGGAGAAAAAACTTTCAAAAAAAGGTCCAAGTGAAATATTGTGAATGTTAAACAATATTGAAGTTGTACAGAAGTACAGAGTTTTTTTTTTTTTTGGAAAAAAGACTGACGGAAGGAATGATGGAGATTATCAACACATGATATTCCTCCAAAGCAATGAATCTTAATTTCTTATCTGCTACAGAAATGCGATCAATCCAAGCTTTAATAAATGTCCAATGTGTTTGTTTGGTTTAAAAGAAATCACAGGGCACCATGCTCACATCACACACTCACTGGCACATAGGGGAAATTATCATAGCTAATCCACCTACTGGCATGTTTTTCAGAGGTGGAAGGAAACCAGAGAACCCACATAGAGCTTGGGATCAGAACCAGGCAGGCAGCAACACGACCACCGACACCACCAGGATGCCTCGTCTTGCTATTCATCTTTCCTAATGACAAACAAACCAGAAAAATACTATATTTTAATTGCCATCACACCCCCAATAAGGGGCCATATTTCAGCACAACCCAATGTGTGGTGTTGGGACATAACAACATCATTCAACAGACTACAACACAAAGGCATTCACTATGAGCACATTATTACTGTATGTCATTCGTAGCATCATACTCTCAATTCAATTCAATTCATTTCAATTCAATTCAATTTTACTTATAAAGTGGTTTTAACAGTGGACATTGGCACAAAGCAGCAACATAGTGAAATGAAAACCATAATTCCTGTAAAAAAAAAAATCAACTCAATTCTAAATTATGTAATATGCACTTTTAAGGTTTACATTTGACTCATCCTCATACATAAGTCTAACTATTATGTGCAATTCTCCATTCTCTACACCACTAATGACCTCTAGTCATGAGTTTTTATCAATGATTGGCTTAAAGGCAACCTTGGAGGTGTGAACTACATGCAGCTGATTTGCATAATCTGAATGGCGCACCCAGAAAATCAATTTAAGCAGGTGCGTAACCCAGCTCTGAATACTCATAACTTTCCTAACCTGCATATATTGGCATAACATTAAGACTTAAGTCAGTGACATTGAATATGGCCCTAAATGTATACTCTTAGATTTTTTGCCATTTACCAACCCATACACATATTAAATCTTTGCTCTCAGCAGTCATACAGAATCTTTGTTTTACCTGGTCTCACAGAATAGTGCAGTTTCCTAAATAAATGTTCTATATTGATATGTTTTAGATGCTTATTGGAAACGGGTTTCATTTCTTGTCAGTCGTAATCACACAGACGCAGTACATTTGCAGTTATCAGCAGGTTTGTGTTTTGAAAAGGAAATATGACCCGTACAGTATATTCGGTTTCTGTATGTACAGAAACCTGTATTATTTAGGCTCAAATACAGTCTTTATTGGGTTTTTTTTAATCTATGAATTTACATTTGTATTTGGGCATCCCATGCTTTATGGGATTTTGGGTCCATAGTGAGAAAAAAAAGGCTTGTTGTTCCCCTAAGATATGAACAGCGTCAATGTACACTGTCTTACATGAGTCAGGTACACTACATTCACTTTTCCAGGTAAATAAAGTTACAAAAGACCTTGTCATATGACCCAGGAAAAATCATTTTACCAGTGAAAGATAGAGTTTTTCTCAGAGTGCATAGCTATCATTGTTCTGCTAATCTTAAACAGACAGTCCAATCTAATATTCCTCTCATAACTAATGGCTGATGTTTTGAGTCACTTCATATATTGGATTACACAGTAATAGCTCAAAAAGCAAATTCAATCAGAGGAAGAAATCAAACATAAATAATCATGATGAACCATGACAGCTTGCTAACTGGTGGGAAATGATAACATTCATCATAATTCTAATGACTGATCAGTTGGGTCAAAGTGGGACTAAGGTAACTTTTGTGGTACAAGTAGGTGGATGTAAATTTCATCATTACATTGTTGGAATTCATTTGCAGGCTTCTGTTATTTGGTTTGTAGGCTTTTTTGTTTGAAATGGCATCAGATCACAGTGCTTTCCGGATGAGTTCTGATCTTCCCATTTACAACTTGATCTCAACTTTCCTAGGAGCCATTTAACCAAATTCACTTCCAACGTTTCAGATGTGTACAGTTGAGGTCAAAAGTTTACATCCCCCTTTCAGAATCTGCAAAATGTTTATCATTTTACCAAAATAAGAGGGATCATACAAAATGCATGTTATTGTTTATTTAGTGCTGACCTGAATAAGATATTTCACATAAAAGATGTTTACATATAGTCCACAAGAGAAAATAATAGTTGAATTTATAAAAATGACCCTGTTCAAAAGTTTACATCCCCTTGATTCTTAATACTGTGTTGTTACCTGAATGATCCACAGCTGTGTTCTTTTGTTTACTGATAGTAGTTCCTGAGTCCCTTGTTTTGTCCTGAACAGTTAAACTGCCTGCTGTTCTTCAGAAAAATCCTTCAGGTCCCACAAATTCTTTGGTTTTCCAGCATTTTATGTGTATTTGAACTCATATGCAACTATTACAGAGGGTTCAAACGCTCACAGATGCTCAAAAGAAAACTTTTTGAATTTGAAGATCAGGGCAAATTTAACTTATTTTGTCTTAACTTATTATTTTTTCCTTCTGGAGCATCAGTGAGCGTTTGAACCTTCTGTAATAGTTGCATATGAGTCCCTCAGTTGTCCTCAGTGTGAAAAGATGGATCTCAAAATCATACAGTCATTGTTGGAAAGGGTTCAAATACACAAAAAATGCTGGAAAACCAAAGAATTTGTGGGACCTGAAGGATTTTTCTGAAGAACAGCAGGCAGTTTAACTGTTCAGGACAAACAAGGGACTCAGGAACAACTATCACTAAACAAAAAAACACAGCTGTGGATCATTCAGGTAACAACACAGTATTAAGAATCAAGGGGATGTAAACTTTTGAACGGGGTCATTTTTATAAATTCAACTATTATTTTCTCTTGTGGACTATATGTAAACATCTTTTATGTGAAATATCTTATTCAGGTCAGCACTAAATAAACAATAACATGCATTTTGTATGATCCCTCTTATTTTGGCAAAATAATGAAAATTTTGCAGATTCTGAAAGGGGGATGTAAACTTTTGACCTCAACTGTACTTATTTATGTTATTGGGTGGTCTTATTAAAAGCATATTAAAAACAGTGGATAACCTCAAATAATAAAATCAATGAAAAGTGAATCTTTTGTACCCAACACTTTTTTTTTCAATGAAATTATTATGCATTTCCAAACTTGGAGGCTTGGGAGTAACTAACAAGCAAGCAATATTAATATCTCATAAGAGTGAAGACTAGAAGTAAAGGACCACAGTTAAAAGGGATAGATGCTATAAGAATGAATTTCTCAATATGCTTTCATGCTCTGTTTCAAATTGGTATCTCACTTAAAGCTGATCGTATAACCAAATTAAGTATTATATAGAGTAGGGGTCGTCATCTGGCAGACCATTCTCTGGATGCAGACCCAGCATTTAAGTATTTCAATGGCCCGAACTTAGTACTTGAATAAATACTGTAGCAGAGAAACTTCCAGTGCAGCTTCTGTAACAGATCCTCATGTTGTGGTTTATCCAATCAGCAATAATATTTAGCTGAAGGCAGCTTATTGGGCTAGAGACTAGACATTTCATAGACATTTCACAAGTCTGAAAAGATGACATGTCTTGTTCAAGAACAATGAAAATATAATACTTATAGACGAATAGACAAAGATGTGTGTGTTTATTCTCCCTGCATGAAATAAAAAATGGATGTACCTTATTAGTTCAGAGACCATGCCACTAGTCTAAAGGGTTAATGCCACTATAAATCAAAGCATAGCCACTTCAAATGGTCTTATTTATAGCCATAAATGAATCACTGATCAGTGTTTAAGCACTAAAGGTAACTCTTGTTGCCATTCAGACATGCTAGCTGCTTGCCTTAGTGGATAATCTCACCTGGATACTGTAAATTTACTGTAGACTCTTATGATTTTATAGATGCAGCAGATGCAAGTGCAGATAATGTTTATTAAGCAAGGTGCTAGCTAAACCAACGACATGACAACAAAGACAATAAATATGAATGGAGAACATACAGCTATGAGCAATACTGCGGCATACACAGCAACACATTAACACAACAACAAAGGCTTGACAATTAAACACACAGAAACCAGAACTTAAATAAGGGTGCTTATTAGGAGTAACACAGAACAGGTGCGAGTGATCAGTGGGACATGTGACATGGTCATGTGACATGCTGGGTCTGATGGGTAATGCAGTTCAGCTCCCATTTGGCACTATCATGAGACAGGCTCCTTCAGGTTTATTGTATACTGTAGACTCCTTTATTTGTCCCAGTGAAAAACTCCTTAAAGGTTCTTTGTAGAACTCTACAACTCGAAAGATAAAAACCCTTAAATAATTAGTTTCAGGACACTAATTTGAAGCATGTACATTTACATATGTTCTGCTTTAGCAATATGATCACATGATTGCAAATAATTTGTGCTGGTGCTGAGCTGGTGTATAATACATGACAGTAAAAAAAAGAATAAGCTTTCAAGATGTTGAGTATGCAAAACTACAGCCTTTTAGAGTGTGTATTGTTCACTGAATGTAATTGAAATGTTTCTTCACTGTGGATGTATAGAGTATGGTGAAAAAGGTATATGGATGCAATATTAATTGCACTAGAAATGCTTTTTCCTCACACATGTATGTTAAATATTGAATGAAAAAAGACTTAAATAATTTATTTGTAAAAGCTGAAACGAGTAGCTGACAGTACCTATCGAGGTGTTTCAATTAAAATGGTTTATTTTTAAAGGAATTGGAGCACGAATATCAGCATGCATAATGTGAAGACTTTTAATACATTTATTGTATCTTTTTTCTTTCTCTTGAAGTTAGTAAGACAAAAAAAGGAAGCTTGTCATATCCGCGATACTGTGTTGTTTGAATATATTTTTTATTGTTATGAATAACTGCTACATCCTGGTATAGAAAGCTGTTTCCTTTTAAGTAGGTGAAGAACATGCGTACACTTTGGCAGTCTGTCATCTTTGTCATGTGATCAAGTGCAAATATTCACAGAAGATATGAGGTGATGGGATATGTGACAATCATCAGCCTTGGTTCTCTGACATCATCATCGATGTGTAATGTCTCTTAGATGAAATGGATCATCAAATGATTCAAATGAGTCAAATAATTTGATTACTTCAGTTGGTTCACCCGTTAGGTCAGTTGTTTCAGTTTCATCAGATCTTCAAACGTCCACCATGGAGAATTCCCCTCCAGACCACCAGAGGCCAACCTCCCTCATCGTCCGAATGTCTTCTTTGGTGGTTCCACTGATTTCCTGCACACACCTGTCTTGTGTTTCCCTTGATTTCTTCCCCTTTATAAGTTTTCTTCTTGCTTAATTGCTTGGTGTTTGTGTTGTGATGTGTTAATGTGATTCGTTATCTGATGTTGCGTTCTCCATGTTAGATTCTTGTTTCATACCCTTTTTTCTAGCCTTCTGAACCTTGCCTTGACTGTACGTTTAATAAGAAAGAAATCCTGCATCTGCCAGCTGAGTCGTTCCACTAATATGTCACAGTTCACAGTGAACATTTTGGATGTATTGTAAAAGTATGAGATTTCCTCTGGGAAAAAATGTTTACTGCGCCAGTGGGAGATGCCAGATGGATACCTCAGGGAAAACACACACACACACACAAATGGTGCACTAAATTACTAATGGTTAAAATCCCACATAATTTAAAGTTGACTTAAACTCAAAATCTTTAGAGCACTGTTTTTTTTTCCCTCTGTGTGCTGCAGTCACCCCAGTGGGCCATTAAGAAATATTTCTTTAACTGCAAAATAATTGTTACCAATTATATTAGCCAAATTTAAATACAATTTGAATGTGGTTATTCCAGTTTTATAAATACTTTTGTAAAATAGATTAATCATTGGTGTCAAAGATTTAAGAATTTCTGCTTTAGCTACTAGTTTTGTTTTGTGATAGCTGTATAAATCTCAGAAATCGTAAAAAGGTTCCATAAACAGGCTACTTTTTTTAAAGAGCTGACTGGAAAAGTCCTTTTCTAATCAACCAAAGACACACTGCATCTTTTCTCAAATTACCAACGTTGACTACTCTGCTGCAACTATAATCACATTTTTAATAGTGAATGTTTGTCCTATCCCAATTGCGGGACATTGTTGTGGTTGGTCTTGTGGACTGCAAATTGCAAAAATGTGCTACTTTCAAGCCTAACTTACTTTAGCTCTGTGAAAGAATATATATATATATATATATATATATATATATATATATATATATATATATATATATATATATATATATATAAAAACTTCAGAGTAATCAGTCATCCTGTACATATACTCAAAAACCTAATTTAAACTATAAACGTGGTTCTTGCTAATTAATATGTAAGGAACAAATCATGACAGAGCGTGTTATAAGAAAATAATCAACAGCAATATTGTGTGATGCTTTACCACCCCAAAGTTGATTATTTTCCTATAGCAGCATGTCCCGAAGTGATTTATTCCTCTTATACCTCAGTTTGCCAACTCTAACTATTATCATTTATCAAAGAATGACACTTCATATATTTTTTTAATGTATGTTATGTTTAATGTTTAACATCTGTGATACAAGTAAGTTCCTGTTATCACATGTTTTAGCAACTATAAACAGTTCTCACAACAGTCTCCAGTCTTTTTTTTCCACATAGCTTGTCCTGGAAAGCCATCCATCCTGAAGATTTTCCTCAAACTTTACCTCTGACTTTACAAAACACTGACACTGGAGACTTCTTCCAAAAATTATAAATAAACCTCAACTTACAAAAAACTTCAACATATCACCAATTACACATTTTTTAAATCCGTTCATGTGGAGCGTTTGCCATAATTCGAAGTGCTTGTGCATTAATATAAACCTGTGAATTGAATTACAGCTGGAACTGCTATCCGAGCTCCTGTTATAGGAAATTCACACACTTTTTGACCAATGAGAATGGAGAACTCAACAGCGCTGTGGTATAAAAGTGAGTAACTGTCTACCGTACCGCAGAATTCAGTTCCAGTAGTAATCCAATCAGCATGCAAACCTTAGGCTCAACTGTATTTTTTAAGGATAGCAACTTAAACTGTAAACTCTGTATGGAAGCTGATCATCAGGGGTAGGAGTAGATTCCACTTCTACATGGTATGCTCATTCTGTTCACGACAGCTAATGACACATGCAGGCTTTCTTCCAATTTAGAGATGCCCCATGCTGCCAAGAAACCATGCAGATGCCAGATTGACTGGAATGTTTCATTATCCGCAGGGAGACATTTTGCCACTGATCCATGGTGCTTCATCAGTTTAACTGAATGGTGGAGAAATACACTAGCATTTAAACTTCTCAGCGAAGTGCTTAAACTGACGGGTGCCAAAAGTTTTCTAGATTATAAAACAATTCTAGTCATCTTGACTTACTAATGCTAGACATTTCAGACCATCTTTTTGACTGAAAATCTTCATAGGACAATGAAGAAGGAAGTCTTTTAGATAAGATAAGAACAGAATGACCATACGTGTTTTTTCTTTTAAACATACTCATATTCTATTCTCTAGTCTACAGCACTTTGGTCAACTTTGGTTGCTTTAAATCTGCTTTATAAATAGAATTTACTTACTTACTTACTAAGAGGACCCTAAGAGGCAATGGAGTTAATGGTACAGTTATAAACTTGAAAGAATAATGAATAGAATAAAGAGAAGATCCTTACCTGGGTGATTCAGTGCATGTGGAAAATATTCTATCTAACCAACAACTCTTTATGGAAGTGGTCTGATGTTGGTAATGATGGAAAAATATCTCGAATCTAACAGTAAAATCATATCACTGGAATAATCTGCATCTGTTATAATGCCACAGCTGAACATATCCCCTATAAAGGTGTTTTATCAGCTACAGAATGAAAGGAAAATTATGTTTTCTTTTCTAACATGACCCATTCATTCATTCATTCATTCATTCAGACCTTGTTCATTTAATTCATTAATATCCTTCCTGCAGGATGCCCAATATTTGCTAAATTGTTTTTAAATACATTTTCTATTGAAGTGCTCTTTAGCTTTTTTTGACAACATTTTGATTTTTTTTCGTTTCTCTGTTTGAAATGGCTACTAGTCCAATAGTGATTGTTTCAGTGATGAATGCACATGAAAGCACCATACGAGGCAAAGAAAAAAAACCCACACCATACCTGATAGGAGACAGAAAGAAAGGAGAATGAATATTCACGCGTGCCATAACGGCAAACTCCCAGTGCTAAAATAAAAACTGACATTGCTCATATGTTTACAGCTGGATGTAAATGACCCCTGAAATGGAACAATTAAACACTGTACGTACGCTCTTTTTGCTCTGCAGTCATGGAAATAGATTTTGTCATTACTTTGCTAATTCAATCACCATGGGTGTCATTTGGGGTGGGCAGTCAGTGCTAAAAAAACCCTGAAGGCTTAACACTTTGGCTAATTTGATTGGACGTAAGCCAGTTTCCCCCCACTTTTACCCAATTGCAAATTTCATGGCCAGAAATGCCCACGTTGACGTGAATGGAGCAGTGGACCAGGGGATGTGGTTTTTTAAAATCCCAAAACGGTTCTTGTTTAGGAGGACCTAGTATCGCTCCCTGAGGCACACCTTTCTTACCGTGGTTGTTTCCTCACCTTTTGAAAAGAAAAGTAAATGTGGCATGATCTTTGCATTATACATAGATCACATATTCATAAGACCAAGTAGGAGGAGGGCAGGAAAACACTTTATGTGCTGCAGCCTTGAATTGCTTGCATAGTGAGAATTTTCTACTAGGTATATGTAGTTCTGAAGACTGAAATACAGTATGTTTCTCTTTTGCACATATCTCAACCATAAAGTTATAGAATTCTGCTTACACCCAAATTACATTTAAAGATTTCATTGCAATTCCACTGAAATATTCCCCACCTACCTCTACATATATAACCCAATCTACTTATGGAAAAGCAACATTACTGACCAAAAATTGTAAAGAATCATAAGGCTATAATGGGAAATGAACTATATGTGATTATCAGCATCATCCATATCAGTTTCTGCCTCACCTGAGGTAAAAAAAAATGCAGGGTGGAATTACTTCCTGTTATTACTTGTAAATACAGCCAAAAAGAGCATTTAAAATGAATGCGTGTGGATGGGACAAACAACAGTGATCAGTGATTGGTCATCGGGAACATCGGCTTGTCCAAACACAATTCAGTTTTAAACCCTGGTGTTGAGTCGACCAAAACTGCTCTATCAACTTGTATAAACAGCAGCTGCGATGTGAGCTGGAGAACCGTATAAAGGGTATCAAGGACGTCAGTTAATATCGGAGAGTTCAAAACACCTGCATAATTATCAATCATTCCAGATTTAGACTATGTCAACTGACTCATCTGTCATTATTAATGGGTTCATCTGCAGTATTTTAAATTAAAATATTTGTATTTTTTGCTGTATTTTTGAGTGATAACTTATACTGTAGCTGTGTACTCATGTCAAAATGCAAAGATACTGAGCAATACGTGTAAACCATGACATACCTACAGAGTGTGTAAGCTCTCTTATCTTTTGACAATGTTTTGGCAGTTTTTAAACTGGCTTAACCAGTGTGATCTTCATAGATAGCTTGGGCAGGATTTGAAAGTAACTACAAACATTTCCAATTGTTGGTCAAAGAAAAACCTGAGTTTTCATCAGTTGTGTTTTTTTTTTTTTTTGCCAGAATTCAGCCACGGTGACATCCAATGGGATTTCCCAGATGCCCACACATACAGTATATGCTTTGGTTTATTTATCCATTTATCCTGCATTTCCCAGTCAGGAGACTGGATGTTCACTGAAGTTTAAATTTACCCTTTTTTCTAACCATTACAGCTCTGCTAGCGACATTGCAGGTAATCAGAGCATGTAAGTTTTCCATGTGACTGAGGAACTGATATCATTACACTTACATACATATTGAAAAACTGAATCAGCGGTCCAATCACAGTGTAGTTCTCAAACACACATTTTCCTCAACTTAAATTGTGTTAAATGCAATACACCTTTAAATCAAGCAGTGTGAAAGTGATGCTGTACTTTTCCTCCTGTTTATTTGCTAACAGTTGTGAGCCTAATCATCCTTTGATCAAGCTGAAACTTTCCCCCATGCCTCTCGTAGCAGGAGAGCAGGACGCCCCATCGGGGAAGAGCTCATTTCAGCCAAATAAAAAGACGGCAAAAACAAAACAATTTGTCAGCATGTGTTAATAACTGGCTTTAATGTGTCGACGGAGAGGTTTGTCTGTTGCTTAGGAACGCCATCTGTTTCTCTAACGCACTTTACATCGCTAGGTCCTCTTTCATCCCCTTACTCTCCTTTGATGAAAATCAGATTTAAACAAGGCTTTGGGGAGGGCCTTGTAAAAAAAAAAGAACCACATTGTTTAACAGGCTCACTGAGCTACTCACAGTCTTGTTTTGATGTTATTTTTTATTATATGTGATGATTTTATTATTGATTGGTAGTAAATAGCTTCTGTGATTCCAAGCCTCGCTTATGTTTCCTCCAAGTATTTTCCAAACCGTTATGCAAATAACTGGCACCAGGTATGGAACAGATACAACTGGATACTCATTGGATACTCAAGTGATCCTAGTATATATCCCTGATGCACACCTCACTCACTGGGGCTGTTTCTGTTTGTGTAATGTACAAGACTAGGAAGATGTGTGAGGATCCATGCACAGGTTATACACAGATTATTCAATATTTAAAAAGCAAGTGCAAATCCAAAGAGTAGCCAAATAAAAAAACAGCAAGGATCAAACACAATTAGACAAACTCAGAGCAACGGCTAAGAACCTACATGAATAAGGATAATTGGCAAGACTTCGCAATATGGCATTGTGTCTGTGAGCTTTACGTAGTCCATAGACAGGAAATGAATGTGACAAACAAGAAAGAGTCCTAGAATTCAGGGTGGGGAGCTCTCTGGTGTCATGGTGGAGAATTGTCTCTGCTGGATGGAACAACAAGGTGCACTATTTTTTTTTTTTATTGTAGAAAAGCTTATCAGAAAGGTTCACATCTAATTGAGTCAATATGTGTGAATCAGGACTGAGATCCCATGGATCACAACAAAAAAAGTCTCACAGCACAAATAAAGGCCATGTTCCTTAACATGAACATGCAGTATTCATTTTTTCAGCCTTAGTAACTGCCTGGTCAGGGTCTCAGGGGTTTCCAAGCTACTAGTTTGTTTATATGTTGGGAAATAGAGCTAACAAAATTTGAGACCAAATATGAACTTGAGTGATGTAGCTGAAGTTGAGGAACTGTCAGAGCCAGAATTCACACACCATGCTGACAGTGCTGGCGTTTCTACCACAGTGTTTTCCTGTGTTTCATGGATATATATATATATATATATATATATATATATATATATATAGATAGATAGATAGATAGATAGATATCACATATTCATAAGAGCAAATGGAAGGAAACTGAGGAAATACTTTGAAGTTTAGATGTTGTGGATAAACATAGTGAGGAACATGGTTGAAAATTAATTATTGATCAATGCGCAGAGCAACTGAATCCCATGATGTCTTTCCTCCTTGAATCCTACAAGTGAATTCCTGCAGTTTGTCAAGCTTTCACAGGGTGGAATATAATTTTCTATAAGGCTTTTAAAAACTATAACACTATAACACCATATAAAGCTATTTATGTGTCATCAGTGCTATAAACATGTATTTCCCATGAATAACTCTTTCCCGAATATGGAAGGAGCATCAGATTTGATCAGTTTCACTCTCGAATGCTTTTTAAGTCATTTTTAGCTTTTATTGATGCAGAACTCACACTGTGGTTGATTTTTTTTCTCCTTTTTTCTTTTTCCTTTTTTTTTTTTACACCTCGGCTTCCAGCTTGTGTGCACATTGCTCATGCCCTTTCATCCTTCCAATGTTCAGTGCAGTGTTTGAGCTTTTTAAGTCAGATATAGAGCAGAACATTTTAGCAGCTTCACACCAGCAGCTGGGAGAAGTGTTGATTATGAAATTTGTTGAAAAACACTTGCTTTAGCATTTACAGATCTCTAGAAACGCTACTGTATATCTTTATCCTATAGTATAGCACAGCATATACAATTAATTATATTTTAATAAATTAAACACACACATAATATACATCTGATATGATTTACAGTATGTCCTTTCTCAACCAATCATTTCTCAGTCAATCTCAACCAAACATTTCTCAACCAGTTGTGGTGATGGGATCAGCTATTGTCATTGGTTTATGGGAGAGATTTATAGCAGCACAATACTTAATGCTTAACTATGCATAGACTATAAAGAAGAATTCATTTGGATCTACTGGAGTAATCCAAACTATGCTATTGTCAACTAGGCTATGTATTTCCAACTTTTCCAACATTCAGAAGCTAATTTAAGACAAAGCAATGTAATATTCATCTAAAGACTGAAGAAATCTGAAAGAATTAATAGGACTCAAACCATAGTCTTCTAATTATTGAGTAAATACTTTTTTAACTTATTGTTTAAGTATAATCCACATTTCTTGGCTTAGTCAGAACAACTTTTGTGTATCTGGAGGATTAAATGTAATGTTTACAAGGGGCAGGTCAGGCCACAACATCCGGGACTGATAAATTTCTATTTCGAAAATGTTTGCAAAATGTTAGATGATGTCTGCTCTATCAGCAATTCAACAACATCATCGTTGTTGTCATTTGTCATAGTGTGTTTTGTCTGCTGTATATATTTCTGAAAAATTTTGGATACACTTTCTTTTCTTTTCTTCAGTTCGACAAAGTAGCTTCAGTGTAGTTAGCTACTGTTTCTTTGTAGCTTGTAGTGTAGCTACTTTATCAAATGGCTAGTTTGGCTGTAGCTTGCCTATTTTAAATCATGAGTAGCTTGTAACCTGCAAGAAGAATTGCAAAGCTTACATTAGCATGTTAACATTATGCTAATCACAGACATATAAAATAGTAGTGCATCAATATAGGTACTTTTAGAATCTTAGGCCACGGTAGCTAGCTGTACTATTTGGCTAGCGAAGTATTTGACTCAGCTGTCATCTTGCTTATTTGTACTTTATATCAAAGAGCTAGTGCTAGCCTGGTACTGGTAATAATCATTTATTTATTACTTATTAATTACTTAATACTTTATTGGTAATAAGTCATTGAATATAGCTAATCCTGCATCCAGTGCTTGACTGATAAATGACCTTATAATGAAATAAAACTAATAAGGAAAATGACATGCAACAAAATCCATCATTGATTAAAAAAAAAGTACATCTTATTAGACACCAATGTTTCTGAATCTGTCATCACAGGCCATTGAGAATAGCATGGCTGTTGACTCATGAGCAC
Source organism: Pangasianodon hypophthalmus (assembly GCF_027358585.1). NCBI lineage: Eukaryota > Metazoa > Chordata > Actinopteri > Siluriformes > Pangasiidae > Pangasianodon > Pangasianodon hypophthalmus. The sequence continues at coordinate 28,956,818 of NC_069711.1, read as the reverse complement.
TTCACACACTTAACATATTTTCTCATTTTGCTTGCCAATTGAAAGACTGAGACAAATGTATTAACATAACAAATGTTCTGGATGGTATTACACTTGGCCATCAGTTCCAGGCCTGGAGGTGTGGAGTCCAGCACAGGTTGCTAATTTCCCTGCTCTGACATGGCTATTACCTGGTAATTAACTAGTGTGTTTAAATTAGCTGTGCTGGCGTCTGGCTCTCCATGACTCCAACTAATGAATCCTGGCTTAGAGTACAATCCACACAATTTCAACAAGCATTGGTGAATCTGGTCCTAGGAACCCCCCCCCCCCCCCCTTTACACACACACATACCCCGCCCATACTTTTTTTTTAAATATTGATATTCCGTATTATTATATATGTCCAGTAGTCCATGATCAAGCTAACTATAGTTTTTAAAATCAACTATACTGTCCCCCACTAAACCAGAATAACTGGTGAAGCTTTGGAAACAGGGTTGCCAGATTGAAATACCTTCCACGCCAAGCATCATTTAGGAATTTGGAAATTCCTGTGTTTTGCTTGAGTGAGAGTGCCTGAAAGCTTTATCAGTGACATTAAACAGCAAACAGTGATGTCTAGGCACTTGTTTGTTGCTTTCTATTTTATTGATTGATCTGCTCATTAAGAGTAACTCGACCATTTCTGACTTTCCCAAGGGAAATTTAGCTTCAGCTTACTTTGGGAATGTGACTCATTTATTTCCCAGCAAATAAACCCTAATACAACTCAATCATTTTAGGTTATTTTGTCTGAACATAGACATGGTCCTTTAATGAACCTTAGTTTTAAAATTAAGGCTGAAAGCTTTCTTGTAATATTTAAAGATCAGATTTTTGTGGTTTTGTTTATTCCAAGACCTTTTATGTAGATTTTGAGCTTACAAAGCATTGCAGATTTTTCGGTTTATACTGAGGAAGGTAGCTTACACAATAGCAAAAAAGAAAGGCACACACTATAACCATGACGCACAACCAGTGAATCCTAGCTAGTGATGGATAACTAACCCACGTAAATATTATCAATAATAATAAAGATTAGATTTCTTTTTCAACATTTATTAACCTTAGTGACAAGGAGACAGAACATTGACTTTTTAAAAGCAGATGCATTTTGGACACATTGCAATCACTTCCTGTAGTATTACATGAAAAATGTGCACTGGCATTTGAGAAAAAAAACACCTACACTGCAGAAATGATCTTAGCAAGTGAAAATATCTTTATTATAGTCAGATATATCTAGGATTTCATTTTATAGGATTACGATAAACCAAATTTATATGATTATTAAACCGGAATATTTCCAGAAAGAAGAAAAATGATCTGCCATCAGAATAAGAAAATTGAAAGGTTGAAATGTATAAAATGGCTGGATAATATTATATTTGATTTATAATAATCTTGTAATATGAAATATTAGTTACACCTGTCCATATTAAGATATTTCCACTTGCTAAGATATCATTTTTGCAGTGTAATGTGAAAGCATCCTAACCGTTTCATCCCACTGAGGAATCTAGGGATAAATTTGTAACATGACTGTAGGAACATTTAGCACTGGTGCTAGAAAACTCTGAGGGCTGTAGCTCAAAGCATAATACTGTATCACTGAGGTAAATTCTATACTACTACTACTACTACTACTACTAATAATAATAATCCATAACAATGTTAGTAATCACTATCAGTGGTATGATTTTTCAATCAAAAAGTATGCTTACGTCTGTTGCTTGTCTTGGTGCTAGCTAACAGTTATACCACTGTTGTTCCAGTTAAGATAAACTAGCTAGTGTAAGACTTTATGTAGTTAGCTTCTACGGCTATCTTAGCTAGCTAGCTACTTAGCTACATCTTTCAGTGAATAGTAGTTACCACAAGAAAAATATCTGCTGCTAGTTTGGGATCTTGAATTCTTTTTCATTCTAATTCCCAAGTAAGCTAATAAACTAGCAAAGCTTAGCAAATAATAAATGTTATGTTCATGAACTATGCTAAAAGATTTTTTCATATGACAAAATTGAAGATGTTTTGGTTAAAATCCTGCGTAATGAGACAAATACCTTGAACTAAAACACATAAAAGCTATTATTATTATTATTATTATTATTATTATAGCTCTGCAGCTCATTAGTTTCTACTACAAGTGTGTGATGTCAAGTCAATTTGTCAGGTTGTCATCACACTTATTTTTGTGAGTGTGTGTGTGTGTGTGTTTGTGTGATGGGGAACGCTCAGTCAGGGTGCCAGCTCTACAGAGGAAGTGGCCCGGTGGGGGTGAACATCCCTGCCAAGGCTTTCATAACACACACACACATACACACACACACACACACAAAGACTGACTGAAAGCTCTTATCTCTTCAACCCCAATACGCATATTCTCTCTGCTGAAGGCACTGTGTGGAATCATCTCCCTCTCATACACTCCAGTTTTTCTTCCTTCTCATTCATTTATCTTAAATCATTTGTCCTTTGATGCCAAATTGTCATTATTTTGTCAGTGCTTTTATTATTTTATGCATTTTAATGGAGGGCTAGAATTATGCTGTTAGTCCTTTTCATTAGTGAGTGACATATTGTTATTGTTGTAATTCACTGATTGAAAGCTACTGATGCAAATTAGGTTGGCTAACTGAACCCTACTTCTTTTCGTCCATTATATAGCAGGTTTTTTTGTTTTGTTTTTTTGGCACATTTGCAAATTACATTACATTTGTGAAGGTGAATCTTCCAAAGCAATACAATGCTCATCTCAATATGCGATCAATGATCCAGTATATGAAAAATATTTTTAAAGCAACCAAAATACTCTTTAGACCTCTTTTAATATGATAGAATGAGATTGTGCAAATAGCATGGATTTACATGAAATCCTTGTAGAAGGGAGGGACAATTGTCTTTTGTCCTAAATACATAATACATAAAAGATTCCATGATTTCTAAAACACATTTGTTTACCACGTTTTGTAAGTGTAACTACCAATCAAGAAACATTTACTGCTCTTGTAATACCAATGTAGAGCTTTTCTTGTAGAACATCATGCAAAAGTTCAAAACGTTTGCACTGTAGATGTCCCTGTACCTGAGTACTGGAACTTTCAAACTCCATTTTGTGCTATGCCTGTAAATTTGTATCAGTTTGTATGTACAGCATTCTCTTTCTTGTGGATTATATGAAAATTACAATAGAAAATACAACCATAGCCTTCACTGATCTAAAAAAAACGACCCTACAAGATCAATATGATGAAAATGAGTTGTTTTTAATAAGCCGCAAAGGCCATGCCCTTTTACTGCGATTGACAGATACAGAGAAGCACAAAGGCAGAAAAGAGAGAAAGTGGCAAAGGAAATTAAGTTGAGGAAATGATGAGGAACATCTCTGAACATTTAGTTGCTTTTGAGACTGTGTATGACTTATTTAGTATAAAATGGGCAGCTCAGCTAGAGTTGAGCATCACTGAGATTTCATGAGCTACGCACATACACACACACACACACACACACACACACTGATCCCAGCTGCAACTTGGTGGTAGCCATAGCGACCACGGCTTGCCTCAGTCTTTTTACAGCCTTTGGATTAGACTATGGAGCTCACAGTTTGGTGCAACCATCACAAATAGACTCCAACCGGGTTACTTATGGGAGTTCAGGGCAAAAGAGGGCTCACATGTGTGAATCCCTGAGAGCAAGCTGGAATCTGTGCCCCTTTTTCTGCATAATTTGATCCACAGTTTTCATGTTTATGCATATTTGGAGAGTAGAAGCAAAACTTTTCCAAATATTAAGGGGACCTTATTCTAAAAGTGCTGTACTGCCAACAGGATATCAACAAAAATTCAGAGGGATTGTAACATGCAAAAGCAATTTCATTGGATTTCATGTATATGAATGTTAAGAGCAAAATAGCCCCAACCCTGCACTAATCTTGAGTTGTAATAACTTCGATTTTCTCTCATAAAACACGTTATGCTATTAAGTATCAGGGCAAGATAAAATAAAAAATAAAATACAAAAGAATAGGGTGTGCTGGATCAAGGGCTATTTTATAAGATGCAGTATAATGATGGTAAAAGTTGTTAAAACTTTGTTACATTTGCAGTGATTAATGTGATAATTCCTCCTAGGACTATTCATACAGCAATATACCGACAATATATAGACTCCTATTAGATGATTTCAATTCAATGCCATTTTCTCTTGATTATATCATTAGTCTTTTTTATGTTTTAATTTTCATCTATTGACTTTCTGTTACACTGTATTACATTTAACAGAAAAAAAAACATTCTTCAGCCCACATTTTCTATTCCTGATTTTTTGGGACTTAAATGCTAGTGCATATATTAAAAGGTGCAAATCTATTGAGTTCTATGACTTCATATATTTGATAACTCACCTTGTCTTTGGATGTCCATGCTGTTCTGCTTGGAGATTGCCTATAATCGATCACAGTGATATTAAAGTGTAAATTCTTTTAATAGAATTAAAAGTAAGCAATTCACATGACAAATGACAAGGATGTTTTAAGAATCATCTCAGCTGGAGGTCTGTCAGTGCAGGAATTTGAACTCCTAAAGTACTAATCACTAGCTTAAAGCTTTAACTAATAAACTACTAATGTGCTCATTTAGCTACCCAGTATTGGTTATTAAAGAATCTCTCCTCAAGAGTTTTAAAATGCTGTGACAAGGTTCAGGCAAGACTCGGTTCACATCCCCCCACCCCGTTTCTGTGTCATTGCTGAGATGGGGAGACGTGTCTGTTTTGAAAAGTGGCATTTACGACTATCCTGAAGCTTCAGAAGCTACTAAAACCCAGCCTTAAACATTCATAACCTTTCATACAAGTTGGCTCCTACAGATTCTTACAAATGTGTGATTTGAAACTCTGTTAGTTTACTGCTTCTTGGCCTTGCTGTGTAAACTCCAGCCTCATTCTGTGTGTCTTTCCCTTCCGCCCTCTCTTCTCATGCCCCACCTTTGGGATGCTTTTTATAGTAAAGTCTTAAAGTCTGACTCACTAATGACAGGGAAGACGATCCATTATGATTATATTAAACAGATTTCTTTGGTGTAGCCTGTGTTTCTTCTGCACTGGGACAACGTGGAAGACATAAGAGGAGGTTGCTTGGAAGTAAGGCTGATTATTTTAGGAGCATCACTGCCAGAGACACGCACAAATACCCATTTAATTAGTGCAAGATAGTGGGATTGCAGGATGTCCTCAAGGTGTTCTCGAATGCAACCATGTTGAAGGGTGATTGTGCTGAAACAAGGGTGCAAGGGGACTTATAAATAGCCTTTTCCATGTCACTGCAAATCAATTATCTCTCTTGTGTGCACATAAAAAAACACACAAACAAGGATGTAAATGAAGACACTAAATGTCACTTGAGTCATAGCAATGTCCGCTTTGAGCTCCCCATCTCTCATCCTGGGTTCAGGGTCTTCAACACTGACCTCACAGTTTGTTTGTTTATGTCTGTGTGTGTGTGTGTGTGTGTGTGTTTTCCTTGGTACGTATCAGATAACATATGATTAGGCAATACCCTCAGCTAGAATTATCTGGCAAATGCACCATTAAATATGTTGAGTGTGGAGAAATAATGATTAGTGTATGAATAATAATAATTATTATAATTACATAAATAACAATAGTCACAATTTATTTTGTTTATTCCATGTACTTTTGTTTATATTATTGCATGTGTTTTTGTTTCAGTCCTGGTCCTGACTTTGCCCCAGCTCTTACATTGGTTGACTACCCTAAGGTGTTCACCTGTTCTGTGTCTTACCTTGATTAGTTTGATAATTTCTGCCCTGTTGATTCTGTTCTGCCTTGCAAAGTGCAGTTTTGTGCATATTTGTATCTTTTAGTCCATGCCTTGTCTTCTTGTTTTCTGTTCTGTAATTTTCCTGGTTTGTCCATGACCTGTTTTCCTTGGGTTTTGTTTAAGGATCATTCTAGTATGTTGCTGTCTGCCTGTGGTCTGACCCCTGCCGACTGACTCAACATAATAAACACTGAGTTTATGCACTTGAGACTTGCCTCTAACCACACACAAATCTCAGTCTTTAAAGAGAATAAGAGGATATGATTGGATTGGATATTGGTATTGGAATGAATGTATTACTGTAGACTGTTTTTCTGCCAGACTCCACCTAACACCTTAATTTTTTTTTCAGCTACATGTGAAGAATACTGGTATATTTTGTTTAAAAAAAAGACATTTTCTACCATTTAACATTTATACTTTAGACCTGAATATTAACAGTTTTTGTTTATAAACACATTTTAAAAATGATTTTTAGGAATAATTTCAGGTTTTATCCTTTTTTATGCCTACACATGAATAATCCATTTACCTTTTTATATGTACAATTTTAAATTCACATGACATGCAGTTTTCAGAAATAAAAATATCAAAAGAATCTTGATATGTGTTTATATGAATAATTTATGTATGAAAGGGTAAAGTATGGGATGCATTTTCAAAATGATAGGATTGTGTACTGTATGACCAACTTAAATGGACAGAATTGAAGTGGGTGTGTCTGGATGTTTTATAACATGTGGAAATATGATAATGATAAACAGTGCATTCGTTTTATGAGTGTAACATATTCCAGCTGTCTGTATATGTATTAGAATTTAAACCTGAAGTGGGTGTGGTCTAATGCAGAACTTTTTTAATTAAATAACTGGAAACCAGGCAGTTACTAAGGATGAAGGAACGAATGATGTAAATGCATCATGCAACACCTCAGGTTCTTTGGTCTGTACACCACAAGCTTCATATGTGACAACTTTGCGTGAAAGTAAACCCTCCCATTTGTGCGACTTTTTAGTTGCGTCCCATGGGATTGGCGATGCCCATCTCTAGCCTCAAGATGTGAGCTTTTCTAGCAAGCGTTCTTAAAAAACAAACAAGAAACAAGCAAGATAAACTATATTTGTCTCTGTTTAAAGCACATTATCTGTCCATTTCCAATAATAATGTTTTTTTTTTTTTTCAAATTTATATTCAGTCATATCTGTAATTTGTCCTGATAAAAGATTAAGATCAGATCTGAGGATATTATTGAGGACGGTTTCCATGACTCTTACAAGTATCTTTAAAACAGCGGCACGTGCGTGTGTGGGATGTGATGTGTTTGAAAGAAAGTGCAGTTCCTCTCATTAAGTGAGAGGTGTTGTTTTCCTCTCTTGTTTGTTGGAGTGGAAATGCCTCCTCCTCTTCCTCTCGAGGAAAAGGTTAACTAAATCAGCATCATTGCCAACCCCCTGCATGCACACAGTTCAGGCTGGATTTAATGAGGTGGGCTTTCAGAGTACTATCTCTTCCAACACACACACACACACACACACACACACACACACAATGAGCAGACGGTTGATCGAGGAATGGTGCTGAAAAATATTCTCATAAGTAAAGGTCAGTGAGTGTCCCTCACACAAACATGCAGTTGCTTGGCAGCTCCACAGGGTTCAGTTTGAAAATAAATGACAGTAAAGAGTTTTTCAAGCATTATGAAGTACTTTTCATCAAGTTACACAAAGAAAATGTCTTTGTTTTGATGGTTTACAGCAGAGGTATGCTCATGAATATACATGTTTTTCTATCTATAAATATCAAAATTATTCCAAGATGGTGGTCCTCTAGATCTGGCAGTTATTCTGAGTTTTTTTTGCAAGTTAATCAAATGCAGACGAGATGAGGTAAGACACTTGGAAGTGTCCCACATGAAGATAAACAATCTTGCTCAAAGGCCTGGGGTGGCTGTAGGTCATTTCTGAAATTTGAACTCACAACCTTCTGTTCAGGTTTGCTTATGCAGAGCTTCCAATAAGGCAAGACATTACAGGTAGAAATGACACTTTTGGCCACATCAAAATCAAATCAAAATTTTTTAAAATAAATTTTATCTATATCATCTCTTAGCAAGAGAGGAATTGTGTCTAGCAGCTGTAGCAATAGAAATATCAAAACTCAACAGAAAAGTGTTTATTTCACCATTTATGTTCACTCGCAACCACTGCATTATCTGAAGCCAAACAACACTGAAGAAGGCCGCAAGCTCTTGGCACAATAATGTCATGTTATATACATTTCAGTGTATGTGTCATTATGATATACATGTCAATTTCCAACAAATATTTCTCTAAAGGTCTTCATTTTTTCATTCTTTACAATGAAATTCTTTATTTTAATTCTAACGATACCAAAAAGGCTAGATTTTATGTACTAGATTTCACGTATATGTCTAATTTAATTAGACGAAGCCTCATTAGCATAAATAAATATGAAATGTTTCAATAAAAAGATACTTGTAAGAATATCTACAATCATCTGAAAAAGTCTGAGTGTGATTCCTTATTGTCTTGCCTCAAACAAAAGGCTGTATAAATGTTGAACTCTACTCTAGAATAAACATCAGGTGGTTTTATGCAAAAAAATCATTAGCAGTCAAACATATCTGGTTTTTACAGCCTTTGCTTTGATCCGTCCTCTCTGGGACCAATATCAAAACACAGTCCAAGCTGTGCTTGGACTTTGCCCGTGACTCACATGTTTTTGATGCCAGTCACCTTCCTCTCTGTGGGAAGGCCATTTTGTAGCCGTCCCCGTTTCCTGTGGCCACAGCGATATGCCCTCATTATTCTTTCACAGAGCATTCTCTCCCCCTTCTCTGTCTCTCTGCTCCTGACAACTTCATATCACTACTGCATGTTTGCCCATTGCTAATGCACTCGCCATAAATTACATACTGCCTTCAAAATTGCACAAAAGGTCTCATTACTTAGGGAGTGTGTTATTACCTACAATAAGTACATGCATACATTACTGTTGCCAAATAATCCTGGACAAAATATACTTAGGGAGCCTGATGTACTGATTTGCGCTCACAGACAGTGGAGGAAATGGGTAGAACACAAAAGGAAAACACAGTCATCCTCTATAACATGTAGTTAAAAAATTAGAGATGTAATATTACTGGGACTGTACCGATAATGTGTTCTAAACAGATACAAATACAAATACAAATACAAAGAGGAGGCATACTAGTTGGGATTGGGATCCTGTGGGATGCAACACAAAAAAAGTTGGATTAGATGGAAGTTTTTACAGCATGAAATGTCTAGCCTGGACTCCACCAGACAGCCAGAGGGCGCCCTCACCTGAGGTATGAACCCTTTCTTCTACTACTTTCATTTCCTGTTTGAACATTTTAAAAAGCACATGGACTTAAAGACAACTTGAATTCTTACAGTTTGCCAGTCATCCATGTGAGTTCTGAGCCATATAGTTTCTGGATTGATTGCCTGTGGTTTTTTTTTTTTTGTTTGTTTGTTTTTTTGACCTTTTTGCCTTGTTTAGTTTTTGCCTTGTTTAGTTTAGTGTTCATATATTCATCCTTAGTAACTGCCTGGTCAGGACACAGTGATTTAATTTAGGCTCCTCGTTTATAATTTGGGAAACAGACCCAACTAATTTCATTAGAAATATTGCAGGCAGATACAAAAATATTCACTGTGTTAGTGGGTTTAATAAAAACAGTCACACAGACATCTCTAGTTCAGACCAATTATGAACTCGAGTGATGTAGCTGAGGTTGATGAACTGTCAGAGCCAGAATTCAGAGACCATTGACAGTGCTAGCATTTCTACCTCTAGATTTTTTCCCTGTGATTCCCAGGGTTTTCTTGGTAGGGTTTATTTAAAAAACAACGAAGCAAATAGCTGCTTCCAGTTTAGGCCACACCCACTTTGGGTTTAAATCCATATACAAATATGCATATTTGGAGCTCTAAACAGATACAGCTACAGTTACAGATAGAGGCATTGTGTTACAATCCTAATATATAAGTGGGTATATACATATATACTTTCACTTTCTCTCTTTTTCTTTAATAGTAAACTCTCAGTTTGAAATTCAGCTATTTGCATAAATTTATATATTTTAAAAGTAACAGAGTGAAGGGTGCAGTTAATTTTAAAGCCACATTTGAAAGAAAATCCCACAAATTCACACGTAATTATCACAATTCATTTTAGTTCAGGTTTCTCTGGAAGACCCGCTGAGTTAAAGATATGCGCTGCCATCATTATTTAAATTTAATTTTACATTTTCTCAACACCCTCTGACGAGAATAAATCAGACTAATCAACTTAAAATTTGCTGAAAAAATGTATTCAATTTCATTAGAATTTATACAAATGAAGTCAGGCTCTCTGGCCAGGATAAAGCAGATACTGAGGATACTGAAGATGAATGAATGAAGGATTGAAGTCAGTGAAGTTAGACTAAACTCTTGTTTCTTTCTGTTTATTCATATTGGGATTGTGATGTATTTGCATGTTTGTGTTGCATAAGAGGGGATCTCTGAGTCTCTGGGTCATTGCAGAACTTTACTGCTAACACTTCTGCTCACACTGTACATTTTCTTCACACTTCTGTTATAGTGCACTGGCGTCCCTAAGCATTTGACTGGAATCAGGCCGAGAGCTGACGAGATCTTCACTGATCCCACACATCCAGGCAACCACCTGTTTCACAAACTGCTCTCAGGAAGGAGATACCTCGGTAAGAGAACAAGCACCACATAACAATTTATATTTCCAACCTGCAAGCCTCCTAAGACTAACTCTGTCCGTGTAAATTACATACAGTCTTAAAATTTTCACAAAAAGGCATGGCAAGCTAACATGGCCATGATATTGCCACTTTTCTGTCCTAATGCTGCAACTGATTTGGACTCATAAGCATAAGTTTGCATGAAGGAAGAAGAACATAACAGAAGGAATTTTGAAGAACATAACAATCCTTTTGGGCTAGTTTTGGGCTAGTTTCACCTTTCATCTACTCTCTAGCTCCATCACTCATGGCCTGCTAATGTACATGTTATCACAACTCAGAGCATCATTTCTTCACTTATCTTCAGTATTGGCTTTATTATGGTGGATCAGGATTCTATCCAGGAAATATTGGGCCCAAGGCAGGACCACACCATAGATCATCAGCTAATGGAAGTATTTCAGAGGATCACACTGAGCACTCGAAAAACACTGGCACAGAAACAATCCATGTATAAAAAAATTTTTAAACATGAACCAGCTGACTTCTGTAGCAGATCTGTTGTGGCTTGTTGCGGCCAATCGCATGCTTTTAAATTATTTAGCTGAAGGCGTCTCATCGAGAAAGGGAAGAGTTTTCACATACTTTCACAGTATTTCATTTATCCTATATGGTCTGAGGGAATGGTTTGTTTAAAAAAAGTTGATGAAGAAGCCAAAGCGTTTAAAGGTGATTAGTTTAATCACTAATGGTTAAGCATTAAAAGGTAACCTTTGTCACCATTCAGTCATGCTGGTTTTTATGTAGTTGCAAATTTTACTTGAGCACTTACAAACCCACTCTTACACCTAGGAGATATTTAGTTTACCTACTGGCTAATTTTTGGTAAATGGGCAGAACAAGACAGCCCATGTGGATACAGAAATAAAAGTTTGCATAGATGACAACCAGCGCTCAGTATCGAACTCCATGAAACACGGACACTACCATCAAGCTGCCTGCTACTTATTCAATTCATTTCAGTCCTGGATGGTCAGAGTCCAGAACAGTTTTGTGATTACTTTAAGCTTGGTAATTAACTGGTGCTGGACTCTGGTTCTCTTTTTCTGACCTTTTACCTGAGCATCTGTGATGCAATATCAATAACTGTAAAACTTTTGAAATGTTCTCTGATACATTAATTGCTCCCACACAGCCTTCTTGACCTTTCAGACCTTTCACTGTCCGCTGCTTTTCCTTCATTTTGGACTAATAGCAAGAACTGGACTGTGTAATGTGTATTGTTTTTGCTGTATTGTCTCTATATGACTTCTTGTTTTTAGTTGTGGCTTAGGTTTTACAGGTGTAATACTGTGAAAATTTTTCTTTCCCCTTGATCGATTGGGTTCAACCAACGAAAAAGCCTTAAGAACCATTTAGCGCTTGGATTTTGAGCTAATTTGCAAAATATGCTAAACTTTTCTGAGCTAGTCCTCGGATCATATATAGGAGGCAATGTTAAGTTCAATTAACGTTTCTCAGAAACTGTAAGTTTAACCTGTCATTGTGTTGAACTGTATTATGGATTTCTAATGACTGGATCATTTAAAAAACATGACCCCCAACAGCCAATCAGCTTTCAGAAGGCATTTCACAAGGTTAGCATTGAGATAGGTAAACTTACTGTTTAACTTTCATTACTCTATCATTTCTTTAGTGTTCTGTGTAATAAGAACTGACCATTGGGGGCACTATTTGTGAAGGGTTCTTGGACCCCGCAGATTGCCACTTGCAGGTTTTATTCATTTTATATTCATTATTATTATTGTTGCTGTTTTTCTTGTTGCCTCCAAACCTCAAGTTCAGTTATGAGGTAATGTGTAGTTTTCAGTTAACTTAATTAATGAAAGCATTTTACCCATAAAAACATAATGAACATTAATTGTTTCTAATCAGGAAATTGTTTGGCCCAGCATGCCTTTCAGTCTCCTTTTTTAGGGAACCTGAAAACCTAGGTACTGGACAGTATTTGTTTTGAGAACAGAGTCTGTACATCTCGAATGATTGGATATTTATTCAAGCAGCATGGGTTTCAGGAAAAGAAGAAGGTTCTGGCATTTGTTGGAAATAACTAATCAGAAGTAATTTCTTCTTAACATTTTATTTAAGGTTACTATTGTATGCAGTGTGGATTCAACCTTTCTAACCTGGTACCTTGAAAAATATAGAATAAAATGAATTGTTTATAAAATATTTACTGTCAAAATCCTCAACATCTCTTTCAGTACTTTGCATTTTTCATTTTCTTTTTACTTTCATGTGTAAAGCAGGCTTTTTAATGCTATTTTACCATGTGCGTGTGAGCTATTGTCACAGACCGTTTGCCTCTGAAAGATCAAACAGTGTGCGTCTGCAACCTGGCGAGCAGCTCGATCAGGAGACTGCAGCCCAAAAACATCAATCAGTCCATCAAACTGCCTCAAACTGCTCACACACAACAAGCAGAATATTTAAAGAACTCTTCTTTCAAAGCTAGTGAACGAACATGTTAATATATGGCTGAAAAGCATAAAAAGACATTCATTTCCCTGTTATATGCAGCTGATAATAACTTAAGAAACAGTCACACACCATTTGCTACACTGAAATGTTTCCTGGGTACCTCGTTAAATATGCTAGTTTTAGAAAACACACTCTGTTGGCTCCAATATTCAATTCTCACTAATTAAATACTCTCAGACTCCATGTAATGGCTATAGATTGATATCTGTATCTGTAAAAGGGTGTATATGTTTTCCCCTTAAATTAAGCTTAATTTTAAGCTTTTCCCTCATTACAACAAAGGGAATTTCTTCTGAATTTTGTTAGCTGGTTATATTATGCATTATATTATGTTTAATTAAGTAAAACCTAGTATTTTGCCTTAAGTGAAGATAAAAATATGCTGACCATTAATTGAGACAGAATAGTGCTGTTGTGTTCAAACACAATGGGATAGTAAGATTGGATCCAGTTGAAGTCACTAAAAATACAAGCCAGGATCAGAATCCAAAAGGTAAAAATGTAACTTCCAATTACCAAAATAAAGTCAGTATCTAAAAACCGAAGTCAGAGAAGACTGCCGCAAGGAGTAACCAGTTTGGATTAGCAAAGCATCACACTGTTTGAACTCACAACAGGGGTTTCTATAACGCAGCTAATCCAACTCTAATTCTGCACAGGTGTGTATGTTCATCATTCAGACGTATTCCTGGTACCGACTGCTTAACAGGCTCACCAGGAAGTGATGTGATTGGCTTTTCAGATGAAAACAGCAGCTGGTGCCTAGTGTAGTTCTGAGCTGTGTCAACCTGGAAAACATTTAATATGAATACTAACACAACAAAACTACTAGAAAATGGAATGTTGGACACTTTTAGGACACACTTTGCAGTTGAAGTCTACTCTGAGTAGAGGAAGGGGAGGAGCCATCAGAGATCGCTGTTTTTCAAATTTTCCTGAACAACCAATGCACCAAGAATACCACTAAACTACAGGCCCAAATTAAATACAACGACTTCAAGTAGGCCATATTGTGTGTTAAAATCAGAAGTTGTTTTTTTTATAGAGGCCCAGGTCAGAGATGCAGGGATGGAAAATACTTGAGTGATTGTACTTTATTACTTGATTAAGTATTATTTTGTCATATTAACACTTTACTATAGTATTACTGAAATTGAATTCTTATAGTCTAAGGTAATTGCATTTCCAAGACAAAAATTACTTTTAACTCTGTACATTTTTATTTAGACCTTCAAAATACTTGTTATAAATCTTCAAGGTCTCTTCATCTAGCCAATGACTGTATGCTATACATTAATCGAATGGGCTCAGATTAGCATTTCAGCTGAGCATCCAATCAAGTGTATAAGTGTAGAAAGAAACACCTTTCATGAATCATGCCAATTCATTAGCAGTCATGACCTTCTCACACAGTTTATGCTATGGCTATATGTTCATCTGAAGATGGATAAGCCACCAAACTGCAGTGTTAAACTTGAGGATGAGCCCTACCTCAGTAAAAGTAAGCCAAGACTATAAAATGAGGTGATTCCTTTGTGTCCCTAGAAAATATGAACTCTAGCTAATTTGAAAAACCGTGGTGAGGTAAGTTTCACTAATTTGCTAACATTAACTAGCTATATTTAACTAAGTTAACTTGTTTTCTTTACCAATGCCTGGTTAGACTAGCATCAATTTCAGTAGCTAACATAAATTGGCTAGGCAAGTCAAATTCTAGCTAATGGTAAATATTGTTTTTTTTTTTAGGTGATATTTTACTTCTGATTACTTCATTAGCAAACTGCGTAGCGCTAGTTATGCAGTGTATGTAATAAAATGACCAAAAGGCAGGTAGTAAATTTGCGAAAGCCCATTTTTACCATTTTAAAACAAAATAAAACCATATTTAAACGTTGTTTCCTCCATTTAATTTACATGCCATGTTATTTACAAAGTTCTTCTTTGTAAATAATCCTCAACATGTCCACTATCTAGGGGCCGTATTCAGAGCAGAGTTAAATAAGCATAGTGTGTTCATTCCAAAATTGTATTTGGTATTACAAGTCAAATTCTAGCTAATGTTAAATACTGTTTATTTACATGATATTTTACTTCTGAATACTTCATTAGCAAACTATATAGTGTTAGTTATGCATATGACCAACAAACTTACAGAGATTGAATGACTGCATAGTTTGCTTTAAAATGAAAATTGTCTACTAACAGGTTTAGATAAGTAAGAAAAGTTACTTCTGTCTTTTTACATGAAAACATGAAATTAATTTCATCACGTAAAAACGTTTTTTAATCATTTTTTAAAATTTCACTAGAGTACATGTTTGGCTGGATACTTCCACTTGTAATTTTGTATATTTATATGTCATTTCTCTCTTTTTTCCCAACCGTATAATTCTGTGATTTAAATGATGAATGAAGAATTAAATTTTCTTTTGGTATTTACACAGTTGCTCATCTACAAAATTTGAATGCTTACTGTTTACACTTATATCCAACAAAAGATTAAAATACCTTTCAAGATATCTCATGATACTTACTGGGTGCATTTTACATGGGATAAAGCAGTTGGAGGCCAGAGGTTCACGCAGATAACGGCATTTCCTTCCTGACACACACATGCTTTGAAACTTGCCGGTCTCTCCCTCAGGGAGTGTGAATCGCCTGATTCTCGCTCATTGTAATTCCACACAGTCGGGCCCGGCACTGCCGATTGCTCTGATGTTTGATTCATCGGCCCTCATTATTGTCGTGATTGCGTTCTCTGTGTGTCACTAGGCCTATTGTGAATGGGCATGATTGGCAAAGGCGAAACCTGAAGAAGGCCTGCATGGCAGCTGAAGGTCGATCACTGCATGTTTTTCCTGGAGGTTGTAATTTGTGAAATGGCTTTTAAAAAAAAAAAAAAAAAAAAACATAATTAGGAATCCCCTCTAAATGTTTGTAGATGACTGGTTTTCTCAAAAAGTTATAATTTCAACTTTATGGAACTCGCTCCTTTTCAATTTCCTTGTCTTCTTTTTAACATCTTTGCTTCCTTTTTCCCCCTTGTGTGTGGGATTTTAAATTTTACCTGATGTTTATAGATGATTACAGTAGGTAACTTTTTCTAACTTACATCTGATATTCCAAGCACAAAGGCAAATAAGTGATATCTCCCCCTCCCAACAATGTTCATTAGGATTCATCACCTCAACAATAAACGACAATTATGACAGAATTAGGTCAGCCATGCTTTGCTCTGGTTTTTAATCTGCTTCAGAGACCATTGGATATCTCGTTTATTTGAGATGGACATGCCAGTTTCAATTAAAATGTCAATCAATTAAAATTTTCCAAGGGGAGTTTGAATTACTTGCATACAATGAACTTCTTTCACATGCTTTTCAATCACAATAATAATAGAGGTGTGAATTGTGACTCTTTAACTGTGCTGAAATCTTTTTGCCACCCATTCTATTTGAGCAGATACATTAGATTAGACTCCACAGTGACATTACAATCTGCCTGAAAGCTCATACTTGTGTAAGTTACGGATGATGAAGCTTATGGCTTGGGACAGAGTTAACAGTGCAGCTTTAATGCATATATGCATATTTTATAAACATTTTGCATGAGATCAGATTGAATAAGTATATACACTGCCTTGTGTAAGTAAAATAGTAGGCGAGTTTTGTACTTATTGCATGTGAAATTCTATCAGACTGTAGCCAAAAATGCTGAAATGAGGAAATGAGAATATTCTTGCTTTGAGAACATGTTCTTGCTTTGAGAACTTGCTTTGGCATCATCCTCAGAAATAATGGAGGGGTAGATGCAGACATAAAAACTTGAGAATACCCACCAAAAAAGTGCACGCTGATTTTCCTAACAGGGTCTACAGAGGATTGCATATTGCACTAAAAAAAAAAAACATGCCTTGTCCATTTTTGTACGTTTGTCTTGACTATGCAGTTGCAGTTCTACTTAAAAGTGCAAAACACAGGCCGAAGTCTATGAAAATCACCCACAAGGTCATTTATAGCAGCAAAACTTCACTTTAAGAATGGCAGTTGTATGCTCTAAAATGAGCAAAGGGCATGTATTAAATTTGTGGTAGCCCATTTTTACCCTTAAGATAAAATAAAAACCCATATTTAAATATTGTTTCCTCTATTTAATTTGTATGCAATGTTATTTACACAGTTCTTCTTTGTAAATCATCTTCAATGTGTTCATTAGCAAGGGGCCGTATTCATTGTCGAAAACAGAGGCTTGTCTCAGTAATGCATGATTCTGACCGTAATCCCATTTTTTCTTGCGTGACATTGAGCGAGGAGCAGTTTTAAGTCCAGGGCCACTGTCTGACACCTTGTTGTATGTACCATATGTCACCCTGAAACATGGTCTGGATAAAATAAATACACCAAAAATTGTGAAATGGCATACAAAATTCAGAAATTCCAATAAAGAGCAGAAGCATAAGAAGAATCTGAATACAGAAAACTTTTCCTCCCTGAATACAGATGTAACTTTTTAACTATTATGTTAACTCGACCTTTTGGATACAGTTTATCAGATTTTGTATGCAAATTAATACTCATGATTTGTGATCTTAGTAAATCAGGGCCAGATATTCAATGAAAATCTAAACTCAGTACTTCTCTACCACTCAGAATTATGAAGAAGAAGCAAAAAACAAACTTTTCTCAACAAGCACCTACAGAAGACTCTGATACGTTGTCCAAATACTTTTGAAAAGAAAAATCTATGGACAAAGAGAGAATATATGTCAAAATCTAGAGAAGGAAGTGGGCTTGGATAGAACAAACTATCTGAAAACCATTTACCAGCATAACTAGATAATGAAATGGATTATGCAAGCTAAGATTAACCCGAGTTACAGCTTGAGAAGATCATATGAGGTATAAAAAGCCAAAACAGTATGAGCTGATGAAAGAGTCCCATGCTTGCATGGTCAAGTCCCACTGGAATACAAATGGTCCAAATCTCATTAACTGCATTTATTTTCCAATAAAAAGTCTTGACATAGGATGCATACATCTGAACTTTTTCAGAATGGCAGATATAGAAGGGTGAAATACAGTATGTATATCTACAATATATCTGAAAACTCTCAGTTTAAGCATGCACATAATTAATAATGAAAAAAATGAAGGCTACACTTTGAAAAAAGTCAGTCTTCAGTAAGTAAGAAATGGAATTTATAATAACAATTTCAACTGCATGGTACTCCAAAAATAAGTTTAATTAAACTATAGAGGAAATCTACAAAAGCTATAGCACAGCCCTTAGAACCTGAAAGTGAAGTCCAATGTATTTTCCATTTGCTTACACAGTTGACCAAGAGACAGAGATTTTAATAGCTAGAAGCAACAGCAATAAACTAATGGTGGGAAATGAGTCTCGTTTAATCATTCCATCATATTTCTTCCGTCTACAAGCTTCATGAGCACTGTCAGATAATTAAATGTACCAAACCTGGTTAAGTAATGAGTTTAATCAAATATATTTAATCAGGAAAATCACCAAACTGTGCAAGACATACAAGAGTGTAAAAGAAATATTCATGTTTCACTTCCATAACACAAAGCCAACATATATAATAAACTAAAATATGAATTAAATTATTCGATTTTTTAGCAAATTTGTATAAAGTACAATAACGAAAAACTCAAAAGATCTGGAACAGTCATTCATAGCTATACTTCAATGTGCTTTTAAAGCTCACTAACCAATAGGTGCCAGTAAAAAGCATGCATAGATGATATTATTACACCATGAAATATACTGCATATGTGAGTCCATTTGAAATATCTTTAAATTTTAAGGCACAAGTTTCAGGTCCAGTGGAATTAAGAAAGCTAAGACTGCCTCTGGTGCATGAAGAATACTGAAAACAGTGAACATCTGAACTGGAAGCGTTGAAGAGTAGTGTAAGATGTGTGTGGAACTCTGCAGGGCAGGTGAGGCCGGATTGGCACTGCAGCGATAGAACTAGCTGTTGCTAGATGTGTTTTTTTACACATGAAACTCCAAAAGAGCAAAAGACAGCATTTGTGTTCACACCTGCCAGAACTGAAAGCACTCCAAAATTTCTGGCCAGACATTCAGAGGCCATGGCAAACTGCATATTAACATTCTGTTCAGAGCTGAAAGCAGAGACACAGATCTAGTGTGTCTCGGAACAAGGCTAGCATAGAGGACTTGTACAGACATGTCCACGAATCCACAGCTCGGTATATCAAGCAGGAATAAATAGAAATAAAATGCAGAATCACTTTATAGAAGATGACAATTCAGCAAATGTTATGTTCGTCATTTCGAATTGCATCAGTGTCACTCATTTCCGAGTGAGTCACTTTTGGGATGAGTTCCTGACAGCCCAAAAGTACAAATGGTCTGTATATATACAGCAATAAAACACGAAACACACATTTAAAGCAGAACTCTATTCACTCACGTCAACTGCTTGCTAGTGCTATACAGATTTAGACCATGATGGCACAGTTTTAATTTTCATATCAGAAAGTAGGATGGTTAATTGAAGGCCTAGTTCTTCAGTAAGGTTCACAATGAGCTCATGTTCACAAGTCAAGGATTTTTACCAACCATAGCTCACAAAATGTTGATGTGTCCAACCCTTACTGACCTGACGATAGTAACACATTGGTGGTATAGCTAGGAAATAATTCCAGGAAGGGGGGAAAGTGGGGGTTGGGGCGGTTGGGGTGAAGAAATATGTGAAATGATTTAGCATTAAAAAATTTAATTGATAAGTGTGACATGCTCATGCAATTTGTGTTAGTAGTAGGACCGATAATGATATTCAGAATTTGTCATGATTTACTTCATCGGCTGGCACTTTGATATTGCTATGCTTAGAGTATAGCTAGCTGGCTGGTAGCTTTCAAACACAAACAGGATACATGCCTGATCCTGCTTGGTTAAGCTTGTATAGCAGCTGGTAGCCAATAAAATAGGATTAAACCAAACTAAGGGATGCGTTTGATTAACATTTGATGTTAATATGGATACTTTTTATGAACATGATTATAGCACATTTACAGTGCAAAACATGTTATATCAGTTCCATTATGTTAACCATTCATGAATAAGCATCATAATATGGAACTGTCATAAAATATTTCAGGGAGGTTCAAATCCGAATTCCCTCCAGCTATGTCCCGGTAACACAATATCAAAAGAAGACACTGGAGTCTCCCAAAACAATATGAAAATCAAAATCAGTTGTGTTTCTATGAGCCCCATGTTTCCATGCAGCAACTATAATGGCTAACAGAACGAATATGATTAAACATGGCCTGGCTTTATTAAATGTGTTCAGGCTCAGCGTCCATGCAGGTCTCCCATGGGTTCTTAGGCATGTGGGGCATGGAGAGGAGAAGGAGGGCAATCCCACTGAGGAAGAGGAAGACGAAGGCTGTGCAGGCGCAGGCGAAGGACCAGGAGTAGTAGTACTCAATCCAGATGGTCTCCTCGCTCTCAATCATCCTCTTTACTGACTGCCTCATCACCTCCACAGAAATAATGGCACATACACCTGCGGGAGAAATGAGTGATCAGAGAGGACAGGCTGATGAAGGAGAAAGAGGTGGGAAGTAAAACAATGGAGAATCTCAGAATCAGCAATGAACTTATACAATAAATGCAAAAATGGTGCTGATATTTTTTTTTACCGAAAGAGAAATAGTCACTTGTTACAATTCTTGGTGGAAAAAACTCCACTGTTCTGTCTATCAGAGCTACAGACAGACATGCTGCTTGTCTGGGATATCACTCAACATGGATGCTACCATTACTCTTTGCCAAAAATAGCAATCCCATGATCCCAAAGCCGAGGGACAACGTGTTCTTGTCATTAGTCATGCCAAAGGTGGTTCTATAAAGTGTTTACCAGGGGGGAGAATACTTATGCAACCAACAAATGTCTACCCTTTTTTGTTAATTAACCTTGGCATCACAATAAGAAATATTTTTTCACCTTTTTTCACATATTTTTTTCACATTTTTTCAAATATATTTTCTTTAAATATTAGACAGACGAAATGTTAAAAATCCCAATTATGTTTATTTCAGTTCCAGGTTGTTACACTGCAAAATGTGGAAAGGTTCAAGGGGGTGAATACTTATGCAAGGCAATGTACATACAGTATAGGTACAATACCAGCCAAAAGTTCGGGCTTGCTAGCTTCAATAAATATTATAATATTTATTGTAAATTTTTTGTAAATTGTCTAAATATTGAAGTTAATGCCCATGTACACATTTATTCCTGAATGAAAATGTATTTTAATAAGTAGTTTTTGCTTTAAATTAAATTTTTTTCCCTTATTTGGGAAAAGCCTCCTGAGTGAAGTTCGCTCATGATGTGATGCCAAATCTATGCAAAACTTCATCATAGCACAATCCCATATCTGTTATTTCATAGTGTTAATAACTTCAAAAATGATTAAATAATAGAAATATAGTAAAAATGAATCTGAGCAGGTTGTGTACAAACTTTTTGATTTTGATTATTTTATGATTTTGATTATTAAATATTTTATTTAATAGAATTAAATATGGAGAGATATGCAGACACTTGTTGTCTTACCAGCGAATGCATAAAACATTCCAGCAGGTTTGTGGAGATAGTCCTTGCCTTTCCTTAGAGATCCCAGAACGCACAGAGTTCCCAGAATAATGAAGGCCAGGCTGAAAACAGCAATGGCTGCTGCTGAGATGTTGTACTCTGGAGAGACAGTAAGTAAAGTAAAATATGTATAATGTTTACTTTATAATTATTTACAGGTCATTGTTTGTAATAAAGCTTGTTCATTCACCGTCTGACTTTATAATGAATAGTGACACTTGCGTTACAACAGGATTATAAGTTATAAAGGAATTATTTATAGATTATTATCAGAGCTTCATGAGGCATTATTTGATTGGGGTAAAAACTGTTACAAGGAATCATTACCATTGTACAAAAATTACAAGCACAGTTATAATGACTTTATGAATGTGGGCTTCATAGACAGTTGGTATACTGTAGGATTGTGAAATTAATGTATAAATTACATACAAATTCTAAGTACTTAATTTGGATGCATTCAAATTTAAATTAGCCTATTTACCACAAACAGAAGCACTATTAGCAGTAGTGCTTACACAGTGTTACACGATGCATTTGCATTACATAAACTACAGAAAGTAAACACCGTAATGATCTTAATAAAGAAAATTATAAAGACATAATATCGTCATTTTATCACAAACTTCAATTTTATTTTTTTTATTTATTTTTTTGTCGTAGCTGATTTTTGTCTACATTTCTTAGTCTGCCCCCAGGTTTTTATTCAAACTTTTCCAATATGTAGTTAGGCTGAGACTTGAGTGAGTGTGTGTGTCACACACACGGACATAGTATACACATACACACATATAGTGTATACTCACCACAGAGTATATGTATAGTATATGTGCACTACAGTGTTAGTGTCTGTTGGAAACTGTTGCATGTAATATCACTTTTGGGACAAACAATTGGTCAGAAGTAAAATTGATAATAACATCAGTGAAAATAATGTATGTCATGTCTTTTGGCCAAAAGGTTAAGGAGACATGAACAGTGGATCTTAACCATTCAACTATAGATTAATTTGCCTTTAATTGTGCCATTGTACGATCAATATAGTAAAATTTATTTTTAGACGCAATGGTATTAACTGTTCATTCATTCATTCATTCATTCATTCATTCATACACTGGTCAGTGTGTGGATCCTGAGCCTAGCCCGGAAACATTGAGCACAAGGCAGGATTACACCTTCCATGGCATGCCAGGCAATAGCAGGGCATCACAAACCCCTGCTGGCGCACTCGTTCACACTTAGAGGGTTAATCCACCTACTGCATATGTTTTTGTGGTGGTAGGAAACTGGAGAAAGCCATGTTGGAGTGTGGAGCGTGCTAAAGTGGAACGTGCTGAAGTCCATGCAGACAGTAACCTGAGCTCAGGAGCGGTGAGGCTGCAACACTACCCACTGTGCCGCTGTGCCACATTAGACCAGTTATGATTGGAATTAAATTGTACTAAAGTTACTGAAATCATGTTTGAGTGCACTTGAGTGTTGATATCTGTTCTTGACTAAAAAGTGATGTTGGTTATGCAACACATAATTTCAATGTGTCTTGAACTCCACATGGAGTATCTGAACTTTGTTTTTTCTTTTACTTTTATTTAACTATTAACTATTCTATTATTATTATTATTATTATTATTATTATTATTATTATTATTAAGGCAAAGGCCTTGTCTACTGTATAATGAACTATAATAAACATATAATTAATCTAAAATAAACACATTCATAGCATTTTAGGATGCACTTAAAAGGCATTATATATGTTGTTATAATTATTTATGAAAAGACATTAAAGTATATAGCAATGTTTATAATACATTTATGCATTTAACAGAATGCATTATATGTAGTGTTTATAACACATTATATCGACAGAATATAACACACATATCGATAGTATGGTTTGACGTATGTGCTACGAACACCACTCATCATGCATTATGTTAACGTTTCATAAATAAAGAGAGCTATTAAGTGTAATGCATTTTCATGGATATAATGTGTTATGAATGCATTATAACATGATATGAATGTGTTTATAGTTCATTACAAATGAAAGTGTTGCCAAAATCTCTTTTACAAGCGAGCCCTGGGCAAGGAGGCAGCACAGTAGTGACTAAATACAACATTCAAACACAAGACATAACATATTACAAGTAAAACAGCACTACAAAACAATTTAAAACAGGACTATCAATACCTGATTGGAAAAAGCGATATCATTAGAGATTTAGTCAAATCATAGGAAAAAGTTGTGGAGAGCAGAGGCCAGGGGAATAAAGATGACTTTATGGCTCATGTGCACCACAAATGCTGGAAGCACAAAATCTGGGAGCTGCTTATCGAGTTATAGATCTGTGAAATCAGAGATCGGATTGAGCATTACAGACACATAGCTTGCCTTACAGTATTTTTGCCCCCAAACCACTGGAGCAGATCCTCAGTTTCTGTGCTTCAGGCCAAGCTACATTATTGGAATTAGTCCAGAAATTATTGCTTTTTGCTAATTATTACAGCAGCATCTGCCACTTATGGCTACTTAGACAAATCATTTTCACTTGAAAATGAGTCTTGCTTTTGCTAATGATGAACCAAATGGAGTTCACACACTACACTGAGATTGGTTTCAGCTCATTGACTTATAATATAATGTCTTCATAGTATAAGTGTTCATTTAGCTGTTTCAGGAATTAAGGTCCTCTGTGCAGTGTAGTGCAGCCTTTGGGGTGTAGTCACTGCTGTATTACGTGCTCAGATGGAGTATAATGTGCACAGTCTGCTGTAAGGGCAGCGCTGAGAGAATAATAAAATAATCAAGGAGACAGATATGGTATGCTAACTACCAGGCTCAGGCTCATCACCCAGAAACCCACCGACGCCATTCACTGAGGCATGAGAATTGTTCATCACACCCCCTGCCATGATCCCCTTAGGGACAGTGTTCAAGATACAAATTATATCCTACATTACACTGTACATGAGTCTTTCACATGAACAACCTTTTAGCTTCATAAATCTATACATTTATGGCTGTATTCAGAGTTGAGTTAAGTGCACATAGTAAGGATTTAATACAGAAATTTTGCACATCGGTTTTCAGACCTCAGACTTAACTCCAGACTTAAGCATTATTCAGATGCTATGTAAGGGTTACGTGTGCAGGGTGGAGTTTGCAGATGCTGTGTCAGCGTCACGTGATTCCACACTTGCACTTCAGCTGTATATAGCACTGGGCATGTGTTGTTTACAGTAGAGTTCAACAATTAAGTATTTAGTTATTTGGCATTTCAGGGCTACATTAAGTAATGCACACAATCATTTAATGGCTTGTGATATAAAAAAAATGGGTATCAAATAATAGGATGTGTTGGATCAAGTGCTATTTTATAAGCTGATGAATAATGAGGGTAGAAGCTATAATGTTAAATTAAACCAGATTTACACTCATGAAAGTGATGATTAAAACTGTTCAATGTTTATTTCAATTCTTGCTATCTTTTCATTCATATATCATTGTATTAGTCTTTATTATTGTATATTTTTTAAATTGTCTCTTGCTTTTAGGCCACATCTTATTACATTTAACAGCAAAAAAAGCCCCAAACACTATTTTTCTTCCCTGATTTATTTTGGACTTAAAGGCAAGTGCTTGTGTTTAAAGGCCGTGGTCTAGATGCTATTAAAAAAACATGTCAGATGCTTCTGCTCAAGAAAAATCTTACAAGGTGTGAACTACAAGCCGGTAATTTATACAATCTGAAAGGGGGAGCCCAGACATGTGAAAAAACCCATCTCTGAAAACTCACAACTTTCCCCACTTAAATACTGATGTAACTTTTGGACATAAGTTGCCACATCTGAATACGGCCCTTGTCATTTGTCTGAGCTGAAATGATTCGGAACGTAAAATACAATTGAAATAGCGCAATGAGAACGATCACATAGCCTTGCTTAAAAGCAGGAAGGTTGGATCTGGGATTTTGACTAGTGAGAAGATGGAAGGCTACATTAGATTACACGACCCACTCCATCTTCCATACACTGCACTTTATCATTTACACTTACATTTACATTTACACTGGACTCTGACTGATGGATAGACTGAAATCAGACTCTGACTGTCCTTGTACTCATGTGCAATATCTTCCACTAGGCCACTTTTTGACTGCTTACAATATTTACAGTTGTTATTATTTTTACTTGCGTAGAGTACATTAATAAATTAGAGTACTGTATGTACAATATCTCCCACTATGTCACTTCCTGACTGCATACAATGTTTACAATGTTTACAGTTTTTATTATTTTCACTTGCTTAGAGCATGTTAATAATCTTGCATGGTCTTTTGTCTGTGCTCAGTGTTTACAGGTTGCTACTTTTGTATTATGTAAAAGTTCATTATCATTTTTGCACTGTGTCTGGGTAGGAGTGTGCAACAGTAGCATAAGAATTTCACTGTATATAGATGCTTAAAGCACTCTTTATGCACATGACAGTAAACTTGAAACTAGATAAGGTGTAAATACAGACATGCCGAAGATCTGAATTATCTCACTGGAGTGAGAACCAATAAAGATTCCATTGATCTATAGATTGATCTATAAGGGCAGTTGCTTTGCGAGAACAATCAGAGTGTACAAAATCAAGTTCTTTGGATCTTTCTATCCATAGTGTTTTGAAGTAACATGCAAAATAACAAAACTCGTTAGTAGCAAGCAACTTGCTAAGTAATGCTAACTAGTTTTAGTTAGCTAGATAGTTAGCTTTAATGCCTCATAGATGTTTATATCCAAACAATACAGCAATATGGATTTCCCAAAATCCACTGTGGGATGGGAACACATTCCTAAGCCCTATATAAACCTTCCAGTACAATGGTCATTCGAGTGGATAGTCTTAGATAATCTTACCTCTCTGTGTTTTAACCTCAAATATCTCAGAGTCTTGTCCAGGATTGAAGTGTCTGAAGTAGGAGCAGTTGACCTCTGTGAGGAAAAAACAAAACGACAGGATTACTTAGGAATTATTATGAAATTGAATCTATAGATAAATGTAGCTCCAAATGCATAGGGGAAATTCTACTCTACTACTGTGGATAATTTCCTTAATTGGATTTTAGGCACTAAATAATCATCAAATTGTGGAATCGGTGTCCAAATACAACTCTCAAGAGACACTGCGGCCTACAAACATGGCCGCCAAGGACTCCAAGTCCAAACACGCGTGCTCAAACTCACCTGATTACTGATCAGGCAGACCTGGACTCAATCAAGACACACACACACATTCAACACGAAGTATTGCTCAGTGTAGCCTTGTCTCTTGACATACCAAGCCTTATTGTTTATGACTGCTATTCTGTGAGCTTTGTTTGTCCCCTGCTTTCTGAATCTAGTCTTGCCTTGTTTTGCCCATTTGTCCATCGCTTGTGTATCCCTACTTCTACTTTGCTTCACGTTTTGGATTTTTTTGCCTGTTATAAAAATAAAGCCTTTTATCTGCACCTGCAACCTCTCTACACAAATATCTCTTTGACACTAAGGGTACCAAATTTTATAATTATCACACAATTGCTTTTTAGTCCCAGCCTTGGGGAACCTCTGTATTAAGTAAGCAACAAAACATGATGGTGTGTGCTGTTATAGGAAATGAATCATCAATTTTCCAATAACAGCATTTCCTGAAGTGTTTAATTCCTATTATACTACAGCAATTTGGCAATGATTATAATTTTTATTCATCAAAAAAAACGACACATCATACTTTTCTATTTATAGTTACATTTAATGTTGTAGAACATCCACAAAACATTAGTCCCTGCTATCACTTACGTTATTACAGCTATAAACAGATACGTATAAACTTGTGTGTCAGAAAGCTTTACCTTGCTTGCACTGGAGACTCCTTCCATAATGTCTCATCACGGAAAACATCATCATATTATTAAAATATGAAGCATTCATGTGGAGCTTCTGCCATAACTATAGCTGACAAAGCTGCCGTTTTAGAAAATTAATCAACACCTCCTGACCAATCAAACTTGGGAATTAACCATGCTGTTATATTACCTAATGATGTAGAATTATTTTGTACTATTTATATTCGAATGGATAGGATCACACTGATAAAACCAACACATATGACTAAGTCTTCTATTTCATAACTCTATTTTGGGAATCCTCATACTCTTCCCAGCCGTAAAATCATGAAAGTTCATAAATTTCAAACAGGGAAATATGATCCAGTGCAAGACACTGGATCCACACACGGGGAACCTTGAACTCCTGAACCTAGCCATATGCACTTGTCAATGCATATCAAATCCCTATCCATCAAGAGGGTACTCATGACTGCTGACAAGGGATAAACCCCAACTACTGAGGCTAAACATTTTATGTCTGAGAATGCGATTACAATGGATGAGAGTTGCATGTTAAGCCAGACAGATGAAAAGCTATAATTGTGTGGATCATCTTTTTAGCCCATGGAATCAATTCCATGTCAAACCATTAACATCAGTAAAGTAGGTCCATCAGTACAAGTAAATACATATTAAATCTAGGTAAATATATCTAATATTTCTTATTATGGGATTATTTTAAAACAAATGGTATACAGTTCATCTTATTTCAATACATTTCAAGATTAAGACTATTTCTATTAGCAGATAATTTAGCTTCTTTCTATACATTAAGACATAAACAAGACAATTTAAGGTTAAAAAATCTAAAAATAAAATCTTATCTGTTTTATAATAATCTCATAATGAGAAATATTACACCATTTCACATATATATTGATATTGATATCTACTGAAATGCTGAAATTATAGTCAGCCAATTTACAATATGTGAACCTCACCAACTTTTTCAAACTCAAGATTTCAAACTTTCCTAACCTAAATGGCACCTAAACTTTTATTTCAGTAAGCTCAAGTCTGAAGCTAAAAATGGAGCTCAGATGTATCAGCATATTGCTGTTGGAATCTTGAGTTGTTCTTTGTGAACCCAACCTGATATAAAACAGAATTTGAAGGATTGTACCAAGTGATTTTGCTGGATTTCACACAAATGAAGTCATAAGAATAACCTACAACCACCAACCTTTGCCATAACTATAATCATTATTAACTTGTGACTTCTAACAAATTTGCAGTCATTAGATTGTGTTAGCGAACCACATGCTTTCTGCATAGTTGGCTGAACCAAATTCAGTTTGCTGTGTAATGGATCCCAGTCTCACAGCTCTGCAAAGCAGCAGATGCAGGGTGGGGCAGCAGCTGGCAATGCTATTTCGGACCAAACAGTGTAAATCCTGTGTTGTGATTTTTACATTTTATTTTAATTGCTGCCCATGTTGTCTAGCATACACATTGCATGCTTCTTTAGTTGTATTCAGTAAGCTCTTATTTCTAGATAAAGGGACATGTGGATTTACCACATGTCCCTGTATATGCCACATGGCATTCTTGAGAATAAACTGTATTATTTATGTATGAGAAAACCTCCTAGTTCACCCAGTCTTATAAGTTTTCCACTGTTTTGGAGTATTTAATCATACAAATTCAGTCCATTTGGTGTTACTTGTTTACCAGTTGTGCAATAATTGCCTAAAGGAAAAAAACAGCCTCCAATTTCAGCCTAAAATGGAAGAATCGATAATGAAGATTTTTTCCCCCAAACAAAGTAGTGCTACCATCTGGAGAATAGCCCTACAGGCAACAAACCAACAAAACCCAACGAGGTCAAACTAAGTGCAGAAGTGAATGAGCTGTATGACAGTCTTGCATTCCTTCCAGAAAGAACACTAATCTAAGAAAATGGACTCTACAAATGGTGTCCTATTTATTGTGCCAAGCAAGACATATATCTTTCGTAATTATGTAGTCAGATTAGTTGACTATGGTGTTACTGTAGCATGTATTTTAGCAGTTTATTTGTTGGAAAGAGGGCACTGCTGGTTATTTGGTGCATATGTGGGTGGTAATATTTTAGTAGTATCCCTGGATATATGTTTTGGCAATGAATTGGCTGAATGAACCATAACCCAGTTAATGTGTTCAAGTCTACTGTGGTGTTGTTTCTGGTGGCTACCTTCAATTGTTGCAAAACTGTATGCACTCACCAACACTAAGAATAAATTATACCAGTACTGAGTCTGACCCAAAGTTGTGTCTATATTCTGACAAGACTGAGCCTTCAGTGGGCTAATTTTGATCTTAGATTGGGGCAACTCTGGAGCCTAGATTTACCAGCAGTGTGCCTACATTGTTCCAACACTGATATCAGATTGGCTCAATACTGACCACATATTAGATCAACACTAAGCCTGCATTGAGTCATCACTGATCCTTGACTGTCTAAATACTGAGTGGTTGCACAAAGGAGAAGGTTCTTAGTTCCCCCTTAGTGTCCCTCTAGAAGTAGGTAAATGAGGCAATGATAAGAGCAATGAACCATTCTGCACTTCAGGTGGAACAATAAACCAGGGTCCCTAGCTACTCTGAAAGCTGTCTTGCCACCAGCAAGCCCCACGAGAAGAACTTGTGCTCCCAAACTAAAGTCCATTAAGCCTTGTCCTCTCTCAACATTGTCATTTGATTCAGTGGATTTTCCTGTGCCACTCCATCTGGATATTTTGGTGTGAGTGCAATGTATTTTCATTTCTTGGCAGATTCTGGGCTCATTGGGAGAGAGAGAGAGAGCCACCTGAGTCTTGTGCCAAGGCCTCTCCTGTTCCATCCAAGGCATATGCAAAGGACTCTCCTGTTCTGCCCCTAGGCTTGCACCAAGGCTTCTGCCGGGTCCACTGGCTTCTGCTGGCTCTGCCCCATGCCATTAGGATGCCATTGCTCCAGGCCTTGCCATTAACAAGGAAGCCATTGCACTGGCCCCTGTTGGGAATGAGGAATTCATACCACCCATCATTGTGGAGGAGCTCCTAGTGCCCAGATCTGAGGCAAGTTACCTACAGTGGGGAAAATAAATATTTGATCCCCTGCTGATTTTGTAAGTTTGCCCACTCACAAAGAAATTAAGGGTCTATAATTGTTATGGTAGGTTTATTTTAACAGATAGAAACAGAATATCAAACAAAAATCCAGAAAAAAACACGATACAAATGTTATAAATTGAGTTGCATTTCAGTGAGTAAAATAAGTATTTGATCCCCAAGCAAAACATGACTTAGTACTTGGCTGAGAAACCCTTGTTGGCAAGCACAGAGGTAAGACGTTTCTTGTAGTTGGTAGCAGGTTTGCACACATCTCAGGAGGGATTTTGGTCCACTCTTCTTTACAGATCTTCTCTAAATCCTTAAGGTTTCTTGACTGTCGCTTGGCAACTTGAAGTTTTAGCTCCCTCCATAAATCTTCTATAGGATTAAGGTCTGGAGACTGGCTACGCCACTCCGTGACCTTAATGTGCTTCTTCTTGAGCCACTCCTTTGTTGCCTTGGCGGTATGTTTTGGGTCATTGTCATGCTGGAAGACCCATCCACGACCCATCTTCAGTGAAGTGAAGTGAAGTGAAGTGACTTGTGGCCAAGTATGGTGACCCATACTCGGAATTTGTGCTCTGCAATTAACCCATCCAAGTACACACACACAGTAGTGAACACACACACACCGTGAACACACACCCGGAGCAGTGGGCAGCCTTTTTTTGCTGCGGTGCCCGGGGAGCAGTTGGGAGTTCAGTGCCTTGCTCAAGGGTCTCACCTCAGTTGTGGTATTGAGGGTGGAGGAGAGCGCTGGTCATTCACTCCCCCCACCTACAATCCCTGCCGGACCTGAGACTCGAACCCACAACCTTCAGGTTCACCTTCGGGTTGCAAGTCCGACTCTCTATCCATTAGGCCATGACTGCCCCCCCTTCAGTGTTCAGTGAGAGGTTCTCATCCAAGATTTTACAACGCATGGCCCTGTCCATTGGCCCCTCAATGTGGCAAAGTCGGCCTGTACCTTTAGCAAAGAAACAGCCCCAAAACACTATGTTTCCACCTCCGTGCTTGACTGTAGGGATGGTGTTCTTAGGGTCATAGTCGGCATTTTTCTTCCTCCAAACACGGCAAGTTGAGTTGATGCCAAAGAGCTCAATTTTGGTCTCATCTGACCACAGCACTTTCTCCCAATCCTTCTCTGAATCATTTAGATGTTCACTGGCAAACTTCAAACGGGCCTGTACATGTGCCCCTCCAGATCGAGGCCGATTGATGGTTATTTTGTATTTCTTCCATTTGCGAATAATTGCTCCAACAGTTGTCTCCTTCTCGCCAAGCTTCTTGCTGATGGCCTTGTAGCCCATTCCAGCCTTGTGCAGGTCTACAGTCTTGTCCCTGACATCCTTTGACAGCTCTTTGGTCTTGCCCATGGTGGTGGTGAGGTTTGAATGGAAGATGTAGGTTCTGTGGACAGGTGTCTTTTATACACATAACGAGTTGTCGTTAGGAGCACTTTCTTAAATTGACAGGACTAATCTGTGTACCACATGAGCACATAACCAGAATATGTGGGAGCCAGAATTATTGTTGGTTGGTAAGGGATCAAATACTTATTTTACTCACTGAAATGCAACTCAATTTATAACATTTGTATCATGTGTTTTTTCTGGATTTTTGGTTGATTTTCTGTCTCTATCTGTTAAAATAAACTTACCATAACAATTATAGACCCTTAATTTCTTTGTGAGTGGGCAAACCTACAAAATCAGCAAGGGATCAAATATTTATTTTCCCCACTGTATGTTGTCTGATATCTGTGCATCAGTCTAGGCCTCTCTGCCTGTCTCCACTAGGCAAGAAGATGTTTCCTGAACTGTGTGGATCGCTTCATTGAGCTGCTGGCATGCTGGGTTCTCTGATCCTCTGGACACCTTTAAAGACAGGTTTTGCAGCTATATAGATTCTCTAGATGCCTTTGCTGACCTGTTAGTGTACTGGTTTTCTGAACCTCCATGCACCTTTGCTGACTCAATGTAGGGTCAGTTCCTTGGTCAACTACCCTGTATCACGGACTTTTAGTGTTCTCCCTGTTTCTTTTTTGGTCCTGTCCTAGGCCAGTTGGTTTATTCCCTGATTGTGCTCACCTGTTCTGTGTTACTTTCTGATTAGTCTCTCTATTTATACTCTTATGGTTCACTGTCTTATCATCAAGTCTATCATGCATTTAGTTTCATTAAGTCTGAGCCTTATTGTTTGTATTCAGGTTGTGACTCCTGTTTGTTCTGAAAATGATTATGGACTATCCTACTTTAACACTGTCTGCTGTGATTCGACCTCTGTAATGAACTCTGAGAATGATTCTTGATTTGCCCTCTATAAAACTCTGAACACCCACACTTCTTCAGTTCTTCTTCATTTATACGTTACACCTGGTATGTTCAGATGTGGATGTCAGTCACCGTGTGACTGAAAGCTGGAGCTCAAAACCCTCTTGAGTCTGTTGCTAGACAGCTGACTATTTACACAGCCTAAATTTGGGCTTTGGGATTTTATTGCTGTCTCACCCTGGCTATATGCATCCATACTTTGTTAACACAAGTTCAAGAAGGTTAGACACAGAACATATCCTGTCACACATCACAGAGGAAATCATTTATATGAAACACTTTTGTGATCCAAGTTATTCCTTCTGATTACAGTCCAAGATTTTCAATTATGCTCCATTTAAAAGTCATTCATTTATCAGTTCACACATCAGCTTGTTTATGTGAAGTGTTGGGGTTCATTGCTCTATTGAAGTATTTAAAGTTTTATTGAGTGGTTATGCTATCCTATATCACATAATAAGTCTATTAAAAAGTGTCTCTCAATTTTACTGGTTCAAGACTCAAGAATCTTGAAAAGATTATTTACTGCCATATAACAATGTTAGTAGTACTTGGATTCAGTACAGCTCTGGGTATGTTCAAGTCAATCTATCAATAGCTTTCTTTTCTATGTGCTTTTCTCACTGATTAGGGAAAAACTTATAGAGCATATTACTGGATAAAGTTCTGTGTTATTTTGTTTGTTAAAAATAAAAATAGTTTATTGATTTATTTATCTTTTTATTTTAATGTCATCATAATTTCATGGCTACATTGAACCAATCTTGACTGTTATATCACACCAAGATACTCTTCCAGTCCATCATGACAGACTGAGGCATGAATTGAAAACACCTTGTGTACTTATATCATAACGGTTGTAACAAAAAACTTTGCAACTTTTTTTTTTTACATTAACGTTACATTAAGTCTAACTTTAGTTCTTCTGAATTTCCTTAAGTACTCCTCCTTTGTCAGTATGTACATCAGGTTAAGAGCTGTTAATTCTCCATATCTCTCATCCACTATTCCAGCAACCACTGTGGTTCATTGCAGTCCTCAGTGCTTTCAAATTAAAAAGGCTTGATTGACCACCTTGCCTAGATTCCTGGCTCTGCTGTGTTTACAGCTGGAATAAATA
The DNA here is from genome assembly GCF_027358585.1 of Pangasianodon hypophthalmus. Lineage (NCBI taxonomy): Eukaryota > Metazoa > Chordata > Actinopteri > Siluriformes > Pangasiidae > Pangasianodon > Pangasianodon hypophthalmus. The sequence goes on along the minus strand of NC_069711.1, from coordinate 28,922,579 downwards.
AGCTGCTTTGCTTAGTGCCACTCCAGGCCAAGATTCAGTGCTTACATACTTATTTCAGTTAAGTCCTCAAAACCAAATGATGTTCATGCCATAAATAATATCCCTCTAGTTATGATTATTAATTACATAATTGTTGTAAGGGCTCATTCACAATGGTGTAATAACAACTCACTATCTCTATAAACCCTGCCCAAAAGCAGTATACTGTATAGTATGCATTTCCAGATATTTTCAAGATCATAGCATTTGCTCTGGGAATATTCTGGCAAAGAGTAGTTCCCTGGAAACAGTCTTTTCTCATATGGCACTTAATGGAATGATACCTGAGTGTGGGTAACATTTACAACACTAAGAATCACCCCCAGTCTTTTGGTTTATGAGTCACGTATACACTTTTTTTTTACAAAAATTTGCTTCACTAGAGATAATATAGACAATAGCATACCTTTTTTAAATTTCATTTTGACTATATTGAAAATGCTGAGGTGGTTTCCAGATGTCATTAACATCCATTCTCTATCTGTCTGATCACAGAGATAAAAGTGTGATTAAGGTGTGCTATGTGTCTACCCTGGCCAATTTTAATTTCACCTAAAAAAAAAAAGGAAAGAAGCAAAGCCAGCACAAGTTGACATGAAGACATAATTACTTTCATTTATCATGTAGTTGTATAAAGATTTAATAGGTGCAAATTTTATTTTTTAATATGGTGGACCAAACTTTGGCCTGAGATATCTGATTAGAGGACATGAAACATGGAAGTTTCCACCTAGCATGCTTAAGCATTCTTTCCCCTCTGAGACAACCCTTTACAGGTTCTATGTAGAATCTAACAACAGAGTGCTTCCTTTTGTGAACAGGTTCCAAGTGGAAGCTACCTTAACTATGCAACCCCTGTATATAACCCCTGTATTGCAGGCAATTCTTCTACATGGATTTTTTTGGGAGGAAAATGCAAGAAACCTACATATACCTGGGAAGGACATCCATACAGACAGTAAACTGAGCTCATCAAACCTGGAGCTGTGAGGTGGCAATGCTTCAGGTTGCACTACTGTGCCACCTCCCCCCTTTCAGTGTTTCCTCCAAAGCAATACCACTGAAATACACACCTAGGCTAAATATCTGAATACAGTAATGCAGGAGGGGAGGAGTAGCTTACTAAATTTACAGGCATGATGAAAGGCAGATACCTCCTTGTCCTGATTGGCTGGACGTTAGTGGATATTTTTTTAAATCTCATATTTTTTAGAGTTTGTGGGACTTCTGAGTATCTAATTATATTGACAGGTGCCAGAATATGAGGAGAACTTTGCCAAATAAGAATCACTTCATACTGTAAGGATCCAGACTCTCATCACTCACTCCAATAAAAATATCCTGAAGCACAAGGTTAAAATTACTCCTAAAATAATTTCCTTTCATGAGGCAAATTTAGACATTTAACATTTGAAAGAAAAAAAGAAAAGATTTTCATGGATTCCATGAAAAGTCCTCCCAGTTTCTCGAGGGTGTCAGAAACTGGGAAAATTGGGTGAATTCCCAGACATGTTTCATGTGGTTTCTGATTGCCATATGCTAACAGCATTACATTCATGACAGTGGCTTGCCATAGCACCAGGGACAGTGCTGGAGCCAGTGGACATATGGTGCTTAAGCCCTGTAAGCCCATCCCCAGGGCCACCCATGCTCAACCAATTATCCTAATAATGCACCCACTGTGAGCTAACCCCTAGAGTATTTTAAGTTGAATTACTGAGATGACTGAGTGGTTAACTTTCCAAACAAGACCCAATATCCTCTATGTTCAATTAGGAACCTATGAATGTTATAAAGGATTTCACATGCCTGGTGACAAGTGACACCAGGGTTAAATCAGAGCTGAGCTTTGGGTAATGTGAACAGAATACACAGATTTTACATTACATTACATTTACATTTATGGCATTTGGCAGACACCCTTATCCAGAGCGACTTACAAAAGTACAAAAATACATTCTGATACTGGCTCACTAGGTCACAAACTAGGAATACCACCAGTCCAAAACTCTGTTGGGGAGGTAATAGACAAGCGACTTTGTTTTTTTTTTTGTTTGTTTTGTTTTGTAAGTGCTAACTTAAGTACTTTAGGAAGAGGTAAGTCTTTAGAAGTCGTTTGAAGACTGCCAGTGACTCAGCTGTTCGGACATCTAGGGGAAGTTCATTCCACCATCTAGGTGCCAGAACAGAGAAGAGTCTCGAAGCATGCCTTCCTTGTATACTGACAGATGGTGGGACCAGTCGAGCAGTGCTAGAGGATCAGAGGGAGTGTGGTGCTGTGCGAGGTGTGATAAGTGCTTTATCAGATGACCTCTAGTACTATAATTTGATGAAACTGTAAATATATGTGACGTAATGGTAATAAAAATAAAGATGATATAGCACAGTTTCACACTGCTTTATAGAGAAAGGCCCTTATTTCAAAACTGTAAAATGTTTCCTTACACTGTTAAACAGTGGTTATATATTTCATCATTAAAGCAGTGTGTGTTGATTTTTTGCTAGCTGAAAGCCTTTACTGTATCATGCAAATTATATCTGCCAGAACAGAATAAGTTGACATTTTGTTATAATTTCCAAAACAAATTAGGAAAACTCAACTAAAAGCCCTACAATTTCTCGCAGTTCTTGCAAAAGGCAGCAAAATCAAATAAGAATGAATAACTTTATATGAACTTCATTGCTGCGTCCCACTTCCAGCTAGTTTAAAAAGTTACGCTGATCAGCAGAGCAAAGCACTGCAACATGCAGATGCAGAACCTGGTTTAATAAAATAGATTAATATGACCTTACTGTCCTTTCATTTAACTACAGATTATTATTAGATTTGTGAAGTTTGGTGGTGAAGTTTGGCAAGATCAGGTTAGCTTTTTCATATTTTTCAGTTTATAATCCTGTTTTAGTATTTTACCATACAAATGTACCAAACAGAAACTGTAGTCTTCTCAATGTGCCCATGTATACATGATTACTATTATAAAAATGTGTTAATAAAATACTAATACAGCTTGTGTACATTTGTCAAACTAAATGAAATTTCACAGTAAATAAATTTTCACACAAATGAAGTTTGAAGAGTGAAGAAGCTGAGTATGCAGGAGGGAGTCACTTAACTTCTTATGGTTGGGGGGGAAGCTGAAAAAGCAGATGGCCAATTATGACTGGTGCTTTGGTAGACCTCTTGTCACCTCTAACAAATATAGTCCTAGCCAGAAGAAATTGGCAGAACTTCAAAAATCTCTTAAAAAACAACATAACATTGTTCTTTCTTTTGTAGTCTATAGATAATCGTAAGATGCTAATCATGAGTTGACAGGGCCTTTATGGTCTGGCAATCACCTGTTGTGAGTTAAATTACAGCCTTATAGAACAGAAAATTTTTTTAATTCCAAAACATGATATCAAAGTTGGGAACTCAAAATTATACAGAAATTTAACATCACTCTTCAATCATTGTTAGCATCCACTTCCTATCACCCAGTTCAACCCCTGCTTCTTCTGACCATACCAAAAACACTCCTGACAGTTATTTGCAGACACTGGGGTTTTTTTTCTTGGCTTTTTCATGTCTGTCACTCACCTTTCCCCTGTTTTATATCCTGTCTGTCTCCATTGTCATCTATTTCATCTTTTTGTCTCTCTCTGCTCTCTTTTTTTGCCTGTTTCACTTGCCTGTCTGTATTCTTCTCTGCCATAATACAGGATGAGAATGTAAACAGGCAAGTGAAATTGCTAGAAGCAAGAACCCTTGATGTTATGTCTATTAGGGGAAATTTCTGATCTGTCTGTGAACCTGAATCTTATTAGAATCTTATTAGTATTTTCCCCACAGTAAGTACTTCCTCACAGTAAGTTCTTACCTGAATGTTTTTTTTTTTCCTTAAGATTCTATGTTTTTACTCCACCACATCCAATTTAGTTAAAACCTGAGAAATCCAGGATTATCCCAAAAGTTCTTTATCCTTTATTGCTAGTAGCTACTAGCAGGCTCTCATTGGAGACTCATTAAACCCTGTATCTCAACACAGCAGCTGTTTTAAAATCTCACATTTCAGTTACCATTACATTACATAACCATTACAGTTCTAATCTCTTAAACAAATGGAGCAATCGTATTTGATTGTATCACAGTCAAGCTTGTATCTACTGCAATTCATAATGCTGGATAATAGCAAAGCTCTGGTTATAAGTATGGATAAGAGCATACACTGCCCGTCAGAAGCCTTTTAGCTCTGCTTTCAGAGGGTTAAATATAATAGATAGGAATTTCTGCTAATGGAGAGCAGCCAGTTAGGGATAAAAGTAGACTAAGGTCACTTGGATTTGATAGTGCATTAGTGGAGCTCACAGATATGCTACAGTTTGGAAACTCAAGCCATGTGCTAATTACTGTTTTACTTCACACAAGCAGACGATTTAGCTTGAGTGGAATGTAACTTAATGTTGAGAGTATAAACTGAGGTAACATGTAGTCTACCAGTACCATGTATAGTTAGATATTGTCAGCTGAACGTTTGTGTTACGTGCTAATATGAATGCGGATTTAGACCACCCAAAGAGGCCTATTTGTCTCCTCTAACGCAGCCTACTCAGTTGCTAGCACGGATAAAAGGTTATGCCTCCACATTGCCGAGATGTCTGCAGCTTCATTACGGATTAGATATCTCTGACCTAAATAGTAATGAATCACAGAATCAACAACCTGCAGACTCGTAACGGGGCAACAGTTTAAAGCATGCTAGCAATTCTTACTAAAAAACACTAGCTCTTTGGAAACAGTACTGCTGTGACGAACTGTCTTATCACTATAGCACGAACACCAGACGCCATATGAGTGCAAGCTTCACCACTGATGGTCCATGTGCATATTAGCAATTCATTTACCATGAAATACTGAAACCCAACTCTAAGTCTGTGTGTAAAATTTGTAGATTTACACTGTAAATTTATAGAAATTACTGTTCTTTCCCCCACATATTTACAGTCATTACTCTGCCATTGCACTTTCTCTAGATTAATGTGAGGAAACAAGGCAACATCTTATTTCATAGACATTTAAAGAATGTGTTCATCTACACATTTAAAACATAGTGCTATAAATTCAGTATTAAAGGAATAGTTCATAGAAAAGGGATTTACACTTTGCCCCATAGTTACTCCAAATCAGCCCAGTAAATCAGTTCAGACATACAGTATACTTCCCTATATTTGCTACCTCTGGGTACAATTCTTCATAAACATGGCATTAGCTTCCTCTGCTAGGCTGATGTAGCTACATGCTAAGCTAATATAGCTAGAACTAATAGAAGTCTGTCATAACCAAAATCCTTAGAGAAAATATCTGTCCTCATATTGCATCCAGTTCTTCAGTAATATTACAAAGACATGCTAATGCGTACTTTACAACTTTAAAATCTAACTTTAAAATCTGATTACTTAGCTCAACATATTGTTTAAAGCAAGTATATAAGATAAGGTAAGATAGAACTTTATTCATCCCGAGGGAAATTCTTGTGCCAGAGGTTGCTCAAACAGATATATCACAACAATGTAGGAATAAAAGACAATATAGTAGTAAAAATAACCACAGTGAGTAATACAATAACAAAAAAAGTAAGATACCTAAGTAAAAAATAAGAAACTACACAAAAAATAAGTGGAGTATTATTTATACACATTATACACGATATTGCACTTTATATTGCACTTTATATTGCACTTTATATTGCACATTCAAATGGTAGAATAGCAGAAAAATAATGCCCATTGTATTGCACATATATGTATCTATATGTCCTATATATGTATTTTGAATGTATTTACATAAAACACTTGCATGACTTGTAAACCACATTACTGTTATTGCACCAGTGCAAAACTGACAAAGCAGGCGTTAGTCTTTGAAAATATCTTGGCTGATAGGCAACATCTGGGGCAATGTTATAACGTTAAACACATTATAGTTTGCAAATATTTAGTAAATTCCTAAATAACAATAGCAATGTTAAAATTAATTTAGCTATGCCAGACATCTTTATATGTGGTAAATGTATAAGAGCAACAGACATATAATATGAATAACTCATCTTTTGCTCCAACAAGACTTACCTCCTGGCAGACTGAGTGGGCCACATCCTTTCCCCACGGTCTCTGGATCATCGATGTAAATGTGCTTCTTGCAGAGCCTCCACAAGCCGAAATGGGCTGCCTCACAAGTACTGTTTACATTGTCCACCTTATGGCTTAACACAGCCCAGTGATCTGTCACCACGGCTATGAACATGCACACTATACCTATCAGGATGACCACAAATGTGATCTTCACCTTTGTGCTCTTTTGCATGGTGTCTCACAGGTTTCCTCCTCTTCTATGCTCTGCTTCTGGCGAAATAAACACAAATGGGCCACGCTGAGTTGGCCTAGCTTATGCTCTAGGGATGAGCAGGTGTATATGGTCAGCTTGGTCCTGGTGGAGGTCTTTACTTGGATAGGTTCACGGCAGCACTGTGTGTGAGGACTGAGAGCTAGAGCCAAATGGCAGTGGCATAGATTTACACAGGGAGTGGGCCTGTGAAGTGGTCTGCAGCTGTTGAGGTACATCAGGAAAGTTGATGACCATACGGGCTGTCTCACATGTGTGAGCTTTAGGGAGGGGGCGGGGAGTGAGCCGAGCTTCTATAAATGTGTGGTGAATCAAAGAGTCAGCCAGTTGGCCTCTCAGATTTCATAAGTGTGGGCAGGGGTGTGGCTGCCCATGCCAAGATAAATTCAACATGAATAAACACATAAATAAAAGTGGAAAATCCACCATACTGGTTGATGATATTTTGCATTATTATGATCTTTGTTTCTAGAGCAAAGGTTCTGTTACAATTAAGTTTACAGAAATATAATATCCATAAAATGCTTGTAAGAGCCATTGCATGATGTGTCATGAGTCAGTACAATTCCAGGATAATCCCTGTACAATTTGGGGATTCCCAGCTTTAACATATCTGAATCATCTTACCAGTTAAGATAAATTACATTTTTTGGGAAACTGGGCCATTAGCTTTGTGGTTAGTTAGAAAAATCGGAGATAGCCTTTGACATAACATAACACAAAGATGACATAACATTCTCTTAAGCTACCCATGGATGTGCCATCTACAGCATGTAAATACTACGGTGTGCAAATTGGCCTTGAAACATCTCTAGACCTTTACCCTCATTCAAAATGCAATGATCTATAAATAAACATGAATTTGTAAGAACTGGAAATGCCCTTATACTGTATCTTGGAAAATATGCCTTGACTGATTGACTAAATTTGCAGTAAGAGGAAAATTGATGTAAATTTGGCTCTAGACACATTAAAACCTGATTTATTTCATGTAGTGTTGAAACAAAACTAAACTCATTTGGAGCTCCACTGTGTTCCGGACTGCCAGGGTGGTTTCCTTTGAAACTAGTAGAGACCTATTATGTGCTCATTTCCTTACCAAATACCAATAGTAATGTTGTCACCTTGTGACACTGACTCCACATGGATAGCTTATAAAAGGTCCCCACTTTTATTTATCGCATTTGACCTCTTTCTCATTCTTGTTGAGGAATTCAGGAAGTTGATTCATAAATAAATGCTAAAATATAGTGTTTTATTCCTTTGTTCCTTGCTGCCTAATTTTGTTCACACCTACACTGTTGGCTGACATTATTCTCAAGTTTTTAAATAGTATTTTTGTTTGACTGTGGTACAACAGACACATGGCCTAATGTTTCTGTTGAGTTGTAGCTGCAGATACGGAGTGACAAGTGCAACTAATTTCATAAATTTAAAATTTCATAACTTGTTTTGTACTGTTGGACTTTCCCAACATCTTGTATTCCAGTGAAGGATGGAGAGCTGGCTGTTCTGCCAGGACCTGATGAATTTCGATGACAGACATGCCCAAATTGTTCGGGACAGGTACATCTTCAACATGTACTTACAGAGCCTTGCCCTAACTGCTGCGTAATACTGATAGTGATGCATGACACTTGCTGGCTTTGGGAATACTACTGACTATGCATTCCCTTCTTCTGATGCTGTGTTGCTACAGCAACTACAGCTACTGAGCCTCAAGGAAGGAAAAGGTAAGCTCCTTTGCTGTATGGTTGCAGGAGCTTGGAGACTTTTCAATAGCATAAGGCTTGACTTGCGTGCTATGTGAGCCTACTAGATGGAAGACAGAGCCACTTCAATTATAGATTTAGTCATGAAATTGCAAGTGGCCACATAGAGCCGTATAGTCCAGCTGGGATGTTAGTACTTGTGACTCTCGTAGTGAAAACTGAGGATGTTGCACGACAAACGGTTTTGGTGACTGTGAATCTCATCATCAATAAATTACTTATTGTGCGTGCTGTCTGGGGAGTTAGAATGTATTACAAACACTTGTGATGACTGATACACAGCCTCCATTAGCTAACAAAGAAAACTGACTTGTTGGTCCAGAATCAAAGGAAGTAGAACAATAGGTTACATATGTACACTATATAGCCATTTGTGGACACCTGAATATCACACTCATATATGCTTTTTTGAACATCCCATTCTAGATTTAGTCCCCCCTTTACTGTTAATAATAACCTCCACTCTTTTGGAAAGGTTTTTCACTAGATTTTGGAACATGGCTGTAGGGATTTGTGCATTCAGCCACAACAGCATTAGCGAGGTCAGGCACTGATGTCAGGTGTGAAGGCCTGGGGCACAGTTGGTATTTCAGTTCTTCCCAAAGGTGTTCAGTGGGGTTCAGGTCAGGGCTCTGTGCAAGCCACTCGAGTTCCTTCACTACAACCTTTTCAAACCATAACTTAATGGACCATGTTTTGTGCACAGGGGCATTATTGTCATGCTGGAACATGTTTGGGCTCTTTGTCCAGTGAGGGTAAGTTATAAAGCTACAACATACAACTTCCAACTTTGTGGCAACAGTTTGGGGAAGGCTCACATATGGGTATGATGGTCAGGTGTCCACAAATTTTTAGCCATATAGTGTATGTAGTAGTGGTTCTACAACTATGTGGAGGGCTGCCAGGTCACCTGGACCACTAAATGAAAAGAAATAATGTGACATAACAGGGAACTTTTATAGGTTACCCTCATGTGGTTCCAGTCATGAGGTGATTCTACTGGTACTCAGCAAGGAAACAAGCTCACTAGTTCCATAGTAAACCACGCTGATGGTCATCCACTTAGTTGTAGAACCATAGCTACACACATAGCCTTGTGTTACTTTACACAGACTTGGTAGTTTTTTGATTGGGTTTCAACATGGGTTTTTAAACATCCTGACAATCCTGCAGGAAACTGATACTGATAAAAGGCAACATGAATGAAAACGTGGCCAAAAAGTCATAAGGTGTTTTAAAGGAGTGTGCTGACTACTCAGATCTAACACTTGTCTAGTTCATAAGAGTATCAACTATCTCATCTCACAGTCACTCTTCTAGGCTCCTTGCCATTGAAAGCAGTGCCTTTATGAGGATTCATTTTTACATTTCGGCAACAGCACCCAATGTAATAATCTGTGATATTCAGAAGCCTTAAAATATTTGCTGTATCCATATATTTATTCACTAGGAAAATTTTAGCCAATATGATTTACAACTGACACCAGTTCAGGCAGTTAAGGGTCAGCAGTGGCAGTGTTAGGAATCGAACTCACAACTTTCTGGTGACTAGCAGAGAAATAATTCAGCCAAAATTGAATCTTAGACAATATTTTCCTTACCTCAAATGTGACTATGTGACTGATGTGTACAAAGTCTCCTTCTTTAGTTTTGTCCTGGAAGAAAAGATAGCTTATATACTTATATTCTTAAGATATAAGAATATCTTATATCTTACTCTTACTCTTATAGTTACCAGTTTAATATTGTACTTAAATCACCACACACTCAAATATTGTTTCATTATTAAATCATCTCAAGGAGACTTCTCAAACAGACTTCACACAAGCATCAGACTCTGGTAAGTGGTTTGGAAGCAGTACTTTATGAAGTGAAACAGATGATAATAAAGTTTCAATTTGTACATTTATTATTTTAATACAGACTTATTCTGCAGGGAATCTGGTGATGAAGTGATGGTCAGCAAGTTCAGGTATAACATTAATATCTTTGTTTTTATTTACATTGACTACAGTCAGGAAAAGCAGACAGAATTACACCAGAATGCACAGATTGAATCTTCCACAGAAAATATTATCAACTGTAAATGTGTTATCGATTAACAGAAAGCATTGCGCTAAATCACAAGTATGCATGACCATGTCTTTTTTGTTGTTGTTGTTGTTACGCAGTTGTTAAAAGGTAGTTTAGTAGTTCTTGTGAGAGCTAACAAACTAGAAGGCTGTTGTCTTTGCTGGGTCTCTAGAGAAATCTAGGCTACTTCAGAATCATAGGAGAATTGACTTAGTGTTTATTAACTGTTGCTATGACAATAACTGTTGGGAATAGAAAGATATTTCCTCAGGTAATGCCATTATGATATGAGACAATTTCACAGCATCCACAGAGAAACAACAACTGTCCATGTTTGATTGATCACAGCAATAACATTATAACAAATCGACTTCTTGGCAGTTATAACATCACGGTGGCGCCCTCAGTCTGGAAAGTTATCATCTGTAAGTTTTGGCTGCTGCCAGTCGTTATTACTTTTTTTTTTTTTTTTAAATTACCCAGGTTTCATTGTTCCTAGAGATCTGGGCAGACATCTTTGATAGTTTGGGAATGCTGCAGTAGACTCAGTGTCGAGTTTTCAGCACTGTAGTACGTTAATTCGCCACCCCGTGGATGCTCTAATGCGTTCTGTGGTGCTGCTGAATGGACTCTGTGTTATAAGGCAATCAGGCTTGCTTCATTAGTCAAAAGCTCCTTTCTAGCATGTAGTGTTAAGATATATACGCCACCAACAACACGGCAGGAGCAAATTAGCCACGTGTTAGACCATATGTCCCAACACTTGTGTCCCAACACAAAATGGCAGTTCAGAGACTATGACACATAGATTCATCAACAGTGCTTTGAGATTGGTCCAAAGAAAAGGATTACAGGTTATGTTTATAGGTTGCAGCCAATTACTATGAACTTCCCTGAGCAAAAACTCCTTAAACATCCACATAACTGACTTTATGACTTTAAGATTTTTGTTCTTTAGTCTTCAAATTTAACGGAATGTATAAGACAGAACTCATTCACATCAGCAGGGTTGTTGAAATGTAAACATCCGAAGTAAACAAAATGGCAGTGGTTCAAAGCACAGTTGTACAAAATGGCTTCTTCAATAGCTATAAAATCTCCTAAAAGAGGGCAAGGACCAGATATGAACCAGACGTTTTCATGTTCACGGCATGAGCACCTTTCAAGCTTCCCATTCTCATGCTGTCTCACCCCAAATTCACAAAAGATGCATTGTGTAAGAGTCGCATCAAATTATCATCATGTCAAGACAATCCACACTGGACACGTCTCAGCTGCATACGAGCAGGAGAAAGTGCACATTATTGAGAGATATTAGGCTCTATGTTTAATGTTTAATAATTAAAGGAACAAGCCTAGTTTGCCTCTCTAAACCATGCCTCCTCTCAACCACCTCTTAGCCAAGCTGAGCGATCTCTACCGTTCTTCACTTACTCTCACCAATTACTCATTACCTTTTTCCAATATATTTGTCTCTCATCTTGTACCTCACATTGCTATGCATTATATAACAGAATAGAATCTGCTCCAGACTCCACTACAGCAGGTGCATAGCTACTTGTTTTTTGCAAACTGTGATGAAATAGGCGCTCATACAACGGACTGGATGTAAAGCGTCCAAAAACCAAAAGAAGGTGAAGAAGAGCTCATGTTGCTAAGTCTTGCTTGCTCTCAACCCTTCATTACTAAGTCTTTTTTGCCCATAGTGATCTGCCGGCTGTAAATTACAAAGCTGTTCACCTAAAAACGTGACATGATACAGTGCGATGGAACAAAAGGTATATTTGTGTTTATTTTGTTCTCCCATGTTGATGTAAAATGAGTATAATAGCTACAAACACTTAGCAACTACAGGTTGCATATTCATGACATCTATGTAGATTGTGATTTTAAATAATGTACATTAAATAAGCTTTCACTGGCTTTCTGTGGTGTTTACACTTGACTCATGAGCATGAGTGAAAAAAAATAGACAGGAAGCATTAAAAAACACAAGCAAGCATGATTAGGATGCTTCACTGACACGCAGCTAATCTCTAACGTGGCCGAGGTGGACGTTAAGCTACACGTGACGCATGACGTGATGTGTCCAGTGTGAATTGGCCTTGAGTGTCAATCATACTGACACAAAGAAAACATGAAAATACTCAAACATTTCTGGGATAATATTTCAATTTTCAGTGCATTGAAATATTGCTACTTGGACTGCAGACTGTGCATATGTATATACAGTATGAAACTCGGAGCCAAACCGTGGCTCAGAAAATGCTACAATGTCCATTAGTTATCTTTAAAACATGTGTTAAGGAAAACATCGCTCCCTCAAATCAACATTTCATTGTAACATTGTTAAAACTCAGCCACAGTGATACTTATACTTCCAAGTGCCACTATGACTATTGGCCCTCTTGAACCAGACGTGTGTTGTTTAAACGGGCGTGGTCCTGCGGTTAACGCCGTCCTTCGTGCCTTTGGCGAAGCAGTTGTGAACTTGCAGAAAGTTGGGTGGCTCTGGGTAGGGCCCGAGTGCGCCTCCTGACCTCAGTGGGTGCTCTCGACTTAGAGTGTACATGGAGATCTCACCTAGAGGCAGTGCGGATGCCGCCATCTTCCTTCCGACAGGCGAGTTGTCTCGAGATGGCTCGGTGGAATGTGAGCTGGAGCGAGAGCGCCGCCTGCGCTGCCGGTAGCTTGGAATTCGCATGTATGGTGAGGAGGACGATGCACCGGTTTTCAGGAAGTTGCGCCGCTTCACGTGCACTTCTTTGTTCCTCTCAATGTAGATGTTGACAGCAAGCACACCGATGGCTTCGGCCACGATGAACGACAATGCGCCAGAGTAGAAGGACCAACCGTAGCTGTACTGGTTCTTCTTGTCTTCGCCTTTCTTGTCGCTGGGGTCGCCGACGTTGCTCGAGATGTACACGATGATGCCTATGATGTTGCTCAGACCTGGTAAAAGACCACACCACATATTTCATCTGTGACATTACTATCATTAAAAAAAGCTTTAGACTCTGTGATTATAGCATTCTTTGAACATACAACATAAAATCTTCTGTAACAGACTGTGTGATAGCATGTTTTTCATGTCAGATAATATGATGTTCCACTTGTTTTAACTCATGACCAAGGTTTTTTTCCTGCGACAGCAAATTCAAGCTAAAAATGTACAATGTAAAGCTGGCTTTAGTGACATTATTGCTGTTGGCTGTGCTGCCATGAACCCACCACAGACCCAAGTTTTACCTGCAGCCACAAACAAGATGCCAGCACTAAGGAGGATGTTGTTCCTGCCGCTGTAAACTCGTCCTACAGCCACACACACTCCTCCCAGCAGCAGCAGGATAGTGCTCAGGATGGGGAAAAGGCTGGATGCTCGCACAATCCCTACACAAACAGCAAACAAGCACATTAGAGCTGCACTGCTTCACTTCACTCCACTAACTCCATATGGTTCAACTACTTTCCACCCAGGACAATTTGACTTCTGATATTTTAATGTGTACGAGGCATGAATCTTCTAAATTGACTCATTTAGTAGCTAACATTAAAATAATGTTTAAAAACATTTACAGAGATTTCCAGGTCAAATTCCCATCTGAGCATGCACAACTGCCATCAGAAGGACAACTGCTCTTTGGGAAGGCTCATTTTCCAGCAATATTATTTTAAATTGCTAACAACTGAAATAAATATTTGATTTCGATATGAGATTGTGAATATTTTGAAATAAGATTGTACTGCTATACATCCAAGGAAACAGTCTGGATCAATGGAGCAGTACTGTAGAGTAGAGAACAGATCAGATTTACACAGAGTTACACATTCTGCAGGTTTCTGGCTCATTTCAGTTTTCCTTAAAACTAGATTTTACAAAATATTGATCTATTTACAGCTATAACTGTTTACATGGATGTGCTGGAACAAGCAGGGCTCACCTCCACGGTAAAGCTGTCACTGATGTTGGATTTACATTGTATGTGTATAATATCACGTAACAAGTCAATTATTAATACCTTTCAGAATCAGCAAAGTGACTCTACAAGCTAAGCATAACTCTGGTAAACTGGTAAGACACTTAATATTACCTAGTAAAAGAAGTTTCAGAGTCAATAAAGTAGTTAATATGAATTTATAATATTTAATTATCATATATCACATTAATTTAATGTATTTGCTTTCTAAAGAGGTAGTTTCATGGTTTCAGGCTTTTTCAGAACCACTTAATTTACATCTGAGAAACACCTTGCTAGCTAAGGTAATACAATAGGTACAGTCTAAGCTAAAAATAATTAAGCGCAGGTATACTTTGAACCAATCAGTGATCAAATCCACCATCTGCCCTGTATTTATTTATTTATTTATTTTTCCAGAAAATGACTAAGAATAAGTCATAGCTGTTAAAGTCACACTCAAGTCATTTCCTATACACACACATTCCCCAGGAATCCCGGAAATTAGAATTCTGATTTTTTTAAAAATCTCAAAACCGTAACCCATAATTTGACATTATATGTTTAAAGGCAAATCTTACTTATCATAAAAAACAAAGAAAAAACAGTAGTAACAAAATAAACATTTATTAAATATTTTAATGTGATATGCATATAATTCAAATATCCAAAATTCATATTTAAATACTTTTTTCAGCTTCCAAGCTATATACTTACTTTATTGTATTTAGTCTCCATTAAAAAAAAAAACTGCAAGAAGGTCACTGATGACTCAAAATAACGGTGTGGTGTAGGTTCACGTCATTAACCTCCTCACACTATACAATAATCTGTCCCATTGGTTTTCATACTGTGTCACAAAATCTATACTGTGTCCAGTACTATCAAAAAACCATGAATTTATGATAAAAATAAATGACACGTCATCCTGTAATCATGACCTGGCCAGTGAATTTGTGCTATTTATTCATGCCTGGTATGAAAAGAAGCTCATTCTTTGATATGTGACTGTGAAAGAAAAATACTATGGAGGGGAAAAAGGGCAGACTTACGCAGGATGTACTCAGAGCTGTCTGTATCGTAGTCATTATCCTCAGGGAAGTGATTGATCCGGTAACAGCTTCCTTTGTTGATTCCTGTGAGTCAGATACAGGAGCAATCAGACGCAGTAGCTGTGATTCAGCAGTGATGTATAAAGTACCCAATAGTCACCCTTACCTTCCCCGACCCCCTCCCCCCACCTCCCCTAATACCACCACACACACTTCAATATTATGGGCTCTTTTCTCTAGATTCATGGATTCAATTAAATTGATTGGAATTTCAATTCCAACATAACATTACATAATGTGGAGCTTTTATGGGGGGTTGCGGTGGGTGCGGTGGGGTGGGGGCTGATTGGGGTGCGGGGTCCATATACTGTAGTGAGCATTCAGTGAGCAGCAGCTCTACAGGCAGAAACAGCTTTTTGATGAGAGAGGTCAGAGGAGAAAGGCCAGACTGGTTCAAGCTGACAGGAAGGCTATAGCAACTCAAACAGCCACTCTTTACAACCGTGCTTAGTAGAAAAGCATCTCACAATGTACAACACTCCAAACCTTGAGCGGATGGGCTACAACAGCAGAAGACCACATCACATTCCACTCCTGTTGGCCAGGAACAGAAATCTGAGGCATCAGTGGTCATGTGTTATGCATTCTGAAATGCTTTTCTGCTCAACAGAGTGGCTGTTTGAGTTGCTATAGCCTTCCTGTCAGCTTGAACCAGTCTGGCATTTCTCCTCCTGTTTGTGAACTCGTTTGGCTGAAAATTACCTGTGTATGAGAGAAAGCGTAGCTCCATTTGTTTGCACAGACATGACATAACCTGTTTCACCACCTATTCTAATATGGTACATGTTGACGAATAGTATGAATGAAAACCCATTTCCTTACTACCTGCTTTAATGATTATGTAAGAATCAATCCAGATAACACACTGCTCCTTCTGGTAAAACCACAATGACGCTTGGGCAGCTTGGTTGCATTGGGAACATTTAAAATGAAAC
Source organism: Pangasianodon hypophthalmus (assembly GCF_027358585.1). NCBI lineage: Eukaryota > Metazoa > Chordata > Actinopteri > Siluriformes > Pangasiidae > Pangasianodon > Pangasianodon hypophthalmus. The sequence continues at coordinate 28,906,310 of NC_069711.1, read as the reverse complement.
AATTTGTGCTCATTTGATGATTGAGTCACTGTTAGTTTTCAGGGAAGTGATTTTCGCCAAAATGGCCCTCAATAGTAGTGTCACAATGTGAATTCAGTGTGTACACATAGTGTGTGTTTGTGCATGTGTGTGTTTTTTTTGCATACTGTGTACATAATGACTTTAATCAAACACCACACTGTGACAGTGAAACCTCATGTGTAAAGCTGAGCCGAGCCCAAACCCTCTGAATGTGCTTAATGCAGCTGTCATGTTCTGGTGATCTAAACTTGTTTACTATTTTAAATGCTGCTTTAGCCTTTTTAGCTCCATTATGTGTATTGTATAACACATACAAGTCCATTTAATGTTTTGATTCACTTAGCTTTCCATTCAGTGCTGTATGTATGGAGTGTTTTCTGTTTATATATTGCACTCTATGCCGTTAAAGGAATGACAGTGCTCGGGTGACATATTAAAGAAAAAAAAACAACATAGTGTTTTAGTAAGGTTTTGAGCCATCACAAGCCTCCAGAACAGCTTCAGCGCTTTTACAGTCTCTGGAACTGTACTGATTTGATGAACAGCATTCTAAAAGTCTTTATGCCTTTAGTTTTTGTTTTGATGATGGAGTCTAAGACATCACTTCAAAATCTCAATTGGAATGAGTTCTGGTGACTGAAGGCTGTAGGAAATCACTGCGCAATCCCTTGGGCCCTGTGGGTGGAGGAGGAGTTATCCTGAAAGAGACCACTCCCATCAGGATGGAAATGTTCCAGGTTTTGTCTCACTTTTTATAAGTTGTCCCAAAAAGTAAAGTTTTATTTAATTCTAGTTTTCTTTTTGTCATAAAAAAATGAAATTGATGAACATTTTCCTCTTCGCTTTTGTCAACAAAAAGAACACAAATATTGGGCATTTAGCAAGCCTTTAATGCTCAAGTGCGCAGCTCTGAAATGGATTCGGTTTCACTTGAGAGCCACTTTGGATAAAAACATTTACTAAATAAAAAACTATGAATAAATAAGTTTATCCTACACTGCTGTTGACTGCTTGATTCTGATTGGTCAGATGGTGAAGGTGACTGTGGTCCCGGCTACAAGGCATAACACGCTTCGTTATTGTTTATACTGTATATTATTGTTTTTTTAATATATTTTAATAAACAGAGAGACATCAGTGGTGGATGTGTAACATAAAATGATTACAAACTGTACCATTTTTGATATGGTGAAGTTTGTAATCGGTGAAGCGATTGGTGAAGCGAGAAGTTTGATGAACTTTTAGGAAGGAGTCTCCAGTGTCAGAGCTATGTAACGATCAGAGGAAGAGTCAACGTTTTTCAACACAGGAAAGCCTCCATGAGAAAGGGTTTTATGGTTTCTTGGTAACATGACAAGCTGTGTTTTTGTCTTACTAACTTCAATAGGGAGAAGAAAAAGAGATGTTGTGGAGTGAACCAATGTTTATAGCCACTATTAATGTAAGTGATAACAGGAACTTACTTTTTATACAGAAAAACATATAACATAACTATAAATGGATAAAACATGCAATGTGTTGTTCTTTAATTAATTAAAAAAATTGTTAGCGTTGGTGATTTACTATAAGGACATCACACCATGCTGTCGTTGATTATTTCCCTAAAACAGCATGCGCTGACATGTTTTATTCCTTAAGTATATGCCTTATGGCTTTCTCTCCAGAGTACTGTGAATTAACTAACAAGCTCTATAAATAGTATTTTTACTAATAATTTTTTCTTTTCCTGTGTTTTGGATAAAGCTATTGTGTAGACTACGTTGCACTGATAATTAGGTTTTGTGTTTAATCAAACATAGTGTGCTAACACAGGTGAGAAGAATTGCAAAAAAAAAAAAATGTGTTCTGTATTTCTTCAGCTATTTAACAGGCCTTGCATTAATGTGAAACTGAGGTGTGTGTAGAGATCAAGTCAAGCTTTGCTGAAGATCTGACACTCATGGAGTCGAATAAGTTCCCTCACTGCTCTATGTGAGAGTCTGAGTCTATGTAATGCATACTGTATGTGTGTGTCTGTGTGCGTATGCTGGAGTTTGGGTGTATGATTTGTATGAGCATTAGTGTGTGTTAGAGTTTTTCCAATCTAAAATTGGAATATAATAATATTATATACATACGTATATATATGTGTGTATATATATATATATATATATATATATATATATATATATATATATATATATATATATACACATACATACACACACACACACATACATATATATATATATATATATATATATATATATATATATATATATATAGATGATGATGTTTATGTCAAGCAATAAGCAGTTAATACTTGAAAGCTGTTATTTCTTGTCGATTCTCTCATATCATCAGGCGTTATTAAATCCGGCTTTCACGCTGATAACTCAGGTAAGATGGGATGGCTTTCATCTGTCTCCCTGATAATATCCTGGACTGATGCTGGATCTGAGGCTCTGCTGTTATTAAAGGAAACACACAGACTCTCTTTTCCCACAATTTAAAAATAGATAGCAATAATAGGATGTTGTCAAGGAATTCTTATTGCACACCATATTATTAAAAAGGGCAAATCCGGCCTTACAGATGTGACATTTAATCTCATATTAGCCGTGTTTCCTTTCAACTTTAAACAGCTGAAAATTCGGCAAAAGAAAATGCAAATGGATCTCTGAATGAACTCCATCATCTACGGTCATTCAATAATCCTGAAGAGGACGTAAAAATGATTCAGCAGAGCGATAAAAGTGCTATACCCAAAGTGTTTGTGTGTATGGAAAGCCAAAAGGGCCAAAACAACAGTCTTATATGTAGATTTGATGTTGATTTATTCATTCATTCATTCTTCATTAAGTGACATCTGATGTTGCTTTTGCAAGAAAAACTACCATTTCTTCATCTGTCCAAACGGCACATGACTGTTTTCTCCACATAAAAGAACTGGAAAGAAAATTCCTTACTGGCTCACAAAAATTGTCTCGCTGCTTGCACAAGCTTATAGTCAGTTTGCATATCTGGTCATGTGACCTTTCAGTGAGAATGCAATCCAAAATTCATACGTAAGAAATGTGTGATGATGTGGCATGCAGTAATAGGAAAATAATGATTATAGGCTTATAGGGTGGTGTGATACCGTTACCACCCAAAAATGATTATTTTTATGTAATATATATAAATATTTTATATATTATATATATTATATAAGCATGTCCTGAATTGTTTTATTCCTCTTACACCACACCAATGATTTACATTATTTTTATTTATTATTGAACGACTCATCATACTTTTATTATGTAATATTATTACTTATGTTCCACCAGCTCTATTTTTTCTCCCATTGAAGTTAATAAGACAAAAAGAATACAGATTGTCATGTTACCATGGAATGGCTTTAAACTAGAGACTCCTTCCATAAATGTTAAATATTATGAAAGAGACTTGAAAGAACGCATACAGTTTTAAACATATTTGTTGTTTTGGTAAACACATCATTGAGGAGTATGTAGATTGCCATTTTTGTGTGATTAATGAGATGTGTAAAGATCACATTAACTGTTGTAATAGTTCTTGAGAATAATGAAATATGATAATTATGAAATATTGTATACTGGCCAGCAATATTTTGAACAAAATGACTTCCCAGATTGTGTGCATGCCGTGATTCATCCAAACACACAGAACTCTCATTTGGAACATCACAGATTAGTCAAGATGATCACAGCACACAGCAAAACATTTAGAGATTTGTTGTGGGCTCGTTTGAATATTGCAGCCTTCTGGAAGGTCAAAAGGCTTAGGCCAATATTATCACAGTTGTGCTTCATAGACAATATATTACCAATATTACCAACACACCCACAGTCCATATGGATTTTTCTAACTTTTTTCAGCAGTAAATAATGAGACTTTATTTTAGTAAAGCACAAATGATTACCTAAGCTCAAAACAGGTCATACGGCATTCATATAAACTGGAGAGTTTGGAAAAAAAAAAAGGCAATGTCTAAATTTCTACATGAAAGTTGCTGAAAAACACTAGTTTCTGATTCTGAATGCCTTGAAACAATGCTAGCTGTCAGTGTGTTTATTATAACGCCTTTGTAGGATATATGAAGCAAAATAAATGTCGATTTTTTTTCTTGCAGGACAATTTTTACGCCCAGTGGTGTCATGGTCAAGTATAGTATATAGTACAGCACAGGAACGGCTGGGATAAATAATCTAGTTTCATTTTTGGCATCCATGTCAGATTATTTGCTAATAAATAAACTATGCTAATCTTAAGGCAAATTATTTTGGATTTTTGTCAAACTAAGTACTACAGTGCCACCAATGGTTGTAAGAAAAATACACAGAATGGTATAAAGAAGCAAGGGGCTGATTTCTTCCAAGCCCAGACTATAGATTGATGCAGCCTACCACTGACAGTCATGTCAGGGGATTACACAGAGTGAAACTCCCGCTAGATTTGTTCTCCATTTAGACTGATACTTTTCAGCTCTCATCACTGACAAATCCATAGTGACTGAGAAAACACATGTGAAATACAGCTGCGGGTGTAATGAACAGGAACAAGGTGGATTGTTTACACTGCAATCCCTTTTTTTCACATAAAATGCCTTAGGAGGAGAAACTAATAGTAGGCAGACTAAGCAGACATTGTCTAATCAAAGTACAAATTACACAAAATTGTCAAAAAAGTTTAGTCAAGTTTAGTGTTGTTTGGTTAATGTTAACTTTTCTGCTAAATGTTAAAAGAAGCACACCAAGAACCCAGTAGAGCATTACGGACTTGAAATTTTTTTTTAAATTGATATCACGAATGCAGCTGTCCATCTTAGTGACTGTCTACCTTAATGACAAGCCTTGCTAAAGCTAAATCTAGTTAGCATGCTAACATTGTCCTTGCCACTGTCACCTCTGGCTTGCTTATTAGGGATAAATAGAAATCTGTATCTATATTCAAATATCTGTAAAGCTTTGTCACAATGTCCGTTGTTAAAATCTAAATACAATTTAACTGAATTGAATTTGAACTGAATTTGGCTATTGTAGTGTGTCCGTGTGTGTGTGTGTGTGTGTGTGTGTGTGTGTACCATACCTTAAATTAGCGTGGTAAGAAAAGAGTAGTATAGTAAAGTAGTAAAGTAAACTGAATGTGTTTGTAAATGCAGGCTCAGCTCACTTTAAATTCATCTAGATGAATTATTAATTAAAACTCATGCGTGTGTGAAATCTGGTATCGCCTTTCCACCAATTTACCACAGTGAACCACATGACTGCTGGATTCTAATAATTCATTCATGGAGTGTCAAGGAGAGATGCTGACGTCCCTTTATCAGCTTTATGCATGTTTGGAAATACAAGCAGTGAAGCAGCACAGCGAATGCCATTAGAAAGTAGCAAGTCATTAGAGTGTCATTAGAGTGAGCGCACAGTCCTACTGTTGTGTCAATTATAATGTACAACAATCGATTTTATAGCAACCCCTGTCCGTACTGTAGGGGAGTTTCCATAGCAATTGGAGACCTGTGGTTGCTGGGCAACAGCATCAACTACTAGAAAGGTTGGCGCAACCTTTGAGGTGCTCTTTTTATGTCTGTGAAACTTATACACTGCCCAAATAATAATAATAATAACAACAATAATAATAATAATAATAATAATATAAAAAATCAGAGCAAAGTACCATTAATACAATAAGATTTTATAAACGTGTACAATATAGTAGTATGGACATTAATATTGACATTTTATTAGGTACACCCACCTTGTACCTACCATTGGCCCTTTTATCAGTTACGCCTACCATACAAGTGCACTGTTTAAACATATACAATTATTGACTGTAGTTCGCCCAATTGTTGCTATGTACATTTTGTCCGTCCCCTCTAACCCCGCAATCAGTGGAAAGGGACCGCCATAAAAAACACAGTGTTCAAATAACATCAGGTGTCTAAAAATCTCCCACAAATAATGCATATGCTCAAATTTAGAAATTTTCTACCATATACAGTTGAGGTCAAAAGTTTACATCCCCCTTTCAGAATCTGCAAAATGTTCATTATTTTACCAAAATAAGAGGGATCATACAAAATGCATGTTATTGTTTATTTAGTGCTGACCTGAATAAGATATTTCACATAAAAGATGTTTACATATAGTCCACAAGAGAAAATAATAGCTGAATTTATAAAAATGACCCCGTTCAAAAGTTTACATCCCCTTGATTCTTAATACTGTGTTGTTACCTGAATGATCCACAGCTGTGTTTTTTTGTTTAGTGATAGTTGTTCCTGAGTCGCTTGTTTGTCCTGAACAGTTAAACTGCCTGCTGTTCTTCAGAAAATCCTTCAGGTCTGGTTTTCCAGCATTTTTGTGTATTTGAACGCTCACAGATGCTCCAGAAGAAAAAAACATGCATTAAGAGCCGGGGGTGAAAACTTTTGAACAGAATGAAGCTGTGTACATTTTTCTTATTTTGCCTAAATATTGTATTTTTTCATTTAGTTCTGCCCTTCAGAGGCTACAGAAGATAGTTACATGTTTCCCAGAAGACAAAATAAGTTAAATTTACGCTGATCTTCAAATTCAAAAAGTTTTCACCCCCCGGCTCTTAATGCATGTTTTTCCTTCCGGAGCATCAGTGAGCGTTTGAACCTTCTGTAATAGTTGCATATGAGTCCCTCAGTTGTCCTCAGTGTGAAAAGATGAATCTCAAAATCATACAGTCATTGTTGGAAAGGGTTCAAATACACAAAAATGCTGGAAAACCAAAGAATTTGTGGATTTTTCTGAAGAACAGCAGGCAGTTCTTGAACTACTATCACTAAACAAAAAAACACAGCTGTGGATCATTCAGGTAACAACACAGTATTAAGAATCAAGGGGATGTAAACTTTTGAACAGGGTCATTTTTATAAATTCAGCTATTATTTTCTCTTGTGGACTATATGTAAACATCTTTTATGTGAAATATCGTATTCAGGTCAGCACTAAATAAACAATAACATGCATTTTGTATGATCCCTCTTATTTTGGCAAAATAATGAAAATTTTGCAGATTCTGAAAGGGGGATGTAAACTTTTGACCTCAACTGTATATCTCTACAGATTTTCTTGAATTATAACATGTTTCTCTATAAGTGAAGTTTTATCAATTCAATTCTTTCGGTTAGCCGCAAAAGTGAAATTGAATTCCATTCCAATTGTGGACATTTTGACAGCCAGTATCTGATTACAAACTAAACTGATTAGGTTATATTCATTTCACATGTAGCAATCCAGTAACTTTATCAAAGCCTGACATACACCGTGTGAGAAAATCACACTTAGCTAGCACGGTTTTAGACATGTTTAGGCAGACTAACTGTTTTATTACTGTGTTTGTTAAACTATAATAAAGTGTGGCTGCCTGGGAAACCGCTAACATAACTAACATAACCCCTAACATAACGTTTATCTAACTTAAACGCTGCATGATGATAGCCTAAGCAAGATGAAAAAGTAAATAAAAACATTTCCACTTTGGTGAAATATATTTATGGTTTCTGAAAGTTGGTTTCAAAGTATGTTGTAGGCAGAAAAACCCAATTCTGGCCTTTAAAACAATTTTTTCATTCTTTGACAGTTTGCCAGAATTCAGACACAGCGAGTTCTGATGGGTTTTCCCAGGCCACCACACATATCTAGTCAGTGTTGGTCCCATGGTAGTCCATTGGAGTGAAATGTTCCGACAAATCGTGCACAGCAGAGAGATGAACTACAGTTAGTAATTGTATATCTACAAAGAGACTGGGCCAATGAGTGTAGAAGACTGAGTCATGTTTAAAGATGCACACAAGACCTCAGTATTATAAGGTTCTGTCTGGCATTTTGGTCAATCACAAGAAACTTTATCACTAGGGGAAATTTTTTAATTTTTAAAGAAAAGTTCTCCAAATGCACAGATAAACTTGATTTTAGCCAAATGTTATCCAGGGTGAATACAGACCATGGGCGGCTCTGGCCAAACAAAATCCAAGTTCCCCAAGACTCGAAGCTTCAGAATGGCAAACTAAAATGGAAAGAACGTCTATCTGCTAATGTTTTACATATTTTCAATTAGTTTAATTTAAATTATGTGTACAAAAAATATTGGCCTTGGTCTGTCAGACTTGCTGGTCTTGTGATGTGTAAAAGTCATGGCATATTAGAAAATCTTCAGTGCATAGATTATTGTATGTCAGATTACATTAGCATTAAATATTAGTAAGATTAGTTAGCTACATGCAAACTGCTTAATAAAGTGAACTTTTTCACTTGAGAGTTTGAGATGTGTGTGTGTGTGTGTGTGTGCTTGTGCAGAAGATCTATGTTCTAATGTTTTTTAATATAGCTATATGGGAAAATGTTTCAAAAAGACATTTCAAAGGTGCAGTAGTCCATTTTTTCTTACTAATAATATGAATGAGCTGGAAAAATATGTAGAACATGAATAATAAAAAAAAAAAAAAACGATGATTTAAGCCGTGACCTCGGGACAAAAGTACTGTGTGGCTGAGGAAACTCGTGTGGAAAACTGTGTTACGATCCAGAATGCATGTTTGTGTTCACATGGCCCTCCTGCCAGTCATTTTATAGACCACTCCCTCACAGCCTTTCACTCCGCCCCTTGCTAACATGCTAATACCACAACCTAGTGCTCATAAGAGCTTATTATGAAGAAAAAAGGACAGCGATTGCACTTTTGACCATTCTCATAAATCATTATGAGCCGGACTTTGTGTGTTTATAGTGTTGTATAGTGCACTTGAAAGTGACATCATGACAATCCTTGCTAATGCTGACTCTAGTTAGCCTGCTAACTTTTTCCTTGCCACTGTCGCCTCTGGCTTTCTCATTACAGATCAATCTAAATCTGTACCTATATCCGGATATCTGTAAAGCTGTTTTGTGACAATGTCCACTGTAAAAATATAAACATAAATAAAATTGATTTGAATTGAATATGAAGTGAATTAAGTCTAGTTGAACCACCACTTTGTATTCATGGGTAGGAAAAGGGGGCGGGCTCAATGAGTAAAGAAAAATTCATTCAAAATTTTATTCAGCTCCACCTACTTAACAGTTAGAGACCTAATCTTGACAAATTCTGAGAAATCTTACCTAATACACCTTTAAGGTAAAATACACTCACTGTCCACTTTATTAGGAACACCTGTACACCTGCACATTCATGCATTTATCTAATTAGCTAATCATGTGGCAGCAGTGCAAAGCATAAAATCATGCAGATACAGGTCAAGAGCATCAGGTAATGTTCACATCAAACATCAGAATGGGGGAAAGTGCGATTTCAGTGACTTTAACTGTGGCGTGGTTGTTGGTGCAAGATGGGCTGGTTTGAGTATTTTAGAAACTGCTGATCTCCTGGGATTTTCACACACAGCAGTCTCTAGAGTTTAAAATCTTAGAATGGTGCGAAAAACAAAAAACATCCTGAGTGTGGAGAGTCTGCAGGCTGAAACACCTTGTTGATGAGAGAGATCAGAGGAGAATGACCAGACTGATCTGAGATCACAGGAAGTCTATAGTAACTCAAATAAGCACTCTTTACAACCATGGTGAGCAGAAAAGTATCTCAGAACGCACAACACATCGAATCTTGAGGTGGATGAGCTACAGCAGCAGACGACAACCTCAAGGTTCAATGTATTGTGCATGCTGAGATGCTTTTCTGCTCAGCACGGTTGTAAAGAGTGATTATTTGAGTTACTATATCCTTCCTGGCAGCTTGAACCAATCTGGTCATTTTCCTCTGACCTCTCTTATCAGCAAGGCGATTCCACCCACAGAACTGTCGCTCACTCAATGTTTTTTGCATTTTGCACCATTCTGTTTAAACTATAGTGACTATAGTGAAAATCCCGGCAGATCAGCAGTTTTTTAAATACTCAAACCAGCCCATCTGGCAAAGTCACAGAGATCACATGTTTTCTTCATTCCGATGTTTGATGTGAAAAATCACAGCTCTTGATCTGTATCTGCATGATTTTTTTTTTTTTCTCGGCACTGCTGCCACATGATTGGCTGATTAGATGACTGAATGAGCAAGTGTACAGGTGTTCCTATTAAAGTGGACATTGAGTGCATATTGTTAATAACGACTTCATATTTTGACCATAAAAAGTAACTTTTCCTAATATTAAGAAATATACATTCAGAAAAATAAAACCTACAGTATATATTATCATAATGTGATATTAATAGGCTTAATATGTCTTTCTCTAATGTGTTATATCATTTATTAGTTATTTATTGAGAACTGAGTTTGCTTAATAAAAAAAAGGGCCTTATAGAGTCGTATAAAACCAAGCTGTATTTGAGTTTACAGAATAATACGGTTCTGTCTGTGTCTGGAGATGGTGCAGTGGGGAGCGCTGCTGTCTTACAGCTCCAGGGTTCCTGGTTCAATCCTGTGCTCGGATTACTGTCTCTGAGTTTCCAGGTTCTCCAGGTTCCTTCCTCCCAAAAACATGCAAGTAGACTGTGTGTGTGTGTGTGTGTGCATGCTGCCATGTGATGGACTGTTGTCCCATCCTGGGTGTATTCCCTCCTCACACTCAGTATTCCCAGGATAGACTGTGGATCCACTGCCCAGGATAAAGTGGTTACTGAATAGATGAATGAATGATGTCTTTGGTCACTTTCTTTCTTCAGGTGTAAAATTTCAGTGAGTTTTGCTACCTGGAATATCCAAATGCTCTTCACCCAGACAGAAGCTTATAATATTAAAGTCAGAGGGAATTACTGGAATACTGGAACTATTACCTGGAATTATAAAACATCATAAATGCCCAGTTCAGCTAAGTGTATTCAGAGTCCAGTTTTACCTTCAATACAGCAGATCCTCCAGAGGCCAGAGTGGGTCAGGTCTCCTTTGGTCTTTTTCGGCTGCAGCAGGTTTTCCGCTTCGTCCGCGCTGCTGTTGGTGGCGTTACACACGTACGCGCGCGAGTACAGCCAGTAGTCCGTGCCGATGGCCACCGTCATGAGGCTGAAGGCAGCGAACGCGCCCAGAGCCGTGAGAAGAGTCTGAACGCCGCGGTCACAGCGAGCCATGGCGGCGGACTCATGCTCATCCGGCACGCGCTGGCATCAACATTCGCGCGCGTCTAACCACGAACGCAGGGCGGGCGCACGTGCTGAGCCCGAATCCTTATCCTGAGACAACGGGGTTTGCGCTGTTTAAGTTAAAAATAAATGGATTTTTTTTTAAATCTGTCTTTTTTTAACTCTGATGGAAAAACTGAGCGACGCAAGCGAGCAGGTCGCCAAGCTCAAAGCGCGCAACGGGGATCAACGGACAGGCGCACGTGCGGAGCCTGAAACGCGCATCCACTCCGAGCATTTCGAGCCAAAAAAAAAATGGATTCAAGGATACAAGCCGAGCGTTCAGTGGTAGCAAACTTCTCACCGAGGTGCGAAAACGACGCTCTTCTGCGCTCTCGTGCTCCCTTTCCACCCCCCCGCTAGTGAACTGCGCGCGCTCGGGTAGTAATAAGCACTGACGAGTCACTTTACTGATTCGATTCTTTCAAACAAACTCCTTCAGTGCATTCAGTCTCACTGCATAATGCAAGGCACTATCTGCTGGGGGGGTGGGGTGGGGGTGGGAGGGTTGTGAGGGATAGGGGGGATGTGGTGGCTTAGTGGTTAGCGGTGTTGTCTCGCACCACTGGGGTTCGGGGTCCTGTCTCCGTCCTGCGTGTGTAGAGTTTGCATGCTCTCCTCATGCCTTTGGGGTTTCCTCCCCCAGTCCAAAGACATGCGCTGTAGGTAGACATGCACTGTAGGTAGACATGCACATGTCCCCTGGGATAGGCTCCAGGTGACCCTGTGTAGGATAACTGATACAGAGAATGGATAGGCGCTATCTGCTGCTCAGTCCTAACCCCTGCCAGCACACTGTAATATTACGCTCACGACTGTGATAGACATATTGATTTCTTTTCAAATAAAAGACTTTATTAGGAACACTAAGTGTATACCTGCAAATCCATGTAGTTATCAATCAGCTGATCATCTGGCAGCAGAAGAATGCATAAAATCATGCAGATACAAAAAAAAGAGGAGAGGAGAAGAAAAAAAGTGATCTAACTGAGATCTGACTGACACATGGTTCTTGGTGCAAGATGGACTGATTTCAGATACTGCTGATCTCCAGGGATTTTCACATACAACAGTTTACACGGAATGGCATTACAAAAAAAAAAACATCCAGTTCATGAGAGAGGTCAGAGGAGAATGGCCGCACTGGTCTGAACTGACAGGAAGGCTACAGTAACTCAAATAATCACTCTTTACAGTCACGGTGAACAGAAAAGCATCTCAGAACGCACAACACACCAAACCTTGAGGCAGATGGACTACAACAGGAGAAGACCACATCGAGTTTCAATCCTGTCAGCCAAGAACAGGAATCAGAGTGGGTACAGTGGGTACAGACTCTCCAGTTTGGACTGCCTGGTGTTTTCCAGTCTTCAACTCATGCAGCTTTTGATTCCGTAATTATACAAATAAACCTTATATTATCACTAACATTTCCCTTTAATCTGTATACACGTATTCATAGGTCTTTCTGTATAGCTGGGTAGAATTTGGAATTTAAGTGTATGAGCACTACGTTCCCGGGTTTATGATTTATAATATTACTATTATTACTTTACTATAGTCTATGTAACATCCTATTTTGAGGCTAACAAAGAACTTCCAAGTATGTAGAAGCAGCAACACAATTCACAATCTAACTAATCTAACAATCTAACAATATATCTGTTTGGTAATCAAATGATGTATTGCATTTTGGGATTGAACCACCATACTGTCTTTGCAGACTTCCTGGTTTAGGTGTGACTGTTTGAAAAATACACATAACACAGTAAACACTGTCGCTCAAGCTAGCTAGTCACTTTGCATTGACTGCAATCAGGCATTATTTACATTTGCAACATTATTTCTCTTTGGATTAAATGGATTTGAATTTGAAAGTATCTTTATGTATAGATCTTCCAGAGAGGTGCATGTGCATAGACTATCCTGTTAAGCATTAGCTCGCTGACAATGTGAAATACTTCAATAATAAATAATATAAAAAGAGTCAGCTTAGACAAAACTTTTGATTCATTTGTTCAAGTGAATCTATTCACTCGATTGACTCAGTTAAAAGAGTCGTTCAAAGAGACCTGATTCTTTTGTGAATCTCATGTAAGGTGTCAAGAAACCACACCTTCTGCTCCATCAGCCAAACGAGTGGGATATTATCACACTTAATAAAGCACAGAAAGACAGATATCACCAGGACTGCTTGCTGTGGTTTAAGCTAATTTACTGATTCTTGCGTGGAAACGGGCACAGTCTACAATAATCTGATCTCTCAGTGCCTCAATTCTGATGCTAATGGTTTTTCACAGTGCACTCACAGACACAGACCTCTGTTATGAAGCCAGCATGATCCGAGTTAAATTGGCCCAGAAAAAAGATGTCGTTCTGGTCCATTTTAACTTTTTACCTTGGCCTGGTCCAGCTTGATCTGGGGTACATTAAGGAATAGTTCAGGCAAAAATAAATTATAAATAAATTCTCCCTTAATCCAAATGTATTTAACGTCAGTGCAGACAGGTTTGACTTTGATTATTTAATTTTTCACTGGACACAAAGCTAAAGTTGCTAGGAGGTCAGGGAAAACTTATAGCTACTAGTTTAGCATTGCAAACTGTATGCCTAAATGATCACTCTCTCAACACTGAAGACATTTATCAGACAATAGCAATAGGTAAGAATACTGTTGTACAAGAGTTTGTACAAGAGCTCCTGAGTTTGTGTAAATTTATGTAATGTGAACCTCGATTAATTGGCTTCAAATTGTATAATTGGCAATCAGTTACCACAAATTTACGTACAGTAAAGTTTAAATTACTTATTAATTTCAGTTGCAAACATGAATTTAATGATAATTTTGAGAAATCCATATCCATAAACTACCCATTCAAACTATCCAAAGACTACCCATTCAAAAGAACCAGTATAACAAGTAATAGCACCCTATAAAAAGAGGAAAAGTTATTATGTGTCTATGGTAGTCGATGCGCTGCAGTGGCTGAGCTGCATTATTGGAAGATTTATACACACCATGCCTAGGAGGTGCTCTTTCACAATTTAAACATCATTTTGTTATTGTTAGTAAGATTTTAGCCTTTTATGAAGTTTTGTGAGCATTTACTTTACTTTTAAAAGTAAATCAACTACATCGGCTGATTGATAATTATCAGCTTACACACATGAGTGTGGAGAGACATTTCAGTATTGCTGACCTATGAAAACATTTACACACAACTTTACTAAAAGACTAATAAATGATGCCCATTTTTTGGCTCAGTAATACTATTTTTACACACAGTGTTCATGAAATGACAAAATTGTTCATTTAAAAAAAAGAATTAAATGCATACACAAATGAAATAGGAACTATATTGTTATAAGCAAGTTTATTAGCTAACAACATGAACACAATAATTGTATTTTTTACATCCTTAAAAAACGTAATTAAAATCTAGATTTTGCTAACACAGCCATGCATATATTTAAATAAAACTAAGGTCAAGACAAAACAACATGTTTTCTTCAGTGTTGTGTGTATAACTGTGTGTATCGGCTCACTTTCACATTGACACTTAACTGCTCGTTTTATTCTCATGATCATTAGACTGGAAACCATGTGGTATTACTATTGCAATCTAAACTGTAGCCTCATTTCCAGTGCAGTGTGAACTCTGCTGAATGAGGGCGAGGCGGTTAGTGTCTTCAGAATTCTAATTATCATCTCCTTCCAGCTTCTCTGTCCAGCTGAGATCGCACCATAGAGAAAGCTAGTTTGCATAAGACAGAGGGATAAATATCTATAACTGTTATACCAGTCCTATATGCTGTTGAGCTGTGTGTGTTAGTGCACATACAGAATGTGAGGTTTTTCTCTGTTTGGGAGCTTCAGTGTTTTCGACCCCCATCAGGTCCCTTCTCGGGTGGGGGAAAGTAATCGGAGCAGACAGGAAGAGACAGAGACTGCTGTGTCTGCTAACGTTCTGAATTGTGTCCCTCTCACAGAGGCCCCCAGTTCCTGCCACTCTGGATTGCTTCCATGTCCCCGAGGGAAAAATGCCCACGCCGACAAATCAGCCAGCACACACAGCTGAGACGCGGCGTTTCCTTTCTAACTTCCATGCCTGTGACGCTCATCAGCCTCGTCTGCGATAATATCAGAGAAAATAATGGAAGCTTCAGGCCATGTGTGCTTCCCTCAATATGTACACCTATCTTTTATGGAACGGTGACTTGAGCAATTACCGTCAGCGCCCCACAGAGAGTCGCATTGTATTAGTCATAAGTGCTTGGCATGTCTCAGGTCTCATCTGGGTCAGCAGAGGACACCTAAAGAAGAGACAGGAATAAGCTAAAGAAGGAGGAGTAGATAGGACAGGCTATGACAGGCTAGGGTATGTGTTTTTTTTGTTTGATTTTGGAAGAAATTTATGGATATTGGGTGACATATAGGATTCAAACATAGCCATAGGGTAATTTTTTTTTTTTTTTACACTTTATTGTCATTGCATCATTTAGCAACCTGGATATGAACAGATTTATTTGTAATTCATTTGCAGGAGCCTTTACACAAGAAATGTGGTATTCATGACAATCTAGTGAGCTCAGAAAAAAAAAGTTTATGTAAATTTATGTAAAAGGAGACTCATTAATGTACACCTCGACTGATCTGCGTCAAATTGTATAATTAGTGATGAGCTACTGCAAATTTATATACAGAATTGTAGAAATGTCATTCAAATTGATAATTTGTTTCAATTGGAAACACAAATTTAATGAAATTTTGTGAAACTCAACAAAGGAATTCAGAACAAATCCATAAATTAAGACAAATAATTAAGACTGGGTATTCAGTAAGAACAAAATTCTACAATATAAAAGGAGGAAGAGTTAGTGTGTGTCTGTGGTAGATTTAGCACTCGTTTACCATTTAGTCGTCATTTTGTTGTTTTCAGCTCTCTTTGAGCTTTGCCTTATATGGAGTTTTGTGGGTGTCACTAAATTTAAATCAGCTGATTGGCATTTTTCAACATTCGCACATAGGAAAATCAGTATTACTGAAACTATTGTAAATTTTGCAAGAATTTTTAAGTTTGGCCTACGAATAAATTTAAACACAACTTTACTAAAATAAACAAGGCGCATTGTATGTATAGTGCCACATATTTAGAATATGACGTTTTCTTGAAACTTGGAAGGAAAGTTGCGTCAGAGTGCAGAAGTGGACATGGTACGGTGTCTCTGGAGGTTTTGGTCCAACTGTGGCTCTGTGATAATTCTTGGATTTAATCTCACAGGCTGTAGTACGTAGCTGCAAGGACAGGAAATTAATAACAGCATTAACCACCTAGTACCTCAGTATAGTATGCCAAATATATCACCAATAGAGATGTTGCTATTTTGACATGCTAATTAGTATTGAATTAGAACTGAATTATGACCCAGCCCTTGCTTTGTGACTGGATGAAGACACATATATTCATAATTTATTGCTGATTTTCCCCTGCTCATCCTAGCCAAAAAATTGTCATTTGTACATAAATAGTAATCATTTATTCTGAAATTTATCATTAATAGAAATGTCATTTAATTTTTCTGTATTTTCTCTACTATAGAGTATTGTATCTTTAACATCCCCTTATTACCTCACACTACCTTTGCCTTGCATGAGATGTGGTCTGCAGCTAGGTGTCACTCATGTCCTGGAGAATCGAACGGCTTTTTACGCTAGAGACACTTGTACCTCTACTACACCTTGAATGATTACTATTCATGACATGCAGATGGCTGCATTTAATATCATCATACTTATTCCACCTCATTTAAATTAATATCTAATATGATAAGTAAGGAATAATACATTTAGGGGTGTTTTTGAAAATTGTTATTGGAAAATAATCAACGATTGGGTGCTGTGATGTGGTTTAACACAAAGTAGAGTTATTGTTTCCTCTCCAAATTTGCTTATTTTCTAATAGCAGCACATCTGGAAGTGTTTTCTTTCCCTCTTATACCACAGCAATTTGCCAACAATTCTTCTTTTTTAAATTAAAGAACAATATTTTTATTTTTATTCATTTTTAGTTAC